>NC_069500.1:127572490-127922490 GCF_027579735.1 Bombina bombina
CTAAAGACCGCTGCTCCATAACCCTGTCCGCCTGCTCTGAGCAGGCGGACAGGATTCGCCACAATTCAACCCGATCGAGTGGCCGCGAGTCTGCAGGGGGCGGCGTTGCACCAGCAGCTCTTGTGAGCTGCTTGTGCAATGCTGAATACAGAGAGTGTATTGCTCTCCGCATTCAGCGAGGTCTGTCGTACCTGATCTGCACTGTCGGATCAGGTCCGACAGACCTTTGATAAATATCCCCCATAGGATTTACCAAAAGATTAAAAATGTACTTTCATTACCAACTCATGTAGCGCATTCTTACTTTCACTTATCTTTTTCCCATAATCTAGCACAGACAAAACCATGAATTAAATGTTCATCCAACTACCCTGCTTGTCAAGGGATGCAATGTTATTATTATTATTATCGGTTATTTGTAGAGCGCCAGATTCCGCAGCGCTAATGTAGACAACAATGTAAATTAGGCAGACATTTATCAAATCTGCAATAATTCAGTTTCTGAGAACAGAATGAGAAGCAATTTATTAAAGCTTCAACACATATAAAACCATGAAACAGTTATTATCCCCTTCAGCAAGCTGTTTTTGGATCAATTACAAAACATTTCCATCTTTTTGGAGAGCATGAGGGTGGCAAGCCATTATGGAACTTGCCACTGCACTGTGTCTGAGATACTGCACCATAAGGTGCCTCTTCTTTTTGTCTTATAGGACATTGTTTCATCTGATCCATCTTTTTCGAGAGAGCAGCCTGCCGATTGCATTTCGTCTTCTTGCAACTGGACATTTTGGGGACCTTATTGACTTCTATATCCACTAAGGCCACATTGCTCATATGAGTATCTAGTAAATCAAATGTATTGCTATTTTTGTTGTTTTATCAATTTGTATTTTGCCTCTTTGGGGGCTATTGCTGGTGCACCTCACACACAATATCCTGCTATATATTGTGGTTTCCCATTATGAAATTAAGCTGTTCTTCAAAATTTGCTATCCCCTAAGATCCTGCTACCTTAGTCACATTTTATAAAACAAAAACAAGAAAAGGACACCCCAATTGTGTAATATTTTCCCAACCAAAAGATTTGCACAAAAGATGAAGAATTCTCACAATAAATCCAGCAGTCTGGACCTTTAGGAGCCATCAAGCAAGCTCACATTCCGTTCTTCTTATGCTGCTTTTGTGGAATAAAATGTTCTTCACAGCAGGGTCTAATATAAATCAACCACCAGTATATGCCTAAAACGAGTTTCTTCAATAGCCGTAATGGCAATGATTAGAAAAACCTCCACAGAAAAGTCTGGAAAGCAAAAATTAAAAGTGATTTCCTTTTAATAAAAGGTATTAAAATATATGAAACACTCACAACGCGTTTCTCAGTTAAAAACTATTTCATCGGATGAGTAACATCAATACATACATACCAGACTTTTATGCGATCGCTTCAGCATCTTCAAAACCACAGTGTGCATGCATGCCTCAATACATGACATCACCATGACCCTTTTAATCCACCAATTGTGAATCAGATTACAGTAGGAGAATAGTCCAATAGTCAGCATCGAGACAAATGAGCACTTGATAAGAATACTTTTAAGATAAATATGAAAGCATGTTTGGGTAAATCAAAATACAAGGCAAATACTGTGTTCCTGATTTGGTGACTGGCTACTTTAATTTGTGCTTATGGATCATTAATTATTTATAATAAAAAATACCACAGATAGATATTTAAACTAATTTAGTAAATGACCACATCATTAAAGTAAAATAAAATACAGTAATTACAAAAATTGTTATAAAAAAATGGAAGAGGCCCTAGTATAATAATGTTTTATATATCAATAAACTTAAGATTAAGATGTTTTGTTTTGCCAGACAAAAAAAGCATATTTTCTAATCTCCTCTGCTGATGTCTGCCAGGGACAAATATACATGAGCGAATACACAGATTAAGAAATCACTGTGTAGAATGTTTAGAGTTAAATTACAGAAAAAGAAGGCAAAATAAATATACTGTGAGGTTTTTACTATATATAAGTAAACATTTTATATTACAATCACAAAGGCCTAGATTTAGAGTTCTGCTTTAGCTGTCAAAAGCAGCGTTAAGGGGTCCTAACGCTGCTTTTGGCTGGTATTTAGAGTCAGCCAGGAAAGGGTCTAACGCTCACTTTCAAGCCGCAACTTTTCCATACCGCAGATCCCCTTACGCCAATTGCGTATCCTATCTTTTCAATGGGATCTTCCTAACGCCGGTATTTAGAGTCTTGGCTGAAGTGAGCGGTAGACCCTCTACCGACAAGACTCCAGCCGCAAAAAAAGTCAGTAGTTAAGAGCTTTATGGGCTAACACCGGTTTATATGTCCCCTCACATCGCCGCCACCATAATAAATTTTTTTAACCCCTAATCTGCCGACCGCACATCGCCGCCACCTACATTATCCCTATGAACCCCTAATCTGCTGCCCTTAACATCGCCGACACCTACATAATATTTATTAACCCCGAATCTGCCCCCCCAATGTCACTGCCACCTAACTACACTTATTAACCCCTAATCTGCCGACCGGACCTCGCCGCTACTCTAATAAAGTTATTAACCCCTAAACTGCCGCACTCCCGCCTCGCAAAAGCTATAATAAATAGTATTAACCCCTAATCTGCCCCCCCCCAAAGTCGCCGCCACCTAACTTCAAGTATTAACCCCTAATATGCCGACCGGACCTCGCGCTACTCTAATAAATGTATTAACCCCTAAAGCGTTGTCTTAAGGGTGCGTTGGGGAAAAAAGCTGCATTAGCTATGCGGGTCTTTACCGACAAAACTCTAAATCTAGGCAAAAGTGTTTCATGTCACTTTAATAGTTAACCTATAAGAACAGTTATCTATAGAGTAAACATGCTAATTTAGGATACTTCCAATGAGACATTAGAAACATTTGGTGCCTATTATAGATAGCTAACACACATGCTAAACATTAGACATTTTCAAATGCTTGAGAAATTTGTTTTGATGGAACTGTGGAATACTAGAATATACCATGGGAAACTGACTTTCCATTATTCAGGGTTTTTTGTGTTTGACATAGATGAAATTATGACAATAGCAAAGATGAGTTTGTTAAAAATATTTTATAAATATAATTAATAAATTTAAAAAAATGAATATTTAAAATTATTTATGCATACTTTATAACCAGATTAATGAGAGAGCTTTAAATGTTATATTCCTAGACATCATTTTGCATAAGAATCTTACGGACAGATTACGAGTTTTGCATTATGAGGAGTGCGGTGTTAACTTGCACATTATTGTCACCGCTCATAACCCGGCGTTAAAAGGCAAGAAGTGAGCGTAGAGCAAAATTGTGCTCCATACCGCACTCCAATACCAGTGCTGCTTAAGTCAGCAGTGAGCTGGTAGTACGTGCTCGTGCACGATTTCCCCATAGACATCAAAGGGGAGAGCCGGCTGAGAAAAAGTCTAACACCTGCAAAAAAGCAGCGTAGAGCTCAGTAACGCAGCCCCATTGATTCCTATGGGGAAACACATTTTATGTTTACACCTAATACCCTAACATGAACCCCGAGTCTAAACACCCCTAATTTTACACGTATTAACCCCTAATATGCCGCCCCCGACATCGCCGTCACCTGCATTATACTTATTAACCGCTAATCTTCCGCTCTGGACATTGCCGACACCTACATTATACTTATGAACCCCTAATCTGCTGCCCCCAACATCGCCGACACCTATATTATATTTATTAACCCCTAATCTGCTGCCCCCAACGTCGCCGCCACCTACCTACACTTCTTAACCCCTAATCTGCCGTCCCCAACGTTGCCGCCACTATAATAAACATATTAACTTCTAAACCGCCATACTCCCGCATCGCAAACACTATTTAGATATTATTAACCCCTAATCTGCCGCCCCTAACATCGCCACCACCTACCTACATTTATTAACCCGTAATCTGCCACCCCTAACATCGCCGCCACCTACCTACATTTATTAACCCCTAATCTGCCATCCCAACGTCGCCACCACTATATTATATTTATTAACCCCTAAATCTAAGTCTAACCCTAACCCTTACACCCCCTAACTTAAATATAATTTAAATAAATCTAAATACAAATTACTATCATTAACTAAATAATTCCTATTTAAAACTAAATACTTACCTATAAAATAAACCCTAAACTAGCTACAATATAACTAATAGTTACATTGTATCTAGCTTAGGTTTTATTTTTATTTTACAGGCAAGTTTGTATTTATTCTAACTAGGTAGAAAAGTTACTAAATAGTTATTAACTATTTACTAACTACCTAGCTAAAATAAATACAAATTTACCCGTAAAATAAAACCTAACCTAAGCTACACTAACACCTAAAACTAAACTACAATTAAATAAATTCCCTAAATTAAATACAATTAACTAAATTCAATAAAATTAGCTAAATTACAAAATAAGCAAAACACCAAAACACAGAAAATAAAAAACAAATTACAAGATCTTTAAACTAATTACACCAAATGTAATAGCCCTATCAAAATAAAAAAGCCCACCCAAAATAAAAAAAACCTAGCCTAAACTAAACTACCAATAGCCCTTAAAAGGGCCTTTTGCGGGGCATTTCCCCAAAGAAATCAGCTCTTTTACTTATAAAAAAAATACAAACAACCCCCCCAACAGTAAAACCCACCACCCACACAACCAACCCCCCAAATAAAACCCTAACTAAAAAAAAACCTAAGCTCCCCATTGCCCTTAAAAGGGCATTTAGCTCTATTGTGGCCCAAAGCCCTAACCTAAAAAAATACCCCACCCAATACACCCTTAAAAAATCCTGACACTAACCCCCCGAAGATCCACTTACCGGAAGAAGTCTTTATCCAAGCGGCAAGATGTCCTCAAGGAAGCCGGCAGAAGTGGTCCTCCAGACGGGCAGAAGTGGTCCTCCAGACGGGCAGAAGTGGTCCTCCAGATGGGCAGAAGTCTTCACCCAGACGGCATCTTCTATCTTCATCCTTCCGACGCGGAGCGGCTCCATCTTCAAGACATCCGGCGTGGAGCATCCTCTTCAATCAACGTCTTCTTCTGGAATTTGCAAGCTCAATCCTATTGGCTGATTGGATCAGCCAATTGGATTGAAGTTCAATCCTATTGGCTGATTGCATCAGCCAATAGGATTTTTTCAACCGTAATTCTGATTGGCTGATAGAATTCTATCAGCCAATCGGAATCTAAGGGACGCCATCTTGGATGACGTCACTTAAAGGTACCTTCATTCCAGAAGATGATGTCGATTGAAGAGGATGCTCCGCGCCGGATGTCTTGAAGATGGAGCTGCTCCGCGTCGGAAGGATGAAGATAGAATATGCCGTCTCGGTGAAGACTTCTGCCCATCTGGAGGACTACTTCTGCCTGTCTGGAGGACCACTTCTGCCAGCTACCTTGAGGACATCTTGCCGCTTGGATGAAGACTTCTCCTGGTAAGTGGATCTTCGGGGGTTAGTGTTAGGATTTTTTAAAGGGTTTATTGGGTTTTTGTTTTTTTTTTAGGTTAGGGTTTTGGGCCGCAATAGAGCTAAGTGCCCTTTTAAGGGCAATGCCCATCCAAATGCCCTTTTCAGGGCAATGGGGAGCTTAGGTTTTTTTAGTTAGGGTTTTATGTGGGGGGTTGGTTGTGTGGGTGGTGGGTTTTACTGTTGGGGGGTTGTTTGTATTTTTTTACAGGTAAAACAGCTGATTTCTTTGGAGCAATGCCCCGCAAAAGGCCCTTTTAAGGGCTATTGGTAGTTTAGTTTAGGCTAGGGGTTTTATATTTTGGGTGGGCTTTTTTTATTTTGATAGGGCTATTCGATTAGGTGTAATTAGTTTAAAGATCTTGTAATTTGTTTTTTATTTTCTGTAATTTAGTGTTTGTTTTTTTGTTATAATTTATCAAATTTTTTGGGGATTTAGTTAATTGTATTTAATTTAGGGAATTTATTTAATTGTAGTGTTAGGTGTTAGTGTATTTTCTGTTAGGTTTTATTTTACAGGTCAATTTGTATTTATTTTAGCTAGGTCGTTAGTAAATAGTTAATAACTATTTAGTAACTATTCTACCTAGTTAAAATAAATACAAACTTGCCTGTAAAATGAAAATAAACCCTAAGCTAGTTACAATGTAGTTAAATTAGTTATATTGTAGCTAGCTTAAGGTTTATTTTACAGGTAAGTATTTCGTTTTAAATAGGAATTATTTAGGTAATGATAGAAATTTTTATTTATATTTATTTTAATTATATTAAGCTAGGGGGTGTTAGGGTTAGACTTAGATTTAGGGGTTAATAAATTTAATATAGTGGCGGCGACGTTGTGGGCGGCAGATTAGGGGTTAATAAATGTAGGTAGGTGGCGGCGATGTTAGGGACAGCAGATTAGGGGTTAATAATATTTAACTAATGTTTGCGAGGCAGGAGTACGGCGGTTTAGGGGTTAATATGTTTATTATAGTGGTGGCGATGTCGGGAGCGGCAGTTTAGGGGTTAATAATTTTATTTTAGTGTTTGCAATGCGGGAGGGCCTTGGTTTAAAGGTTAATAGGTAGTTTATGGGTGTTAGTGTACTTTTTAGCACTTTAGTTATGAGGTTTATGCTACAGCTTTGTAGTGTAAAACTCATAACTACTGACTTTAGAATGCGTTACGGGGTAGGCTGTACTGCTCACTTTTTGGCCTCCCAGGACAAGCTTGTAATACCGGCCCTATGGAAGTCCCATAGAAAAAGACTATATGCAATTTGCATAAGTTGATTTGCGGTAAGGCCAAAAAAGTGTGCGGGACAGCTGTACCTACAAGACTCGCAATACCAGCGGTAGTGAAAAAGCAGCGTTATGAGGTTTAACGCTGCTTTTTTACTCATAACGCACGACTCGTAATCTAGCATTAGGGAATAATTGACTTAACAAAAAATAACAGATTTCATACTGGCTGAAAAGACAACTACCACAGATTTAATGGTTGACATTAACCAAAAAAAAAAGTGAAACTATTACAAATGTTTGCTGCAAAATTGCAACTTAAATATTGTGAAATTTATAAAGATTTGTACCCACACCTTTGTCACAGCAGTGAGATGCAACCTAAGCTACATTATTAGCAATGGAGCCACATCTATCTCGTTACATTAAATTTTAAGCACATAGAAAGGAGGTCCACTGAATCCCAAAAATGCATCAAAATGTTACAGAACAAATTAATTATAACTTCCTTGATATATAAGTTCTCTAAAGCATATGCAGACAAGAAAATCTGACAACAGTTAATGAGAAATTAATAAACAAATGTTAAAAATCAATGTTGTCAGTTTTGAAAATAGTGGGGAAATAACCGCAAGACAAAGTACTTCACCAGGTCAATCCTTTGGGCTCCATTTATCTAGCAGTGGAAGCTTCCTTGGAGCCATTGCGGGGCAGGCTTGTTGTAAGCCACAAGTTAAGAAGTGTCAGCCATCTATCCGCAACTTCTTAACCTCTCCACAACGTCAAATTTGAGAGCAGGTGGCAGTGCTGCACATGGTTTGCGTTGTGCAATGTAAAATGTGGGCAGAGGACATACAGCATCTAATGCCCACTCACATTATGATAAATGAGAGCTTTAATAAATTCTGCATGCTTAGCCAAGGTATACATAAAAATTCCAGACCATGCCTACTGAACAGCAATGGTTGGACCCTGGAGGCACCATTTATTCTCTCCAGCAAGACAACTTTCTATAACAAAACAGTTACAAACATATACATACCTATGTTTCCTAAGAGCTGTGGTTTTACAGCAGTTTTCATTTAACATGATATGTGTCATATATTGCGCACCTCACATGACTATAGATAAGTTAACGGCATAAAATCCTATTACTGAAATGCTGGAAAAGACAGGTTAAAAAATGCTCAATTCCTTTTTACTATGAGTTTCCATCAAGGCCCCCAATGATTGTCTATAAATCTAGGCTAGTGACACAATCTACAAACTTAGCAACATAAAAAATATATAATTTGATTAAGACCTATTTTATGTGCAACAAAGGGCTAAATAATGGAAAGCTCATCTGAAAAATGAGCGGTCTCGTCAGGTCTGTGAGATGCCTTCCAAAAATTCATAAAGAAAAAAACAAAACAAAAAAACATTGAATAATTAGAACTCACTTGTTGGAGTTGAATATGAAAACAATTTCTTTACAATTTATTAGGATGGGACTCATTATTCCACTTGGCTATTTCAAGGTCAGCCATTATCGCTTATTTTGACTTTCACATCAAACAGATTATTGTATTCAAAATATATGCCTGGAAGCAAGAGTGAAATTTATGTAAATTGTGAAGGTTGTGAGGTAATTTTATTTGGGATAAGGTTTACAACTCACAGTTTCAGTGATGTTACATTCCTTATCTTTATGAATCTCACTGCTTCCTACAATGTTCCCAATAAAACATTTGAATATAAACAGTACTCTTCTATGGTTGCGTGCCTGTTCTTTAAGATGAGAAAAGTGGGATTCAGTCAGTAATGAAGCTTGTTTGCATGTCATGATTTTGAGAGAAAATGTTTTCAAATAAGAACTTATCAGCAATGGAAAATGGAACATTTTTGGACATTTTTTTTTTCCTACTTTTTTTTTCAGCGTTATAGGTACAAATATATATTGTCACTCACAGATGGGATCTACTCTATACCTTGGTTCACTGTTATAAGTGTATCTTTTAAAATACATTACAATAGTTGATTAAAGAACATAAAAATACTTGAATATCAATGCTTATTAAAAAGACTATTTCTTTGCATATGCTTTGTAAACATAAGCAATTAATCATTGCATTACAAAATATCTGCATAGAAATAAATACTTTAAAAACATTGGAATCATCAAAAGTTTCTTCTGGTCTGTATCCTAGTCACTGTGCCAGGTCCTTAGGCTATTTATCCAGCTTATTTCATAAATGTCCAGTTCCCATTTTGTGAGCCAAAATCAGCGATAGTCTTCAAAGGTTGTGGTTTTATGTACCCTTTAATATAGAGCAGGTGTTCCCCAAAGGTAAGTTGGGTAGAGTGTTGTGTGATTTCTCATTTCCCTTTCAGCCAGTAGTGTTAGAATGGGCTAGTGGTAAAACTAATGTAAAAATACATTTTCGACAAATATGTTCTGCAAAAAAGAAAAAAAAAAAGTGTGATTCAACACAAGACTTTAAATGCCTGTATAAAACAAAACTCAAATTTGCATGCCATCTCAGATTTTCTTATGCTTAAAACACGCATAAGTAGATCACATTGACACACTAGATCTCGTCTCAATAAGGTATGGGCACGCCTGATTTACAGCATGAGAGTGTTGACTTATTATATAAGGACTGTGTTTGAAGGAAGATTAATATGCTTTATTTGCCCTTGTAGATTAATACTGTCTTCTATATATCGCAGAGATGAGATTTATTTTTGTCCAGAATATTTTATGGTCCTCTATGCACATATGGCTGGTATATATGGTTATTATAATCTTTGACTTTAATGGACATTAAACACTCATGCACAGCTTTCTTATCATGAGTGCTGCCATTTTGGAACCTAGGTTATACTACAGGTATCTAAAGGAGAGATGCTATACATGTGCAAACACATCAGCACTGGAATGTTGTCAAATGTAGCTTTTAACATTGCAGCACTCATGACTGAGGGAGTCATGCTTATGCTTATGAAATGTATTTAGGACCAGATTCTGAGTGAAGTGCTATTTAGTGCTTTTGTTTGCATGCTAACTGTGCTTGATGTAAACTTTTTGACCGTGGTGGTTTTTGCTCATATTACAAGTTGAAAGTAAAAAGTTACCACTCATGCGCTAACCCAATGCACCCAAAAAGCCGAACTTATAATATTGTGCGCAATAACCTATTTCACCATAGAAGTCAAACCCGAACTCATATTCTCAATTGCGCTAACCCGACATAAAAATACGAATATTGCACATTATAGATAATTATATATAGGTATAGATAAATATATATATATATATATATATATATATAAATATCTATTTAGAAAGGCACATAACATATTCTGCTATGAGCAGAACATTGGAATGTGAAATATTTACAGTAAATACACATTATAACACTTTATTAAATATGAATATTGCATAAATATGTTTTTTCATGGTTTCATCTACTTGACAGCAAAGGGCTCCAATGCACTTGTATATGTCTATATATGTGTTCATATGAATTTATGTGTTTATATATGTACATATGGCTTTAAATACATATATACACATATAAATACATAAATAAATATGTACATGTATGTATGTATGTATATATATATATATATATATATATATATATAAATACAGTATATACATACATATATGTCTTTAGACTTAGACATGTATGTATCTCTATGTAAAGCCCTATGTCTGCCTTTTTTTTATAACACCCAAGATCTCATATCTTTGAGCCTTCGGGGCCGATTTAACAATGTCCCCCGCACATCGATAAATGCTGACATACGTTGTTGGCATTTATCATTACATAAGCATTTCTAGTGAAACACAGAGGAGTCCAATGGCCCAATACCACAATACCAAAGCATATTTCTTAAAGCCTGACACCAGCTCAGTCTATGTCATTCTATTTTTATTTAAATAAATACTCAATAAGAATCCTTACCTGTAAAACGCTTTATTTTATCTTTTATTGTTTTAGCTTTATAAAAAGAGTGACATTAATTATCCAATTTAAATTTTACAATGACTGACAGCAATATCCTTCTGGATGATTTTGAAGGGTACTTACAAAATATCATATTTCTTTACTAAACCAATTAAAATACAATTGATAATATGAAAAATTCATAATACCGGATTACATAGCAATACAAGAGTTCTAGCAAGCTTTGTTGGCTGAATTGAATGTTTTTTTTATTGGTGAACTACGGTGGCTAAGGATACCTGCCAACTATAATCGGGAGAATATTCCAGTGAAAACCCATATTCACTTTTTTGTAGCAGTACTGTAGAACCTGACAATTGTGCTGTTTTTGCAGATATCTTGTTTATGAGGATCATCTAGCTTTTGATGATAGTGACAGTGATGGCAAAACATGGAGTGTCATCAGGTCATTAACTATTGTCAATGGCCCTCAACAAAATATTCTTCCAGTTTTGGTTAGCACAGATTATGTCAGACTTTTTTTCTTTTTATTCTGAGGTGTCTTCTGATAATTATATATTTAAAATAGGGCTTCCTATTTCCCCAGTAGTATGATGTTTTATTTCTCATAATTCACTTTTTTCCTTGATCCACTGCTTTTGACCTTTACAGGTCTGGAAAATTAGCAGTAGGAAATATCTACAGTGGGGCAAAAAAGTATTTAGTCAGCCACCAATTGTGCAAGTTCTGCCACTTAAGAAGATGAGAGAGGCCTGTAATTTTCATCATAGGTATAACTCAACTATGAGAGACAAAATGAGGAAACAAATCCAGACAATCACATTGTCTGATTTGGAAAGAATTTATTTGCATATTATGGTGGAAAATAAGTATTTGGTCAATATCAAAAGTTGATCTCAATACTTTGTTATATATCCTTTGTTGGCAATGACAGAGGTCAAACGTTTTCTGTAAGTCTTCACAAGATTGTCACACACTGTTGCTGGTATGTTGGCCCATTCCTGCATGCAGATCTCCTCTAGAGCAGTGATGTTTTGGGGCTGTTGCTGTGCAATACAGACTTTCAACTCCCTCCAAAGGTTTTCTATGGGGTTGAGATCTGGAGACTGGCTAGGCCACTCCAGGACCTTGAAATGCTTCTTACGAAGCCACTCCTTCATTGCCCGGGTGGTGTGTTTGGGATCATTGTCATGCTGAAAGACCCAGCCACGTTTCATCTTCAATGCCCTTGCTGATGGAAGGAGGTTTGCACTCAAAATTTCACGATACACGGCCCCATTCATTTTTTCATGTACATGGATCAGTCGCCCTGTTCCCTTTGCAGAGAAACAGCCCCAAAGCATGATGTTGCCATCCCCATGCTTCACAGTAGTGATGGTGTTCTTTGGTTGCAACTCAGCATTCTCTCTCCTCCAAACACGACGAGTTGTGTTTCTATCAAACAGTTCTACTTTGGTTTCATCTGACCATATGACATTCTCCCAATCTGCTTCTGGATCATCCAAATGCTCTCTAGCATACTTCAGATGGGCCCAAACATGTACTGGTTTAAGCAGGGGGACACGTCTGGCACTTCAGGATCTGAGTCCCTGTGGCATAGTGTGCTACTGATGGTAGCCTTTGTTACGTTGGTCCCAGCTCTTTGCAGGTCATTCACTAGGTCCCCCCGTGTGGTTCTGGGATGTTTGTTCATGGTTCTTGTGATCATTTTGACCCCAGAGATCTAGCATGGAGCCCCAGATCGAGGGAGATTATCAGTGGTCTTGTATGTCTTCCATTTTCTAATTATTGCTCCCACAGTTGATTTCTTCACACCAAGCTGCTTGCCTATTGCAGATTCAGTCTTCCCAGCCTGGTGCAGGTCTACAATTTTGTTTCTGGTATCCTTCGATAGCTCTTTGGTCTTCACCATAGTGGAGTTTGGAGTGTGACTGTTGAGGTTGTAGACAGGTGTCTTTTATACTGATAACAAGTTCAAACAGGTGCCATTAATACAGGTAATGAGTGGAGGACAGAGGAGCCTCTTAAAGAAGAAGATACAGGTCTGTGAGAGCCAGAACTCTTGCTTATTTGTAGGTGACCAAATACTTATTTTCCACCATAATATGGAAATAAATTCTTTCCAAATCAGACAATGTTATTGTCTGGATTTGTTTCCACATTTTGTCTCTCATAGTTGAGGTATACCTATGATGAAAATTACAGGCCTCTCTCATCTTCTTAAGTGGGAGAACTTGCACAATTGGTGGCTGACTAAATACTTTTTTGCCCCACTGTATGTCAAAAAATAATCATTTTGCTCTGTAGGCTTTTTAGTGATATCTGGGAACACATTTGCCTTATGGACATGGTACACAATAGGATTTGTGCTTATCTGGTTCCTAGAAACAATTTGTTCTACAGCTACAGGAAAAAAGTTTCTTAAAGGGACAGTCAACACCAGAATTTTTGCTGTTTAAAAAGATAGATAATCCCTTTATTACCCATTCCCCAGTTTTGCAAAACCAACACTGTTATATTAATACACTTTTTACTTCTGTGACTAACTGGTATCTAAGCATCTTTTGACTGCCCCTAATCACATGACTTTTAGTTATTATCTATTGACTTGCATTTTAGCCAATTAGTGCAGTGTCTGCCACCCACGAGCATGATCACAACGCTATCTATATGGCCTACATGAGCTTGCTCTCCCCTGCTGTAAAAGTAAATAAAATAGAGGCTGCCTTCAAGGGCTTAGAAATTATCATATGTGCCTTCCTAGGTTTGCTTTCAAATAGAATACCAAGAGAACAAAGCAAAATTGTTGATAAAAGTAAATTGGAAAGTTACATGCCCTTTTTGAAAAATGAAAGTTTTTTTGGACTTTTGATATAGCAAGAGTGGTACACCCGGTTTATCTAATTTCTTTGAAATTATCTCAGTAACTAGAGAAGGTAAAGGAAAAGTTTCAGGTGTCCTAGACCTGGGCCTGACAATTATATTTAATTTCGGGAAAGGTTTTTCATAGATGGCTTAGACTACTGAACTCTTAGAGTTCTAAGTACCTCCTTAAGCAGCGTAGGTGCTCCATTTTAAATTGAAAAGTCATGTCCTCACTCCTCAGCTTCTCTATAATACTCTGAGGAAGAATCGTCAGAAACCTCTCCCTCAGAACTCAAAGAGGAACAGTCTAATTCAAAACCCTGAGATTGTCTGATAAGCACAGTGCCAGAAGAGACACTATCCTTGGTCTCTAGATAGCAGTGCTTTCATTTTATCCTTGAGTTTACTTGGAGGCGGTATAGCATCAAGAGCCTCAGATACTGCTGATTGTAAAGGAGTCTTAAAACTAGATGCAAATTCAAATTCCCCCTGAGTAACCGGTACTACAGTCTGTATTACAAGGGAACTAGGGGTTTGAGAATAAGACTGTAGAACAGAAGTTAAACAACTTCCACAAAGCTGAGCAGTTGGACATATTTTTACATCTTTACACAAAAAAATTATCAGTGGGGAGAACAACATCCAAGGGGTTATCCTCAGATAAACTTCTGCTGGTTTCAGCAAGCCCAGTTTGCTTCATAATCATTAGAAAATATAAAACCAACTATCACAATAATATATTTAATAAGCTGCCACAGCAAGCATTAAACTTGTGGCCCTAGTGTTAGACCCCAAAAAAATAACTCTACAATAAACCCTTTTGTCTAGAAACTGAGCACTCTGCAAAGTAATAAGTTCCTAGGTCGTCGCTATATAAAAGTGACACTCAGCCCTAAAAATTTGCAGCCATAGTGTGATTATCACTATGCTGTAATAAAGCGTACCCCCTATGCTCCGGTAAAGTGCGCCACCAGATTATCAGTGGTAGGAAAATAATTTAACCACCTACATTCAGAACTGCTGCTTTGCAATGTAGCCCACAGCCATTTGCACCACACACCACCATTTCATTTGTGCACCGGCCTGTGAACAATGCGACCGGATCGCAAAAGTACCAGAGCTGGCAGTCAATTAAAGAGATACAACACCGAAAATTGAAGTTACTCTTTTGGGCATAATTGAGATGGTGAAGCCTGACCCTGTACTCTAAATAACCATACAGTATATACTATTTCCAGACCCCCTGTGCAGAAAAAAACTGTTAGTTTGTGCCCAAGCTGTCACTGTGCACAAACAGTCACCCAACACTGGAAGTGAGTGTAATAAACTGGATCCAGAAATTACAGCCCAAATATAATTACTAAGCACCTGTCTGTAGTCCTCATACTTCTCTTCTCCACCATTTCCTTCCCTTTACAAAAAAAGAATTGGTGTAGTTTGAGACCCTATACTGTAACTAACAGCAAAAAATACCCTAGCAGAAAAGTACATTCATCTGGCCAAAGCAGGATGAGGCATGGGAACTTCCCAGTGACACCCATGGCCATTGCAGTGCACAATACTTTACTAAAAAGATTTACATTGCACCAGTCTTCTATGTTATATCCTTTTTTCTGGGAACTATCCACTGAGGGTAAAATAATAAAATCTTCTTATGTGTAATAGTCTCTCCTTGCTCTTTCCTTGATGAGGCAAATAGAATTACTGGGAAGGATATTTACAGCTCTGGTAGGTTGTCTTTGCCTCCTGCTAGTGGACAGGTGATGTAATCCCAAAAGTATGGACTCGTGGACTCTCACGAACATTAGAAAGAAAAAAACACTTTTCAAACACTGATCATTAAGCTTAAGCAACAATATACTGCATTATTATATTACTGCTCTGTAATATATCTTTAATGCAAAATATCTGATATTTGTTTATAATTTGGGAAAAAAACTATGCAAACACTTTTTTGTGTTTGAATGGATTGGAATGATCTTGAATTGATAAAATTGGGGAAATACTTTTTGCACAACCAGTGCTGTATCTGTCAGCTTATGTACTTATACAAGTTAACCTGGCCATATGTAGTTTTAGACATTTAATTTCAAAAGTCCTAATAAATTATGTATTACAAAAATATGTAACCAAAGTTTTGCATTAAGAGTGCCTCACCTAAGAACTACAAATAACTGAAAATAGCATGAGAAAGTTGTTTTTCATTAATTTTGGTATGTCTACAATTTCTTATTGTCTTATGTCTTTCTCTCAATAAAAGGTGCGTGAAACAGCACATCTTGTTTTATGCTGGATTCAAAAAAAGGGCTTTTAAAATAAAATCTTTATTTACAAGCTGTTGTTTTATTGAAAAGGGACAATTTCAAATCATCAAAGAGTTCAAATAAAGGGAAACATTTTCCTATAATTAAAACATGCTCCATTAGTTTATTAAATATATACAATTCAAATTTTCAAATTAAAATTAAAATAAAATTATTGTAAGATAATAGCAATAGTTAACACTTTTCTCTGGGAAAGTTCAAATTCCAGTCCATTTTTATTGTGTTTTTCTTGGCTTTCATTTCTGTTGCATTTCAATCCATTAGAAGTGTGGATATTTGAACTATTATTATATTTAAGATGCCCAATTTATGTATACAATAAAGCTCAAACATCTGGTTTGTCCCATTTATCTGTCAACCGCTCAGCCCTTTAGGTCCCATGAAGAGTACTTCATGTAAAGTACAGAACTCCTTTATAGAACAAACCAGTGTATACATCACACTCCAATTAAGATAAATCAAAATAATATTTATTAGGACAATAAAAACAAAACAATTCAACTTCCTGCACCAGGACCACCACAATTAACTATATAGTATTGCCCTGTCCCTGTGCCACTAAAATTCTTACTAGCTGGTCATAGATTAAATATATATATATTTATATATAATACATGCAGCTTGAGAACCCTGGATGTCCTTCGAGCCTACAACTGCTAGTTAAGATGATACAATCTTAAGACATCTATAAAGAAAACTGGCCATTTGGGGTAGAAACATGTGTCACTGTGTACTAGACTGTTCAAAACAAGCAAATAAATAAATAAGGCAGCTTTGGAAACAGTCGCCTAGGTTTTGTCGGTAAGGCTGTGCGGTGTTAACGAGCAGTTTATGCAGACAACGCTGGTATTACAGGTTTTTAGAAACCCAGCGTTAGCCGCAAAAAAGTGAGAGTAGAGCAAAATTTAGCTCCACATTTCACCTCAATACCAGCGCTGCTTACGTTAGCGGTGAGCAGGTAAAACGTGCTCGTGCATGATTTCCCCATAGGAATCAATGAGGGAGAGCCGGCTGAAATAAAAAACATGCAAAAAAGTAGTGTAAAGCTCCTAACGCAGCCCCATTGATTCCTATGGGGAAACGCATTTTATGTCTACACGTAACACCCTAACATGAACCCCGAGTCTAAACACCCGTAATCTTACACTTATTAACCCCTAATCTGCCACCCCGACATCGCCGACACCTACATTATATTATTAACCCCTAATCTGCTGCTCCGGACGCCGCCGCACCTACATTATACTTATGAACCCCTAATCTGCTGCCCCCAACATCGCTGAACCCTACATTATATTTATTAAACCCTAATCTGCCACCCCCAATGTCGCCGCAACCTACCTACACTTATTAACCCCTAATCTGCCGCCCCCATAATAAACATATTAACCCCTAAACCTAAGTCTAACCCTAACACCCCCTAACTTAAATATAATTTTAAAAAATCTAAATAAAATTACTATAAGTAGCTAAATTATTCCTATATAAAACTAAATACTTACCTATAAAATAAACCATAAGCTAGCTACAATATAACTAATAGTTACATTGTAGCGAGCTTAGGGTTTATTTTTATTTTACAGGCAACTTTGTATTTATTTTAACTAGGTAGAATAGTTATTAAATAGTTATTAACTATTTAATAGTTACCTAGTTAAAATAAATTCAAATTTACCTGTAAAATAAAACCTAACCTAAGATACAATTACACCTAACACTACACTATAATTACATAAATTACCTAAACAAAATTCAATTAATAACAATTAAATAAAATTATCTAAAGTACGAAAAAACCAAAGACTAAATTACAGAAAATAATAAAATAATTAGAAGTTTTTTAAACTAATTACACCTAATCTAATCCCCCTAATAAAATAAAAAGCCCCCAAAAATAATAAAAAGCCCTACCCTACACTAAATTACAAATAGTCCTTAAAAGGGCCTTTTGTGGGGCTTTGCCCCAAAGTAATCAGCTCTATTACCTGTAAAAAAAGTACAATACCCACCCAACATTAAAACCCACCACCCACACAACCAACCCTACTCTAAAACCCACCCAATACCCCCTTAATAAAACACTAACCCCTTGAAGATAACCCTACCTTGAGAAGTCTTCACCCAGCCAGGCTGAAGTCCTCAACGAAGCCGGGCGAAGTGGTCTTCCAGACGGGCAGAAGTCTTCATCGAAGCAGGCCAGAAGAGGTCCTCCAGATGGACAGAAGTCTTCATCCAGGCAGCATCTTCTATCTTCATCCATCCGGCGCGGAGCGGGTCCATCTTCAATACATCCGATGCGGAGCATCCTCTTCCAAAGAAGTCCAACTGAAGAATGAAGGTTCCTTTAAATGACGTCATCCAAGATGGCGTCCCTTGAATTCCGATTGGCTGATAGAATTCTATCAGCCAATCGGAATTAAGGTAGAAAAAATACTATTGGCTGATGCAATCAGCCAATAGGATTGAGCTGGCATTCTATTGGCTGATTGGATCAGAAAATAGAATGCAAGCTCAATCCTATTGGCTGATTTTTTCTACCTTAATTCCGATTGGCTGATAGAATTCTATCAGCCAATGGGAATTCAAGGGATGCCATCTTGGATGATGTCATTTAAAGGAACCTCCATTCTTCAGTTGGACTTTGTTGGAAGAGGATGCTCCGCGTCGGATGTCTTGAAGATGGACCCACTCCACGCCGGATGGATGAAGATAGAAGATGCCGTCTGGATGAAGACTTCTGCCCGTCTGGAGGACCTCTTCTGGCCGGCTTCGATGAAGACTTCTGCCCATCTGGAGGACCACTTCGCCCGGCTTCGATGAGGACTTCAGCCCGGCTGGGTGAAGACTTCTCAAGGTAGGGTGATCTTCAAGGGGTTAGTGTTAGGTTTTATTAAGGGGGTATTGGGTGGGTTTTAGAGTAGGGTTGGTTGTGTGGGTGGTGGGTTTTAATGTTGGGGGGGTATTGTACTTTTTTTTACAGGTAATATAGCTGATTACTTTGGGGCAATGCCCCGCAAAAGGCCATTTTAAGGGTTATTTGTAATTTAGTGTAGGGTAGGGCTTTTTATTATTTTTGGGGGCTTTTTTTATTTTATTAGGGGGATTAGATTAGGTGTAATTAGTTTAAAAAACTTCTAATTATTTTATTATTTTCTGTAATTTAGTGGGGGTTTTTTCGTACTTTAGATAATTTTTTTAAATTGTATTTAATTATATTTAGTTTAGGTAATTAATTTAATTATAGTGTAGTGTTAGGTGTAATTGTAACTTAGGTTAGGATTTATTTTACAGGTAAATGTGAATTTATTTTAACTAGGTAGCTATTAAATAGTTAATAACTATTTAATAACTATTGTACCTAGTTAAAATAAATACAAAGTTGCCTGTAAAATAAAAATAAAAACCTAAGATAGCTACTATTTGTTATATTGTAGCTATCTTAGGGTTTATTTTATAGGTAAGTATTTAGTTTTAAATAGGAATTATTTAGTGAATTGTAGTAATTTTATTTAGATTTATTTAAATTATATTTAAGTTAGGGGGTGTTAGGGTTAGGGTTAGACTTATATTTAGGGGTTAATACATTTAATATAGTTGTGGTGACGTTGGGGGCGGCAGATTAGGGGTTAATAAATGTAGGTAGGTGTCGGCGATGTTAAGGATGGCAGATTAGGGGTTAATAAAATGTAACTAGTGTTTGCGATGCTGGAGAGTGGCGGTTTAGGGGTTAATATATTTTTTATAGTGGCTGCGATGTCCGGTTTGGCAGATTAGGGGTTAAAAAATGTTTTTAATGTTTGCGATGTGGGGGTCCTCGGTTTAGGGGTTAATAGGTAGTTTATGGGTGTTAGTGTACTTTTTAGCACTTTAGTTAAGAGTTTTATGCTACGGCGTTAGCCCATAAAACTCTTAACTACTGACTTTTAAATGCGGTACCAGTCTTGACAGGAGAGGCTGTACCGCTCACTTTTTGGAAGACTTGTAATACCGGCATTATGCAAGTCCCATTGAAAAAATAGGATACACAATTTATGTAAGTGGATTTGCGGTATTTTCGAGTCTGGCCCAAAAAGTGAGCGGTACACCTGTACCTTCAAGACTCGTAATACCAGCGTTAGGAAAAAAGCAGTGTTGGGACCTCTCAACGCTGCTTTTTAAGGCTAACGCAAGACTCGTAATCTAGGTGAGTGTAAATTGGTTTCATATATTTACTTTCCCTGGAAACGGACTGGAGATAGTGCACGTCTCTTAGCAACCAATTGAAACCACAGCCCCCTTTTGGGACTGTGACAGGAAGAAATTGAACTTGTATAAATTAAGTTATAAAAAAAATGAAATAGTACATAAAAATATTTTAAAAAATGATTAATAAATATTAATAAAAAGTATTAAACATACTGTAAAATAAAGATAAATTCTATAGATTATTTAGAATATTTTACAAAATGTTTAATCATTTTTAATTATTATTATTTTTTTTATATGGTATATTTTAATAATGTGTTTTAAGATTAATAAGGTTTCATGTGCTAACCCGACCTCATTAAGATCTAAATTGTGAAACATGATGCTCAAAACACATATTTTACATTCCTATGTTCTTCACATAGATAATAATGTACTTTTTATTATTAAAGGGACAGCCTACACCAGAATTTTTATTGTTTTAAAAGATAGATAATCCCTTTATTACCCATTTCCCAGTTTTGCATAACCAACACAGTTATAATAATATACTTTAAACCTCTGTGATTATCTTGTATCTAAGCCTCTGCAAATTGCCCCTTTTTTCAGTTCTTTTGACAGACTTGCAGTCTAGCCAATCAGTGCCTGCTCCCAGATAACTTCTCGTGCACAAGCACAGTGTTATCTATATGAAATACGTGAACTAACATCCTCTTGTGGTGAAAAACTGTTAAAATGCAATCTGAAAGAGGTGGGCTTCAAGGTCTAAGAAATTAGCATATGAACCTCCTAGGTTAAGCTTTCAACTAAGAATACCAAGAGAACAAAGCAAAATTGGTGATAAAAGTAAATTGGAAAATTGTTTAAAATGACATGCTCTATCTGAACCAAGAAAGTTTATTTTGGCCTAGACTGTCCCTTTTAATATATTCTTCTATATATCTAATACCGTTCATGTAAAATACATATCTATACCTATATATCGATAGCAAAAGATATGCAGATATAGCTATAAACAAATATATTTAGAAACATGAATGAATAAAAATGACATTTGTAAGTGATGAACATTGGAATGTGAAACATGTACAGTAAATATTATACAGTAAAACACATATAAACACATAAGTACATATGTACACACGTATATACCTACATATATATATATACAAACAAATACATATTTAAACATGTATATTTATGTATCTCTATGTTAAAACTCTTTGCAAGCATTTTTTTCCATAATACCTAAGACCTCAAATCTTTGAGGCCTTATAACTTTTTAATGCAATTTTTTAAATTACATGTATTTTTATGTGTTTTGTGCAACATATTTGTCTTGTGTAACATTTAACTAGAACGCTAAAGTCATGCTAGTCTGACGCAAAAGAGCTGTAATATACCCCTTATTGCTTGCGCAAAACATTTTGAGAGACAGTCATTGACAGTCATTGTACAGTTCTTGTAAAGCAAACAATTTAAAAACTCCCTTAGTTATCTAACTCTATACTTAAACTGAGACCCTTACTTAACACAGAGAAATTAAATGCAACAAGCCCTCAAAGAGCAAGGCTACTTAAACATAGAAAAGAATCAGTTAAAATTTAAAAGCAAGCTTAAAGGGACAGTAAACCTAAAAAATAATGTTATATAATTCTGCACATAGTGCAGAATTATATAACATTATTTTAGTGCTATTGTTATAAAAGCTTTTTTTCCATTTTAATTTTAGAGTAGAGAGTGGGTCTGTAAAACTGGCATATTTTAAAAAATTAAAATGGAAAAAAAGCTTTTATAACAATAGCACTAAAATAATGTTATGTAATTCTGCACTATGTACAGAATTATATAACATTACTTTTTAGGTTTACTGACACTTTAAATAAAAACAGTTAAATATAAATTTAAAACTGCACACCTTACACAGCAAACAATTTAAAAACTCCCTTATCTAACTCTATATTTAAATAGAGGGACTTTCTTAACACAGAGAAACTGAATGCAGCAAGCTACACAGAGCAAGGTTCACAGAGTTAATGAACTAAATGTATAGTATAGGCCCACACAGGTGAAACTAAACACTCTCCTAATTACACACACACAAGAATATATGAAAAAAATATTTATTTCTGTGTAAATTACATACAAATTTTATATTTTTTATAAAATACAATTTATGGTGAAGAATTTTGTAACAATTTTTTATGCACTTTAGTAATACAATTTTTTACTGTGTTTTTTTTATGTGAATGGTTCAATGATAAGTTTTGTATGATTTTTAAATTACAAATTTCATTGTGCACTTTTGTAATGTATGTATCTTCTTCTTATACGAAAATGCAGTGTACACCCCCTTAGTGAGAACCTAGTTGCAGGGTAAAAAATGGCTTTATAGAATTCTACCAGGGAAATAGGACTTATGAGCATTCTGGTTCAATCTCACCAACCCAGAAACCTTTTGATAATCAACCCCCTATTCCTGAGTTACAAGAGCTATGAATGAGACAAATAATATTAGCTACATTTGGTAAACAGTAGGCTTGTGGCAAATTTCTGAGTGCCCAGAGCAGTGCCAGACTAATTACACTATTTATTGTTATATATCCCTGTACTGAATTCTTAAATTTCCACCAATCATTAAATAAAAAAAAATTAAGGTTTGTAGGAACAGCACCAAGCTCTCTAATCCTATCAAAAACATAAGTAATAAAAAGCAATCTTAAAAAAAAAAAAAAAAAAAAAAAATAATAATATGTGGATCCTTGGCATTACCTAAAATCTGAATAAAATGCATTGCAATAAAAATTAAATAAATCGTGCAATAAAAAAACTATATGACTCTGAATCTATGTGTTGTCTTAACATTACATTGAAGACAAAAAACAAAGAACAAATAAAGAAGTGGAATATCATGCATGAAAAATAGCAACAGAAAACAGATTGTTCCATTCAATGGTGTTTCCACTTTTTCTTTAAGGAAAAAATATATATGTAATGAATAATTTTATGTGTTATTGATAACAAAATCCAAATTTCACAGATGGTAATACTTGCAGTACCTTTCTTCCCCATCTTCAAAGAATATGATGCAGACTGGACGGTCACCATTTGTTCTGTAGTTTCACAGGAAATACCTGGGTCTCTTTGGAGCAGGGAGGGTGGGGCATTTTGTGCTAATAGAGAGGTGCCTCCACTCAGTTAAAATACTTCTCGAGAACCCACATCACTGCTTACAATCAGCAATGCTCAATTTATTATTTTACACTGCAAAACCCCCTATCTAGAATGACTCTTATTCAAAAGGGTATTTCATGACCTTTAATTATCAAATTAGCAATGATCACCTGGCTGGAACATGTCTTGCTTTGTTGTGCTCATGTCAGGGCTCATAGATTCTTTTTCTGGAAAACAAATACACATTTGTAAGAATTCAGATAAAGGGCAGAACTAGGTGACTGTAAAAAAAAGTGGTAGACCCTCTCCTGTCAAGACTGGTACCGCATTTTAAAGTCAGTAGTTAAGAGTTTTACACTACAACACCGTAGCATAAAACTCTTAACTAAAGTTCTAAAAAGTACACTAACTCCCATAAACTACCCATTAACCCCTAAACCGAGGCCCTCCCACATCGCAAACACTAAAATACAATTTTTAACCCCTAATCTGCCGAACCGGACATCGCCACCACTATAATAAATATATTAACCCCTAAACCGCCGCACTCCCGCCTCGTAAACACTAGTTAAATATTATTAACCCCTAATCTGCCGTCCCTAACATCGCCGACACCTACCTACATTTATTAACCCCTAAACTGCCGCCCCCAACGTCGCTGCCACTATACTAAAGTTATTAACCTCTAAATCTAAGTCTAACCCTAACTTAAAGGGCCATGAAACCCACATTTTTTCTTTCATGATTTAGAAAGAGAATGCAATTTTAAACATCTTTCTAATTTACTTATATTATCTAATTTGTTTTATTCTCTTGATATTCTTTGCTGAAAAGCATATCTAGATATGCTCAGTAGCTGCTGATTGGTTGCTGCACATAGAAGCCTCGTGTGATTGGCTCACCATATGCATTGCTTTTTCTTCAACTAAGGATATCTAAAAAATGAAGCAAAATAAATAATAGAAGTAAATTGTAATGTTGCTTAAATTTGTATTCTCTATCTGAATCATGAAAGAAAGATTTTGGGTTTAGTGGCCCTTTAAATATAATTTAAATAAATCTAAATAAAATTACTATAATTAACTAAATTATTCCTATTTAAAACTAAATACTTACCTATAAAATAAACCCTAAGCTAGCTACAATATAACTAATAGTTAAATTTGTATCTAGCTTAGGGTTTATTTTTATTTTACAGGCAAGTTTGTATTTATTTTAACTAGGTAGAATAGTTACTAAATAGTTATTAACTATTTATTAACTACCTAGCTAAAATAAATACAAAAGTACCTGTAAAATAAAACCTAACCTAAGTTACAATTACACCTAACACTACACTATAATTAAATTAATTCCCTAAACTAAATACAATTAAATAAAATTAGCTAAAGTACAAAAAAACAAAACACTAAATTTCAGAAAATAATAACCTAAATTACAAGATTTTTAAACATATTACACCTAAGGATAAACAATTTTTTGATGCAAACTATTTTTAATTAATTAGCCCTTTTAGGATATGCACAGATCTCAACCTGTTTTCTGTCCCAGTATGCCTAACCCAGTCTTGTATTTATTTATAATACCTCTTGTATAGCGCTGCATATAAAAATAATAGAAAATAAGACAAATAATTTACTTTTTTGCAATCCATATGGTGGCTTTTTACCAGTTCTGGCTATTTCTGCAAAAACAAAGTTAATTTTCCAAAATGTATGGTCTGTTAAAGAAAATGATATGAAAAGGAAAAAAAAGAGGGCGCTAAAAAATAGCAATAGGATCTTGCAACAAATGTGAGCCAATGATTAGAGAGATGTAACAAACATATCATAAGTGTTACAATTTAGTTTTCTAAAGTCTAAAAGCTATGCAGTTGAAACTTATGCAGTTGAAACTTATGTGTCAATTAGGAGAAAACCTTTCCAAGTATATTCTATACTTAGATGGTCTTGGATCAGATTTATAATAGAAGTGTATGGGAGAGAGTCTCAAACTTTAAAGACAAGGTTAAAATTATCCTAGGGATGATCTTAATAGATCGCTGACCTCTTATTTAAAGCTAATGTTTAGATCTCATATAATATATTACCACACTTGTATAGTACAAGTTATTTATTATCTATATTTTCACAGGTATAAAACAGCATGTATTCTATAGGTACATGAAATTTGCCCAGGTTTAGAAACCATATATAAAAATATTTGATAAAACAGACAGAAACATAAAAAAAGTAAACAATTTTTTTGACTGCAGTATACTCTTAAAATTAACAGGATATGCCACAACTCTGAGATTGTAATGTCCCGGAGCGCGCTCCAATTATCTTGTAAGCCAATTTAACATATAAAGTTTTGCACAGAAAAGCCACTTTTAGGGTCACTGTGAAATAAATTATAATGTCCCGGTCTTACCGTAACTTCTTATTTGGATAAGTCACACTTGGTGGAGCAGTTCTATAGCCCACTCGATTGTACCTCACTTTGTTATGAAGGGAGCACTTTTTTTAAAAGTGAATCGTATGGAAGTCTTCTCGAATCCTCAGTTGCTGTTTGTTGACCCGCCAAATCGGGTAGTGGTTAGTTCTTTCAAACCGTGTGATGTCAGCATACGTCACGGTCTTCCGTTGTTCCAAACACTGCCTTTGAATTTCACTTAGTAGAAATGTACGCAGATTTCCTATCACCTATAGTTATCACAGACACGGATCCTCTACGTGTATACAGGGTTAAATATGCTTTGGCTCATAGTGGAAGGAGATAAGTATTTAAGAGTGGCTTATATAGGACTATCCATAGTGATTGTGCTATCGTACAACTTTTCTTAAAAAGAAAATTATATAATTTGTGCAACCTAAAACTTGTGCTGGTATTTACATTTAATGAATGCAAAAAGACTAAAACATAGAAGTGTCTCAGCAGTGAAGATGTTAATTATAAATCAGATTACTGGAGGTAAAGAAGTTATATAATTCAAGGAGAAAGTATTTTGTTTATAACAATATGAATACCAGAACAACGGGTTGATACTTTGAATCTGTAGGGTAGCAAGTTAAAGGGCCATAATAGTTTAAATATTCCACACTATAAATCTTTAGAACATGTCATTTTAAGACTATAAAACCTACACTAATGTGTGTTTAACTCCCACAAAGGGGTTAAACTCACAGTAGAAGTGCCGCTTGGGACCCATGCAGCACTGCTGGTCCTGAGCAGAAACTGACACTGATCCAATCAGCAGCTCTGGTCGGATCAGTGGCGGTTTCTGCTCAGGACCACAGTGCTCGGTGGGTCCCAAGCAGCGCTTCTACTGTGAGCTTAAACCTTTTGTGGAGGTTAAACATACAGCGCAGGGTCGATAGTCTGTAATTTTTGGACTATCATAACCCTTTAAGAAATAATTACTAGAAATATTTTTTTTTTTTTTTTTTTTTTTTTAAGCAACTTTATTGAAAATATTATTCAAACAATACAATTAGTGGAGACGCAGCTCCAAGTCAGTACTATTTCACATATTATTTGCATATTTATATAGTTACATTTTTGCAATCCTTACATAACTGACTAGATATGTCAACTCAATTTTTAACTTTAGTCCTTTTTAAGATTCAAGAATCTAGTTTCAAATGGCTTATTGGAATAACTAAAAGTTCCATCTATCATTGTGAAAGCCATAATGACCTTATAAACATTAACAAAAATGAAAAAAGAAATTAAAAAAAAAAAAAAATAATAATAATAATAAAAAAAAAAAAAAGAACATTTAAAATTGGGGGTAAAGAAAAACAAAACTCAAAAGGGGAGAAATTGGGGTCCCGTCCCATCCAGCACCCTTCTAATTTCCTATCATTTTATATTATGTAGTTTATTTGACCCACTCTATCTGGCTATATTTCGGAGTAACTTAGTCGTTCTTTCTGATTTCTGATATTCCCCCCATACCTGGGACATTTCCACGTAGATTTCCATCTTTTCGTGTTTTAAATAATAATACTCCTCCAACTCAACCAAGTCTGATGTCTTCCTAATCCACATGTCTAATGAGGGGACCTCTCTCTGCTTCCAGTTTTTAGCAATTAATATTTTAAGTCCGTTAGTCATTATTTTAAACAGATTAAGGTTGGGTTTGTATTTACTGTTAGGGGGTTTATTTAATAACCATATCAGAGGGTCAGAGGGTCTAGTGGCAATTCAATGCCCAGTATGTGTTCTATTTCTGAGATCACCAGTCTCCATAAGTTTTGTATGGTGTTACACCACCACCACATGTGTGCGGTATCACTATTGACATGGCCACATCTCCAGCATTGGTTTTTTTGTGAACGGAATAATCAATGAAGTTTTCGAGGAGTAAAGTACCATCTGTGTAATAATTTGATGTTTATCTCTACCACCGAGGAGGAAATTGAAGTTTTCAGGGTAGCTTGTAGCATGGAGGTGCTTGTTTGAGGGAGTATAACTACCCCTAAGTCCGATTCTCATCTCTCCATATATGGAGGTATATATCCGGGTGGGTTTTGAATTAGTATTTTGTATATGGCTGACAGGGTATGTCTCAGTGGAGGGGGCAGGTTGCATAGGAGTTCAAATTTCGTCATTGGTCTTATCATGTTTTCTCGTCCCTTATGCTTAAGTATATAGTGTCTTGATTGCCTGTATGTATACCAGTTCGAAAAACAGTCATGACCCTCTTGTGTCAGTTTGTGATCGAATGCTTTCATCAGCGATCATTAAACGTATTGTTAAGTCTCTAGTTACTGTCTCTGGTGTAGTGGATCGTGAGAAAGGTTGTAGTGTATATTCCCCATTTTCTATTAGTGATGTCATAGGGGATGGTATAGAGGAGATAAATAAAGATGTATCTATTACTTTTTTCCAAATCTGGTATGTCTCTTGAGTTATGGGGTTATTCCACTTCATGGATTTAAAATAGTCTGGTTCGCACCAGCATAAGCGCCCCAGATGTGGTTTCTGTGTTATCATGTGTTCTAGTGGGACTCATCGCTTATAGTGGTAGTGGACATTCCAGTCCACCACCCTCTGAAGAAATATGGATTGTCTATATAGATTGAGGTTTGGGACCCCCAGCCCTCCTTGTGATTTCGGGGTTTGCATTATGAGTTGATTAATCCTAGGTGTCTTTCTATCCCATATAAACTCACTGAATGCCTTTTGTATTGAGTCCAAGTAATTTCTTGGGAGGGGAATAGGTATTGTCTGGAGGTAATAAAGCACTCTTGGAAAAGAATTCATTTTAATGACTTCAATTCTGCCTAACCAGGACAACTTTTTGGACCTCCATGAAGAGAGGTCATTAATTATCGTACGTTTAATCGGTATGAAGTTTAAATTGAACAGGCCGTCTATTGTGGATGATAATTTTATTCCTAGGTAGTTTAAGGCTTGTGGGCACCATATAAACGGGGTTAGAGTTTTGACGATGGCCAGTGTGGTATCTTGTAGATTTATGTTTAGGATCTCAGATTTAGTTTTATTAATGGAAAAGTTAGATAAATCATGAAATGTTTCAAATTCCGACATTAGCTGAGGTATGGATTCCCTTGGTTTTGTAAGCGAAAAAAGCATGTCATCCGCGAAGAGAGATACTGAGAGTCGATATGTACACCATGTATTTGGGTATTATGTCTAATGCTGGTTGCCAGTGTTTCTATCACACAAGTGAATAGGAGGGGTGATAACGGACAGCCTTGACGTGTACCGTTGGTTATAGGGAAGGGGTCTGACAAAGATCCATTTACCATTACTTGGGCACTGGGGTGGGAGTATAAGGAAAAAATTATATGCATGATGTGGGGCCCTAGTCCCATTTGTAGCAGGGTGGCTTTTAAGAAATCCCAGGCAACATGGTCAAAGGCCTTTTCAGCATCCGTTGATAAAAATACGGTTGGAATATCATGTTTTTTAATGTAAGGAATGAGGTGTATGGCCCTGACCGTGTTGTCCTTAGCCTCCCTGCCTGGTATGAAGCCCACTTGATCTTGGTGAATAATATCCGGAAGGATTCTATTTAATCTAAGGGCTATAACTTTTGCGAAGACTTTAATATCTGTGTTCAATAATGAAATGGGACGATAATTGGCCGGAATTTTAGGTGATTTATTTGGTTTGGGTAGGAGCATTATGTGGGCTTCCAAAGCTTCTCTAGAGAAGGTTGTGTGGGAATCAATAGTATGATAATAATTCAGCATATGTGGTGCGAGTATTTCCCGGAATACTTTATAATATTTATGTCCAAAGCCATCAGGACCTGGTGCTTTTCCTGTCGGTAGATCTTTAATAACTAATTGAATTTCTTCTAGTGTTACAGGTTCCTCCAGTCTATCTTTTTGTTCGGGGGTTATGTTAGGTAGGTGTAAGTTTGTCAAATAGTCTTCTATTTTTTGTGCTCTTGCTACGTCAGCGCTAGAATTATCATTGGGTGTCATCTGTATATTATACAGCTTTTTAAAATAATTTTTGAAAATATGGGCGATGTTTGAGGTTGAGTATTTAGTACATCCCTTGTTGTCAGTAATTTGTAGTATAAATTTCTTGTGTGCTTTGTGTTTGAGATATCTGGCCAGCAAGCGCCCTGACTTGTTGCGACCTTCATAGTGTTTTTGTTGGGCTTGTAAGGCTTTCCTTCTGTGGTCTTTAGATAAGTGTTGGGCTAGTTTTTGTTTTTCTAGTTTGAGTTCTTGTAGCAAGTTCCTATCAGTTGGTGTTTGTTTATGTCTGAGGTCTAGGTTTCGTATTTTTTCTAGGTATGTTTTTATGGAGTCTCTGTTTGTTTTGTTAATATATGCTTTAATGGCCATCATTTTTCCTCTCACTACACTTTTGTGGGCCTCCCAAACAAGTTGTGCATTCATTCCATTTATTGCGTTAAGTTGAAAATATTCTGTTAATACTTTATTAATTTTTGTAACGTTGTGTGTGTCTGTTATTATAGTATCGTCTAGTTTCCAAATAAAATCTCGGATGGGTTTTGAGGGCCAAGTTAGCGTGCATGTCACCGAGGCATGGTCCGACCATGTTATCGGTTTGATGTCTGCAGTTTTAAATAAAGATAGTCCTCCTACATCGGAGAAAACATAATCAATTCTAGTATATTTTTGATGTGGGAAGGAATAGAACGAATAATCTCTTATTTGGGGGTGTAGGATCCTCCATACATCATGTGCAACTATCTTTCTTAGATGCCCGTTTATTTTGTTGATTTTGTTTTGGGGAATTGAGGAGTGAACGGATGAACTATCTAGCTTAGGGTTCAGTGCGAAGTTGAAATCCCCACACATGATCAGTACTCCCTTTTGGTAATCTAATATTTTGTCTGTAAGTGTTTTGAAGAAGGAATGTTGGTCTAAATTTGGGGCATATAGTGATATGAGGGTTAGTGGTCTATTATATAACAGGCCTATTAGGATAATGAATCTTCCCTCTCTGTCTCTAATAACCTGTAATTCCGTGAATGGAATGCCTTTTTTAATCAAAATGCCTACTCCCTGTTTTTTAAATTTAGCATGGGATGCCCAATAACATGTACCATATAGGTGGGAGAAAGTGGAGGGCTCCCTACCTTTTCTAAAGTGCGTCTCCTGGAGGAATACTATATCAGCTTTGAAATTCCTGAAATCTTTTAAAGCTATAGCTCTTTTATGAGGGATATTTAGTCCCTTAGCATTGACCGAATATAAATGCATGTCGTTTGATTGTGAGTGTTGAGTGTGGTGTTTAGCCATAGTTAATTATAGTACTTATGTATATCTCCATTATGTTTTCACATTGTAAGAAGTAACCTTTGGTATGCTCGTATATACAGGCGTCGGACGGGGCGGGACCAGGACAAGAGAAAGTAAGAAAAAAGGAAAAGGGGAAAAAAAAACAAAAAAAAAAACAAAACAAAACAAAGGGGAAATGGGTCAACCATCGACTCATTTCCATATTAGAGGTAGCATGTCTCCTTTGGTGTCTACAGCTCGTACATTAATTCTATAAGGCAAGACGAGGGGGGACCCTCATAACAATTTTTAACTGGTGTCTACTGAAATTAATTTAACATTATAACTTTCATTGCTGAAATATTTGTCAATCAAGTCCAGGGACACAACTGTACAGTATTCACATTTCAACTCAATATTTGACATAAAAGAATTTGTTTGACAACAATGTTAAGTTGTTAGATGATCTGTCTATCATTATCATGAACACACATTTATTCATTAACTCTTTATTCTATTAGAGATAAAGTTGCGTCTTATTTTGAAGCAACCTTTACTTTTGTGTCTCAATTAGAAAACTAAAGTTTTAGCTATCATCTATTAAATTAAATGAAATTTAGGCTTGTAATATATGGTGTTGAGATCTTCATTTAACCATATTGTAAATTGGCGAAATTTCTCAAGATTTATTTATAACAAAGTGGTCTTATATCAGCAATTTAGCTATGAATATTGCTAATTCTCTCCAGGCCAATAATGTGCATAGTTAAGTAGTGCAACTTGTAATTTAATAATCCAAAGTTCTAATTCGTGCATTCAAAGAATTCAAATATAACCTCAATATACTGAACATTCAACATTGATAAAGTTAATGTCTCTGGTAGATCCCTATATTAGATCGTCTTTGATTTTATGCTAAGACATTTCACAAGATAAGGCTACATCTGAATATATACTTATCGTATTCTAAGGCGTGTCACAGAGGGTCCAATCTCTTGGGTCTGGCTATGTAGCTCATTACTGATCACATGAATTGTGTGGTCCGGTTCCATATGTGGGTTCACCAGTCTTTTTCTTCTTGCATTGCACCATTGTCCACTGTTTTCTTTGAGGGAGGGGGTCGGATTCTTGTCGTATTTTCGGATCCTGTGAGGTTGAATTATTTTGTTGAGGGAAAGTGATATTAAGTCCTTTGGAAAAAGAAATCAGATCGTTTGGTTCCTTATATATATGTGTTCTTCCTTCTTTTTGAACTATCAGGCTAAATGGGAATCCCCATCGGTATTTCACTTTTCTTTCTTGAAGGGTTTGCGTGATGTAGCGAATCTCTCTTCGTTTAGCTATGGTGGCTGGACATATATCTTGGAAAATCTGAATACTATAGGTTTGAAACCTAATTTCACGTTGTAGTTTCACTTGTTTCCAGATTGATTCTTTATCCAGGTAGTTGGTAAATTTTATTATTATGTCCCTCGGCGGATTGGGAGGAGTAGGTAGGGGTTTTAGTGCTCTGTGAGCCCTTTCCATGGATGAGTCTGTGAGTTTAAGGGCTGGGACTATATACTCAAACAGTTGCAATAGATAAGAAGTTATAGATTCTCTAGTGGCCTCCTCTGGCACTCCACATATTCTTAGGTTACTCCTCCTGTTCCTATTGTCCAGATCTTCTACTTTTAATTGGAGTGATTGTATTATTGTTTCATGTCTTGTGAGTAGGTGATTAACATCAGATAAGTTAGTATTAATAAATTCTTGGTCCTCTTCCAGACTTTCTAACCGATTTCCCATTTCATTGAGGTCTTTTCTTAATGTTGACATCTCAGATTTGATGAAGTTTTTCAGATCCGTTAAGTCTGATTTAGATGGGAGTAGGGAGATGGTAGACTGTATCTGTGTTAGTTGATCAGCCTGTGATGTTAGGGCTTCTGGAATCTGATCTGTTTCTGGGGTGTCAATGTCATGATTGTGTGTTGTTTCTGGGGTCCCCATTTCCTGTTTGTGGAAGAATGTGCTCATTGTGCCAGACAGTGTAGATGTCTGTTTCTTATCTTGTTTCGTATTTCTTTTAGAGGCCATTGAATAGGTCTGGCGTCTGTAGGTTTTAGTTTCTGTTATGTAGGATTTTGTTCCCAGAGTGTTGACAATCAATTACCCCTGTTATAACCTTTATCTTTCAGGTTCGCTATATAACTTTAAGTTTTGTTAGGTTTTTGTCACCCTGTTGTGTTTGCGTCTACAGCTTTCCCTTGCTGCGTAGTAGGAGCGTGTGGTGTTATTAGGTTAACGTTATAGGCTTTATAGTGATGTGGATAAGTAGAATGTCCAGCCTACATAAATGCTAAGTATCTGTTTCAGGCTTTTGTTAATTGAGGTTTGGACAGGTCATGTGTAGCCCCCTCGGTGCTATTTTATTGCATCGCACCCTCACCGCTCCCCTTTCTTGTTGTTTTTGAAAGATCGTTTACCTGTCACGTGGCTCGGTGTAATGGCGGCGCTCCTAACGTTTAGTAGCCCTCTGAATCAAAGTGTCCTCCGTAAGTTCTTCTGCAACACCTATGTGTTGTCAGTGTCGGCTAGAGGGTTTAAATGTGTGAGCGGTCCCAACTTATTTCTCACTAGCGGATGGTACTCTGTTTTCCGGACAGGATCGGTCTTTCAAGTATCTCCGTAATTTCTAAGACGGGCTAATAGCTGTTAAACGTTTTGACCTCAGCCTTCTTTCAGTGACCTTTTACGGTTTTTATAGATTCCCCCGCCTCACTTTTTGTAATTGATTCTTGCTGAGACTGGAAACATGCACGGAGCTGCTTTAGGTTGCGGCCATGTTCCTGCACGGCTACGCCCCGCCTCCACTAGAAATATTTATTTATAGAAAGGGTCACAGATGCAAGAAAAATACTTCCATTATAAGAGGTGTATAAAAATTGAGTAATGTAATTCAAGAAAGCATACGCTATCCTGATTAATTAAAGGGACACTCAAGTCAAAATTAAACTTTCATGATTCAGATAGAGCAGCAATTTTAAACAACTTTCAATTTACTTCCATTAACAAAATGTGCACAGTCTTTTTATATTTACACTTTTTGAGCCACCAGCTTCTACTGAGCATGTGCAAGAATTCACAGAATATACGTTTATGCATTTGTGATTGGCTGATGGCTGTCACATGATACGGAGATGTGAAAATAGACATAACTTTAGATCAGTATCTGTGCATATTATTCTTTATAGTAGTGTCTATTACACGCAGTTATATGAAAATAGGTGTACACTGTCCCTTTAAGTCTACACTGCCGAAAGATGGATGGACTTTTGAGATGTTTTCTGGGTATACAAATTTGTTTTTCTACATTTTCTACAAGAACAAATAGGTTAAAATAAGTATGCTTCTTTTCAAAGCCACCTCTAAAACCAAGAGTTATTAATAATTACTAATTATATTTAATATTTATACAAAAGTTTATCCTTAAATTAAAGAGGATTCAGCAAATGTGAAACAAAACAGCATTCTACACAAAAAAAAATATTGGAAATTATCATTTTAACATAGTATATTTTAATTTATCTCTTAAATGAACCACAAAATCAAAATTACAATTTTGAAGTTTTAGTTAGAGCATTACACTTTTTTAGTATGTTTATTATCAAATTTACATTGTACCCTAGGTAGGCTAAGGATCAGCAGTGCACTACTGGAAGCTGGCAGGTGATTGGTGGCTATGCACATATGCCTCTTGTCTCTGGCTCACCAAATGTGTTCTGCTAGCTCCCAGTGGTGTAGAGCTGCTCAGGAGCTAACCTTAACTACATGTTTAACCTAATTGCTTGGGTAAAACACATAGGGCTAGATTACAAGTGGAGTACTAAGTATCGCTTGCGTGCAAGCGATATTAGCACTCCACTTTGTAATACCAGCACACAATAATGTGCACTGGTATTACAAGTAAATCGCAATGCGAGCTTGCGTTTGCATTGCTAGGAAGCATTGCTCTCATGAGAGTGCCCTTTCATAGGCTCCTAAGGGAACCTCACACAGCGAAGGGGGTAAGTAGTGCAGTGATGGCCAGCATTTTTAAATATATATGTATATGATTCTATACACATATTAACACTTAAATATATATTTATATATATAAGCATATATATGGCGGTCAATGAGAGCACACAGTTTCCACTCCCACCAACTTTATAACCACAAATCTGCATAATGCAGTTTTTTTTTATATTTTAAAAAAAAAGCTAGATTTTTTAACAATAAAAAACTATAATTCCCTCTATTTTGAGGAGATTTGGAACATTTTTAGAAAATTAACCAGAGATCGGAACTCTGGTTAATTTTCAAAGCACTAATTGCCACCACAAGCTCGCGGTAGAAATAACCAGCCACTTGTGATGGGTGACCAATTATCGTGCTCACACAAACGGGCAAATTTCCCCATTCGCGGGAGTGCTCCACTTGTAACCTAGCCCATAATTATTTACAAGCAAAAGTATACTAATAAAATACTCTTACACATAAGAGCATTTTTGTTTTTGTAGTTTATGTCTCTTAAACTTGCTTACTTCTGAATTTATAAATTATAGTGATATAATGTTCTCATTATGCATTTCAAAAATCAGCATAGGTTTTCTTTTTTTTTTTTTTTTGCTTCTGTATTTTTTTTGGACTAATTAATGTCTGTCTGCACATATTAAGAGTCCAACTTAAACCGAAGGATTACAGATTTCTGTTTCCTGAACATTCCATGCTCTTGGCTCTGTATGGAAACATGACAAAGCATGTGGCTTATGTCGTACTGGGGAAGTCCCAATACATGCAGGTGATGCCTCTCAGAATGAAAATGTAATCACTAATAGCGTGAGAAAACTAAAGCATGCAGTGATTATTTATAACATTGTATGTTGTACTGTGCTATGCAAGAATAATAGGGATTTTCTTTTTGTGAGCACTTTAAGAATTTTTCATCTATTTCATCTAGGCATCTATTAAGTTTTCATGTCTGGTTGTGCTGGTACATATCTATTATGAATGTATAATGTTGTCTTTGAATTCTACAAAAAGTATATCTCAACACTCACAATATTTTATTCAAATAAATGGTATAGCTACTTTTTTTTTTTAAATCTCATTAAAAAAATGAAAATGTTTCAAGTAAATATCAACATTGAAAACTGTGCAGAGGAAATGTGTGTGTCAAATTTGCAAGCTGATTTTCTGCTCCTCGATGTGCTTCTGAATTGTTATTGCTTAAAAGATAAATAATCCCTTTATTACCCATTCCCCATTTTTGCACAACCAACACAGTTAAATTAATATACTTTTTACCTCTGCGATTACCTTGTATCTAAAGCTCTGCAGAGTGCCTCTTATCTCAGTTCTTTTGACAGACTTGTATTTTAGCCAATCAGTGCTGACTCATAAATAACTCAACAAGAGTCAGCACAATGTTACAAATAAGAGGCAGTTCAACTGCTTAGAAATTAGCATATGAACTTACCTAGGTTTAGCCTTCCACAAAGAACACCAATAGCGAAAATTACATGTGATGATAAAACTAAATTGGAAACTTGTTTACAATTGCATGCCCTATCTGAATCATGAAAATTTTATTTTTATAAGCTTGTTCTGTTAACAGTTATTTATAAAGCACCAATATGTTTTGCCTCACTGTGGCGTCAAGCAAATAATACAGAGTAAGGTAAGCGTAAGTAAATTACACAAGCAGCTTATGGGTAAAGAGTCAAGCCCATGATTAAGAAACTAGTGTATCTCATGTGTATGTTCGGCGTGTTTTAGAAAATGATGGAAACTCTAAAAAATGAAAGCAAATCTTACAGAGATAGGCAAATAACTCCACAGATTAGAAAACTGTTGTATACTGGAATGTACATATGAAGCAAGGAGAGAGTAGAGAAATTCTAAAAAAAGGAGGGGAGAGAGTGAGAGAACATTTGCAGGTAAATGCAAGGATATAGGAGGGTTCATTTTTATGGATGGAATTATATATTAGCATAGAGAGGATCAAGCTACATAAATCAAGTAAAAGTAGGATGGATTACAATTTTAGCTATACCTTGTGTGAGATAGTGGCAAACTATAGGTATATTTTTAAAGTGGACATGGCTGGTATTAGTTTGAGACTGATTTTAAGGAGTAAATTACAGCTGATTACCATGGAGAAAGAGCTCAGTTTGATAAATATTGAGCTTTAGATGATGAAAGGTCATCCTCATTGAGACTATGGATATGCAGTTTGTAGCAGGAGTGAGCAAAGAAGTTTATAGCTGTGGTTCATAGGTAGATTGGGGGATTCATCAGCAGATAAAACTGAAATCCATAAGATATGAAGAATGAGAGAGTAAAAATATAACAAGACAGTTGGAAACGGAGGTCAAGTAAAGTGGTTTCTACTGAATAGTATTAACATGACTAGAGTGTGTTGAGGGGTAATATGATCAAAGGGACAGATAGTAAAATGGGAGGATGATTAGAGGGAAGTAATCACATCTCCTACTTTATAAAGTTAATTTTGAAATGGCCATCAAGATGGCAAAGTGTTGAAGGGCAGAGGCAGGTGGTATTGGGAGGTAGGGTTTGATAGAGAAGAGCCTTAAACATGGAGAACAGATATTTGAAATTAGAGGACAGAAATTACATTAGATTTAGAAATCTAGTTTTGCTTAGAGGAACTGGGGCAGGGTAGAAGGAGTGAAATATAAACTAGTATAGTAAGCCAGAGTTTGGGCTGTGTTCATAAAAGGTATATTGTCAAGGTTGGTGGTCAATAAGAAGCTATAGTGGGAGATAGGTGGCTCAGAACAAGACAAAGATGATGGTGGACAAAAGGGATCTTAAAATATTAAAGTTTAAACACTTGTTGAGTTTATGGATTTTAGATATCTGTCTGTGGAATATTTTAGAGTGGTAAATCAGTTCTAACTGAGCATGCACAAAATGTTATCCTTTTAAAAAAATAAAAATGGGCCAAAGAATAAAAAAAGGGGTTCTTGAAGTATTTTTTTTTTAATAGAAAGAATTTGTGACGTTAAAATGGTGTGAAACCAGATCAGAAACCCACTATTTCTTTAATGTAATTCGCAAGAGTCCATGAGCTAGTGACGAATGGGATATACAATTCTACCAGGAGGGGTAAAGTTTCCCAAACCTCAAAATGCCTATAAATACACCCCTCACCACACCCACAATTCAGTTTTTACAAACGTTGCCTCCTATGGAGGTGGTGAAGTAAGTTTGTGCTAGATTGGGTACTTCTTTTACTCCTTCTTCAAGGTTTAAAAAACTGTATCCTTTGTCTTCTGATAGATTGGGGTTTTGGGAAAAGATCCCCAAAGTTGATTGGGCCATCTCTACTCTTGCTAAGCGTACTACTATTCCTACAGAAGATAGTACTTCTTTTAAAGATCCTTTAGATAGGAAACTTGAATCTTATCTAAGGAAGGCTTATTTATGTTCAGGTCATCTTCTTAGGAATGCTATTTCTTTGGCTGATGTTGCAGCTGCTTCACCTTTTTGGTTGGAGACCTTAGCACAACAAGTTCCAGATCATAATGTGTATAGCATTGTTAAGTTGATTCAACATGCTAATAATTTTATTTGTGATGCCATTTTTGATATCATCAGAATTGATGTTAGATATATGTCTTTAGCTATTTTAGCTAGAAGAGCTTTATGGCTTAAATCTTGGAATGCTGATATGACTTCTAAATCGATGTTGCTATCTCTTTCTTTCCAAGGTAATAAATTATTTGGTTCTCAGTTGGATTCTATTATTTCAACTGTCACTGGGGGGAAGGAAGTTTTTTGGCCTCAGGATAAAAAATCTAATTGTAAATTTAAAGCTTCTAACCGTTTTCGTTCCTTTCTACAAAATAAGGAACAGGAACCTAATCCTTCCCCTAAGGAATCTGTTTCCAATTGGAAGCCTTCCTCAGTCTGGAATAAATCCAAGCCATTTAAGAGATCTAAACCAGCCCCCAAGTCCGCATGAAGGTGCGGCCCTCATTCCAGCTCAACTGGTAGGGGCAGACTAAATTTTTTCAAGGATGTTTGGATCAATTCAGTCCAAAATCATTGGATCCAGAATATTGTCTCTCAGGGGTACAGAATAGGTTTCAGAGTAAGACTGCCTGTGAGAAGTTTCTTTCTCTCACGCATTCCAGGGAATCCAGAGAAAGCTCAGGCTTTCCTGAAGTATGTTTCAGACCTAGAGTTATCAGGGGTAATTGTGCCGGTTCCTTTTCAAGAACAGGGTCTGGGGTTTTACTCAAATCTGTTCATTGTCCCAAAGAAAGAGAATTCATTCAGACCAGTTCTGGATCTAAAAATTTGGAATTGGTATGTAAGAATACCAACGTTCAAAATGGTGACTATAAGGACTATTCTGCCTTTTGTTCAGCAAGAGCTTTATATGTCCACAATAGACTTACAGGATGCATATCTTCATATTCCGATTCATCCGGATCACTATCAGTTCCTGAGGTTCTCTTTTCTAAACAAGCATTACCAATTTGTTGCTCTTCCTTTTGGCCTAGCGACAGCTCCAAGAATCAGATTCTCAGGGCCCTACTCTCTGTAATCAGAGAGCGGGGAATTGCGGTGTTTCCTTATTTGGACGATATCTTGGTACTTGCTCAGTCTTTACATTCTGCAGAATCTCATACGAATCAACTGGTGTTGTTTCTTCAAAGTCATGGTTGGAGGATCCTTTTACCAAAAAGTTATTAATTACTCAGACAAGGGTAACCTTTTTAGGTTTCCAGATAGATTCAGTATCCATGACTTTGTCTCTAACAGAGAAGACATGTTTAAAATTGGTTGCAGCCTGTCGGAACCTTCAGTCTCAGTCATTCACTTAAGTAGCTTTGTGCATGGAGGTTTTAGGTCTCATGACTGCAGCATCGGACGCGATCCCCTTTGCTCGTTTTCACATGAGACCTCTTCAGCTTTGTATGTTGAGCCAATGGCGCAGGGATTATACAAGGATATCATAATTAATATCCTTAAATCCCAATGTTTGACTATCTCTGACTTGGTGGTTAGATCACCATTGTTTAGTTCAAGGGGCCTCTTTTGTTCGTCCAACCTGGACCATGATCACAACAGATGCGAGCCTTTCGGGTTGGGGAGCTGTCTGGGGATCTCTGACAGCACAAGGGGTTTGGAAATCTCAAGAAGCGAGATTGCCAATCAATATTGTGGAACTCCGTGCGAGTCTCAGAGCTCTTCAGTTTTGGCCTTTACTGAAGAGAGAGCCATTTATTTGTTTTCAGACAGACAATTTCACAACTGTGGCATATGTCAATCATTAGGGTGGGACTCACAGTCCTCAAACTATGAAAGAAGTATCTCGGATACTTGCTTGGGCGGAATCCAGCTCCTGTCTAATTTCTGCGGTTCATATTCCAGGTATAGACAATTGGGAAGCGGATTATCTCAGTCGCCAGACTTTACATCTGGGAGAGTGGTCTCTTCACCCAGATGTGTTCTTTCAAATTGTTCAGATGTGGGGGCTTCCAGAAATAGATCTGATGGCTTCTCATCTAAACAAGAAACTTCCCAGGTACCTGTCCAGGTCCTTTTAAGTTATCGACCTGCCTATATTTTTCCGCCTCTACTTCTACTTCCAAGAGTTATTTCCAAAATCATCATGGAACAATCGTTTGTGTTGCTGGTAGCTCCAGCATGGCCTCACAGGTTTTCGTATGCGGATCTTGTCCAGATGTCCAGTTGCCAACCTTGGCCACTTCCATTAAGGCCAGACCTTTTATCTCAAGGTCCGTTTTTCCATCAGGATCTCAAATCATTAAATTTGAATGTATGGAGATTGAACACTTAGTGCTTAGTCATAGAGGTTTCTCTAACTCTGTGATTAATACTATGCTGCAGGCTCGTTAATCAGTTTCTAGAAAGATTTATTATCGAGTTTGGAAGACTTACATTTCATGGTGCTCTTCTCATAAATTCTCTTGGCATTCTTTTAGAATTCCTAGAATTTTACAGTTTCTTCAGGATGGTTTAGATAAGGGTTTGTCTGCAAGTTCCTTGAAAGGACAAATATCTGCTCTTTCTGTCTTATTCCACAGAAAAATTGCTAAACTTCCTGATATTCATTGTTTTGTACAGGCTTTGGTTTGTATCAAGCCTGTCATTAAATCAATCTCTCCTCCCTGGAGTCGTAATTTGGTTTTGAAGGCTTTACAGGCAGCGGCTCCTCCGTTTAAGCCTATGCATTCTCTGGACATTAAATTGCTTTCTTGGAAAGTGTTGTACTTTTTGGCCATCTCTTCTGCTAGAAGAGATTCTGAATTATCTGCTCTTTCTTGTGAGTCTCCTTTTCTGATTTTTCATCAGGATAAGGCGGTTTTGTGGACTTCATTTAAATTTTTACCTAAAGTTGTGAATTCCAACAACATTAGTAGAGAAATTGTTGTTCTTTCTCTGTGTCCTAATCCTAAGAATTCTCTAGAGAGATCTTTGCATTCTTTGGATGTGGTAAGAGCTTTGAAATATTATGTTGAAGCTACTAAAGATTTCAGGAAGACTCCTAGTCTATTTGTTATCTTTTCTGGTTCTAGGAAAGGTCAGAAGGCTTCTGCCATTTATTTGGCATCTTGGTTAAAGCTTTTGATTCCTCATGCTTATTTGGAGTCGGGTAAATCCAAGCCTCAGAGGATTGCGGCTCATTCTACTAGGTCAGTTTCCACTTCCTGAGCTTTTAAGAATGAAGCTTCTAATGATCAGATTTGCAAAGCAGCAACTTGGTCTTCTTTGCATGCATTTACCAAATTCTTCCATTTTGATGTTTTTTCTTCTTCAGAAGCAGTTTTTGATAGAAAGGTTCTTCAGGCAGCTGTTTCAGTTTGATTCTTCTGCTTATAATTTCAGTTTTTTTCTTTATAAAGATTAAAACTTTTGATTTGGGTTGTGGATTAATTTTTTTCAGCGTAATTGGCTGTCTTTATTTTTTATCCCTCCCTCTCTAGTGACTCTTGCATGGAGTTCCACATCTTGGGTATTTGCTATCCCATACTTCACTAGCTCATGGACTCTTACCTGATAAATTCATTTCTTTCATATTGGCATTTGGCAAGAGTCCATGAGCCCCACCCTTTTTATGGTGGTTATGATTTTTTTTGTATAAAGCACAATTATTCCAATTCCTGGTTGATGCTTTTTACTCCTTTCTTTTTCACCCCACTACTTGTTTCATTAAACTGAATTGTGGGTGTGGTGAGGGGTGTATTTATAGGCATTTTGAGTTTTGGGAAACTTTGCCCCTTCTTGTAGGATTGTATATTCCATACGTCACTAGCTCATGGACTCTTGCCAATATGAAAGAAATAAATTTATCAGGTTAATTCTTACATAAATTATGTTTTTTACTATAGGATTTCTACTAGGTATTTTAATATTTATAATAGTGGCTTTATACAAGAGCATATTATTCAGGGTTCTCAAAAAGAAAGATTTTGGATACACATTTGTTTTGGAATGATGCCACATGTATCCAGAAACCATAATCTAAATAGAAAAACAAATAGCTCTGACAATAATATTTGTTGGTTATTTAAAGAGAAAGTCTACTCCAGAATTCTTATTGTTTAAAAAGATAGATAATCCCTTTATTACTCATTCCCCAGTTTTGCATAACCAACACGGTTATATTAATATACTTTTTAAATCTGTGATTATCTTGTTTCTAATCGTCTGTAGACTGCCCCCTTATCTCAGTGCTTTTGACTGACAAGCATTTTAGCCAATCAGTGCTGACTCAACAAGAGTGCGCAAAATGTTATCTATATGGCACACATGAACTAGCACTGTCTAGCTGTGAAAAACTGTCAAAATGAACTGAGATAAGAGGCGGCCTTCAAAGCTTATACATTTGCTAATACGCATACCTAGGTTTAGCTTTCATAGTAAAATAGTAACATAGTAGAATGTATCTAAAATTTTTATATATATATATATATATATATATATATATATATATATATATATAAGGTATTGGCATTTACTACCTCCTCAGGTAATGAGTTCCACAATTTGATTGCTCTTACAGTGAAAAAACGTTTACAGTGCAGGAGATTAAATCTCTTTTTTGCCAGCGTAAAATTGTGACCTCTTGTCACAAACAATTTTCTTGGAATAAACAGAGCTTCTACCATCTCTGTATATGGGCCTTGAATATATTTATATAAAGTAATCATGTTACCTCTCAAACGCCATTTTTCGAGAGAAAACAGACCCGGTTTGGCTAACCTTTCCTCATAGCTTAAATTCTCCATTCCCCTTCTTTTTTTTTTTAATTTTATTTATTTCTTCAACAACATGAGATAATGGCAAAAAGAAAACACATAGAAGAAAATAATAACAGAAAAAGAGTAAATACATTACATGCTCATTACATGCCAAATCCTACAACTGAGACACCACACAGGGTGTTTAAATCAAGGCATTTACCAGGTACTGGATAGAATAGAATTTATCCAATTAAATTTAAATAGAGATAGTACCTTAAATATACTCTATATTTCTAAATCACATTGTTGAAATTTTTCTAACAGGCACATAAACAGAACAGACAAACAAACAAAAAACAAACAAAAAAAATACCCCCTCACCACCCCGTTCATCTTCACTGTGGTTTGTTGTACTTTTACATCAGGATATTGAGTTCACCCCTGAGACACATATTTTGAACAGTAATAGAGGATGCAAAAGTACTAATATATTGTAATTGAATACAAGTTGGAAGACTAATCATTTCCAGGCTTTACATCTATAAGACATTCTTTAAGCAGTCAGCTATACAGATAAAAAAATAAATTAAAAAAAGGAGTGATCAGGACTGTCTCATGTCTCAAGGCCGGGGGGGGTTCCCCATCTCTGGTGACACTGTGTTGCCCCTGAGGGGCTGTAGTTATAGGCCTAGTGGGATTGGTAGTGGGGAGTGGATTTACGTCTTCCCACAGGAATCTGTCATCTAAAAAAAAGTATAATCTATTATGTTTATTGTAACCGTATTCCTCTAGGTCTAAGAGTTCAGCCGTTCTATCTAACCACATCATCTTCGTAGGGGATACTGGAATTTTCCATGCTTGGGCAATCAAAGACCTAGCGCTGTTAAATCCAATCTGGACTAAAAGAGCTCTCAACTTACATGAGAGGTTAGGGTTGTCATTTAATAATGCTATTCTGGGGTTTAGTTTGAATGAGTTAAAATAGAGAAAACCTCAGCGCCTAATGGTAACCTCTAAGCCTAGGGAGGGGGACTCCTAGCAGGTGCCCAATGGTTAAAGCAGATAAAGAAAAGAAAAATCCCAGGCGCCTACCCTAAGGAGGCTAGGTTAGAGTATAATTGGATGGAGAGCCAAATTGGTCTAAAATGTGTATTTAATACATAAATAAAGATAAATGCACGGTAAAAACAAGTTCAATACAAAACTATCATGGATCCATGGTACATTACATATATCATATAAAAAACTTGGGTTATAAAACAGGTAAAAACAGGTCAAATTTAAATATAAGCGATTTAGTCAGCAAGGTATTTCACAAAAACAATTTCCAATTTTAAAAACAATAATAGACAATCTTATTAAAACATCCAGGTTGAAGCAGGGTAAAAAATTCACGGTGAAGTGGTGTAAAAAATAGATGTGAAAGAATCAGAGATAAACAATAAAGCTTGCAATGCCAATCGATATGGAATCCAAAAAAATTTCAAATGTGCAAAAAAATGTCAAATGTGCAAAAAAATGTGCAAGAAAGACCGAAGTGTACAAAAAGAGTCTCTAGTCCTATGGAATGTAGGGAATAAATTCCAGTAATTTCGATTCTCTGAGGGATGGTGATAGAAATGTCAGAAAGGTGCAGATGCACCAGCAATCAGTGTGGCAATATCACAGAAAAAACGGTGTTGTTTGTAAACGATATGAAAAAATAATAGTAAAAGGGTAGATTTTCAAAATGGCGTTAAAAAATTGATATAAAAGTGAGAAAAAGTATTTTGATGGTGGTACTCCTAATGGTCTCCAAAACGTATGTGACTTCAATAATAGGTGTTGGAATGGGATGTGAAAAATAAAAATGAAGAATAAAAATGAAAAATAAAATGTAGATATAAAAAACTCGAACAATCACCTGTGGAAAAAACAGAAACACAATATAGTGTAGATGGTCCTAAGGATGTTGTAAATAACAGAATAAGGCTTACCAGTGCTGGTCAACGCGTTTCGGCCTGTGTCAGGCCTTTATCAAGACTGGTTTGGGATGATTAATGGTAGCCTTTTATAGAGGGTTTGACCGGATGTAGCTGAATACCTACTTCCGGTTTGGCGAAATTTGTTACTTTGGCCAAATGGTTTTAATCTTGGTTTTATTAAGTGTAGTGGAGTGGGGTATTTACCCAACAGTGTGCTTAAAATTGAATATTTTAGCTTTTCAATTTTGGCCTGTGGTTCTCCATTCTCGGAATCTCCGTTATTACCGTGACGTCACTTCCGGTCTAGGTAATTTATGTGATCGGATAATAACGATCTAGGGCCAAAATTTTTTTGATCTATAATCATGGGGTGTTCTTTTAGAAGTTTAGGGGAGTTTGCTTACTTACTGTTTAATGTATTTGCTATTTGTACTATTTTTGCTTTTTATTATTATTAGGTCCGTAAACAGACCGACCTGATTGGTCGTGACGTCACGGCCTCCGGATAGCGCCTTTGATTGGTTTTTAAAATATTGTGTGTCAGTTGCCCAACTATTCGATAGGTGTACTATCTGGCTGTGTCGATTGGGTATTCAAGGGGTGTGTCTCTTATCCCACTTTTTGATAGGTATAAAATCGGACAATAACAATGGTCCTAATATGTAGATATATAAGAGACGATATGTATTACAATTGTAAGCTTAGTGTTATTCTAACAGACTATAATGTTGTTGTTAATAAAGATCTTAGTGTTTAAAGTGTCGTTTGTGACTGCATGAATGCCATATCAGTTTAATCATTATAATCTTTATAAGATCAGAATAATAGTATATTTCATGATATCTGGGAATCTTGTCTCTCAATCGGTCATCCGTAATTAACCCTTTTGTAGGGGCTATTTTGAAGAGGACAGTACATATGTGGGAGATAAAACTTTGTTTATAAATATGACTGTGTGAATGGCTTGCTCCTAGTAAATGGGGACCAGAATCCTCGGAGTTAGATTTAGATATTTAGGAGACTGAGGAAATCGAGTTTGGTGTTACTGCTTAGACATGCCCTCAATCGTATAGATCTCCTTTAGGTATGGGCTGAATGTTATTTTACTTTTTGCTTTCTATTGTCTTCTAAGGGAATATGGGGGCTAAGGAGTATTGGAATATTTTACATAAAAAGTTTTTATCATTAGAGTATGTATTCTTCTCGTCAGTAACTTTTTATTAATAATATAACCTAATCAGATACGGGTTATCATATTGTTACTTTCTGTGTTTATTACATAGAGGAATATAAATGCTCTTTAACTTCGGTTAATACCGCTTAGTTGGATTTGGTAATCTTACTTTTCTGTATTTATTTCATTTCATAGAGAAATACAAGTGCTAGATAGCTTACATTAATACCTAACTTATGTTTATGGGCTGTTGGAATTTGGGGATCTCATATAAAGCTTGAGAAGATTTACAAAACTTGGGGTGAGGAATTCTTGTTACAGTACCTGACTCCGAACAGGCTATATTGCTACTCTTCATTTAGCTTCTAGACTTAGAACAGGCTATATTGCTACTCTTCATTTAGCTTCTAGTTGGTGTTTGTTGCTGCTTATCTGAGCTTAGAATTTGATTCGAGAATGAGAGAGAGAGAGAGAGAGAGAGAGGGGAAGCGGGACTTCTTTATCAGAGGTGGTTTATTTCAAAGACAAATCTGTAGTGTCCAGTGTGGTTAAACCATATTGGAAAGATGTGATAAGTCCTCTTTATTATTCAGGCCTCTTGGGTATAGGCAATCTAGGTTAAAAATCCACCTGGATTCGGCTGTGAGAAGTCTTTTTCCATAATTTCCTCCTCTCCAATCCTTTTTTATCTTTTGTATCCCTAAAAAAGTGAGGTCTTTGGTGTTACCTTTGTGTTTCTCTGCGAAATGTTTATATAGAGCTGTATCTGTGTTTGATTTTTCAATGAGTAGTAAATGCTCTCGTATTCTGTCCTTCAAGGGCCTGGAAGTCTGGCCCACATATTGCAGGCCGCAGGTACATTGAAGCATATAGATGATGTCCTTGTCATTGCATTTGAGTAAGTCCTTGATTTTGTATGTTTCTTTAGTATTGTGGCAAATAAACGTTGTTGTTTTTATGCCATGTTTGCAGGACTTGCATGACAAGCAGGGGAAGAACCCTTTTATTTCTTTCCCAAATACATTGGTTACTCCAGTGCCCTTTTTCTTGGGTATACTTGGGGCTAGTTTATTTTTCAAGTTTTTAGTTTTTCTATAGATAAACTTAGGTTCGGTTGGGAGGTCTTCACCTATTAGATCATCGTCTTTTAATATGCCCCAATGTTTTTTAAATATCTTTTCGATAATGTACCTGTTATCACTATACTCAGTGATCATCGGTACATGTAATATCCTTTCTTTCATTGCTAATTTTGGTTGCTTGTATTTTGTGAGTGCAGATCTGTCGATCATCCTAACCTCTTGGATTTTTTGATCCAACTTTATCTCGTTGTACCCTCTCTCAAGAAATTTGGACTTAGTTATCTTGGCCTGTTCTTCCCATTTATCTATGGTCGAGCAATTCTTTCTCATTCTCAACAGTTGACTCTTTGGAATGTTATTTTTCCAGTTGGAATGGTGGCAGCTTGTCATATGTATATAATTATTGCTGTCGACTGGTTTAAAGTGTGTTGAGGTTTCTAATTGACCATTTTTCACTTCGATTTTCAAGTCTAGGAAGATGATCTCTGTCAGGCTACTGGTATATGTGAAATGAAGATTATTCTCATTTTTGTTCATAATTTCGAAAGTAAAGTCAAGATCCGATTGCGTCCCCTTCCACACTATTAAAATATCGTCGATGTAACGACGATAGAGGACCAGGTCCGCGCTAGCTGGGCATATTCCCTTAGAAGACAATAGAAAGCAAAAAGTAAAATAACATTCAGCCCATACCTAAAGGAGATCTATACGATTGAGGGCATGTCTAAGCAGTAACACCAAACTCGATTTCCTCAGTCTCCTAAATATCTAAATCTAACTCCGAGGATTCTGGTCCCCATTTACTAGGAGCAAGCCATTCACACAGTCATATTTATAAACAAAGTTTTATCTCCCACATATGTACTGTCCTCTTCAAAATAGCCCCTACAAAAGGGTTAATTACGGATGACCGATTGAGAGACAAGATTCCCAGATATCATGAAATATACTATTATTCTGATCTTATAAAGATTATAATGATTAAACTAATATGGCATTCATGCAGTCACAAACGACACTTTAAACACTAAGATCTTTATTAACAACAACATTATAGTCTGTTAGAATAACACTAAGCTTACAATTGTAATACATATCGTCTCTTATATATCTACATATTAGGACCATTGTTATTGTCCGATTTTATACCTATCAAAAAGTGGGATAAGAGACACACCCCTTGAATACCCAATCGACACAGCCAGATAGTACACCTATCGAATAGTTGGGCAACTGACACACAATTTTTTAAAAACCAATCAAAGGCGCTATCCGGAGGCCGTGACGTCACGACCAATCAGGTCAGTCTGTTTACGGACCTAATAATAATAAAAAGCAAAAATAGTACAAATAGCAAATACATTAAACAGTAAGTAAGCAAACTCCCCTAAACTTCTAAAAGAACACCCCATGATTATAGATCAAAAAAATTTTGGCCCTAGATCGTTATTATCCGATCACATAAATTACCTAGACCGGAAGTGACGTCACGGTAATAACGGAGATTCCGAGAATGGAGAACCACAGGCCAAAATTTAAAAGCTAAAATATTCAATTTTAAGCACGCTGTTGGGTAAATACCCCACTCCACTACACTTAATAAAACCAAGATTAAAACCATTTGGCCAAAGTAACAAATTTCGCCAAACCGGAAGTAGGTATTCAGCTACATCCGGTCAAACCCTCTATAAAAGGCTACCATTAATCATCCCAAACCAGTCTTGATAAAGGCCTGACACAGGCCGAAACGCGTTGACCAGCACTGGTAAGCCTTATTCTATTATTTACAACATCCTTAGGACCATCTACACTATATTGTGTTTCTGTTTTTTCCACAGGTGATTGTTCGAGTTTTTTATATCTACATTTTATTTTTCATTTTTATTCTTCATTTTTATTTTTCACATCCCATTCCAACACCTATTATTGAAGTCACATACGTTTTGGAGACCATTAGGAGTACCACCATCAAAAGACTTTTTCTCACTTTTATATCAATTTTTTAACGCCATTTTGAAAATCTACCCTTTTACTATTATTTTTTCATATCGTTTACAAACAACACCGTTTTTTCTGTGATATTGCCACACTGATTGCTGGTGCATCTGCACCTTTCTGACATTTCTATCACCATCCCTCAGAGAATCGAAATTACTGGAATTTATTCCCTACATTCCATAGGACTAGAGACTCTTTTTGTACACTTCGTTCTTTCTTGCACATTTTTTTGCACATTTGACATTTTTTTGCACATTTGAAATTTTTTTGGATTCCATATCGATTGGCATTGCAAGCTTTATTGTTTATCTCTGATTCTTTCACATCTATTTTTTACACCACTTCACCGTGAATTTTTTACCCTGCTTCAACCTGGATGTTTTAATAAGATTGTCTATTATTGTTTTTAAAATTGGAAATTGTTTTTGTGAAATACCTTGCTGACTAAATCGCTTATATTTAAATTTGACCTGTTTTTACCTGTTTTATAACCCAAGTTTTTTATATGATATATGTAATGTACCATGGATCCATGATAGTTTTGTATTGAACTTGTTTTTACCGTGCATTTATCTTTATTTATGTATTAAATACACATTTTAGACCAATTTGGCTCTCCATCCAATTATACTCTAACCTAGCCTCCTTAGGGTAGGCGCCTGGGATTTTTCTTTTCTTTAGTTTGAATGAGTCCCCGGCTAATAACTGAAAATGAATTTCTATCTCCCTCCATAATGGTTTTATTGTGGGGCATTCCCAACACATGTGTATTAGGCTGCCTGATTCCCCGCACCCCCTCCAACATGGTCATGAGGATTCAGGATATAGTATTCAGTCTCGTCTGTGTTAAGTACCAGGGTAATAAGATTTTATAATTCATCTCCAGTATCTGTGGGGATGTGGAGGATTTTTTAGTTCTTTAGAATATTTTACCCCAATCTTTTTGGTCTATTTCAGTGTGAATGTCCAAGACCCATTTGGTTGTATATGCAGGCAAATGAGTTTTCTGATTTTCTAATAGTAGTTTACGAGAGGAGGAGAGTGGGCCTTCGATCATAATACCCTTATCTCATAATTTCTCAAAGGGTGTCTGAGGGCGTAGAAAATTTTTTTTACGTGGGGAGGTTTGTAAAAAGTGTTGGAGTTGCGTGTATTTGAGCTAGCTTGTGAATCTTCCATCAGCAATGTTATCTAGTTTGTTTCTGTCCATTAACTTCCCACCCTCTGTGAATCTGCATAATGGAATTGTATACCCCCATTCAGTTAATCTCCTAAATCCCCTGTCTAAGCCCCCACCATTTCTGTGTTTAGTGCAATAGGGAATAGTGGTGCCCTGCTCCAGGAAATATGAGGGTTGGTCATCTTTATCCTCTCCCAATTCTTAAATAAGTGTTTGTGTAATTCCAGGTGATGAAATTGCTTTGGTTTTAAGTCCGTGGGAACCCAACATAGTGCCTGTACAAAAGGGGCCTGCAGAATGTGGGAATCAATAGATACCCAGGCCTTGTGATCACCCAAGCCATGCCAATCCAAAATTCTTTGGAGAGTCATCATTTTAATGGATTGGATCCTACCCCACCATGAGAGAGGTTTAGTTGCCCAGCTATTGAGATTTTTTTTTTTTTTTTTTTAAGTTTTCAAAAGAGCTTTATTAAAGGAAATTCAAATAATTACAAGCTTTTCAGTTTTTCCAAGATAAATGTGGATACAAGGTTATTCAAACATAGCTTTACAAAGTGTAACTGAAAAATGTTAACACATGCAAATCATTCTACCCCTGGTGCCCCTCAGCAAGGTAAATTATTAACTGTTCATAGAGCAGGTAAAGTTTAATTCCCAAGGGATTAGGACATAGTTCAAAGTTCAAGAAGCACTTAGATGATGAAAGTCCAAGAGTCCATTAGTGCATTGTCCCTGGTGCTCTGTGTCCATTCCGACAAAGTTATACCATTATATGCTGGGGTTACCAGAGGGCAGGAAGCCAGAGGGGGTGAGGGGAAAGAAGAAAGGAAAAGAAGAAAGAAGAAGAAAGGAGGGGAAGAGGGGGGGGGGAGGGTGGGTGGGGGGTTTGACGGGGGGAGGTCTGTCTCCGTTGAGCTGTTTGGGAGAGTTTGTGCAGACAATCCCTTTGCTATGTTCTCATTATCTGGGATGTTTGCAGATTGCTTGTGCATGTCTCGTGGGGGATAGGCGGAGGTAATGGGAGAAGGTGGAGAGAGGGGGCAGAGAAAGAGGGGAGAGGGGAATATCAGTAGAAGAGTCATAAGTCCAGATTGTGGCCTGTCTTGTCTTATACTGTCTGTTGTCTATGTGCTGCCCAGCTCTCCAGCATTATCTCGTGTGTGTCTACAGTCCCTTGCCGGATGTGGTGATATCTTTCTAGGCGTAGCAGTGTGTCTACTTGTTCTCGCCACTCCTGAAAGGTCGGTGTGGTTCTAGACTTCCAGTGCTTTGGGATCAGTAGTTTGGCTCCATTTAGCATAACTAACAGGAGTGCCCTATTTGCTTTGCAGGGTAATTTGGGTAGTGAAAGGTACAGTAATGTTCTTGGGCTGTTCTGCAGGGATTTCCCCAGGAAAAGTTCTATGTGATTGAAAATGCTAACCCAGTATTCATCCAGCATAGGACATTCCCACCAGATGTGTGTTGGAGTGCCGACTGCGCCGCAGTCCCTCCAGGATTTGCCTGAGGCCTGTTTGTAAATCCTCTGCAGCCTGCTGGGTGTGAGGTACCACCTTGCTAGGCATTTGAAGCTGGATTCCTGCACTCTCATAGAGATTGAGGCTGACTTGGTCACTAAGAAGGCGTTCTGCCAGTCCTCATAACCTATCTCGGTCTGCCATTCCTTTTCCCACATCTTCGTGTAGGAGGGGAGTGTCTGGGCTTCATCTATCAATAACAGTTTGTAGAGTAAGGAGATTGCATGGGCTGTTGGCGTGCCCTTTAAACATAAAGTCTCAAAGGTGGTGGGTGTTCTGGTTTAGCAGGGTCTGTGTTTATGTGTCATGAGGTAATGGTTCAACCGCATGTGTGAGTACCAGCTCAGCATCAGGTGAGGATGTTCCTCTGAAATGTCCGTCAGTGTCTTGAGCCTATGTCCGTCGGTCAGAGACCTGAGGACATAGTCTTTCAGAGGTGTGTCGGTATTGGTTCTGTTATCGGATAAGTTCCAGGGCAGTGCCACGTTCTGATATATTGGGGTTAGTGGGAAATATCTAGTTGTTATATGAGATGTGGTATTTATTATCTTGTCCCATGTGGAGTAAAAGTCTATCAGCAGGGGGTATTTTGTTGTGGCTGGGTGTCTGTCCTTCTCTAGCGTCCAGGCACCTAAGCCTGCGTTGTTTGTGTCTAAGATATCACAGTCCAGTCGTACCCATTCTTTGTTGGGGTCATTAGAGCACCAGTCCAGTCATCTGCTCAGCGTGATTGCCTGTTTGTATGTTAGTATGTTTGGGACCCCCAGGCCCCCTCTGTCCCTGGGCAGATACAAAGTTCTCCTGGCTACCCTTGGTCTGATCCCTCCACAAATGTATTGTTCAATTAGGTTCTGTATTTTTTGTAGGTAATTCCTTGGGAGGGGAATCGGTGTTGTTTGGAGAATGTAAAGCAGTCTGGGTAGCACGTTCATCTTGACGACATTTATTCGTCCTAGCCAGGAAATAGATTTGTTCTTCCATCTAGACAGGTCCGCTGTCAGCGTGGTTTCTAAACATTTGTAGTTTTCTTGGAAAACATTTTGGACGTCTGGGGAGATGTATATCCCTAAATATTTGAGCTTATCTTGTTGTAATCTCAAGGGGCAGGTGTCTAGTGTTGTGGTCAATGCCTCTGCGTGGTATGTGATGTTCAATATCTCTGATTTAGCTACGTTGAGGTGAAAGTTAGAGAGTCGGCCGTATTCACTAAAGGTGCTTAGGACTCTGGGGAGGGAGGTCTCTATGTTGGAGAGTGTCAGTAAGACATCATCGGCATATAATGCCAATTTGTGTGTATTTGATTTGGTTTTAATACCTGAGATCAGAGGGTCCTCTCTAATTTTCTGCGCTAAAGCCTCTATTGAAATAGCAAATAGGATTGGCGAGAGTGGGCATCCCTGCCTGGTCCCGTTTCTGATGTGGAATCTATCTGACAGTAGGCCGTTGACTTTTACTCTAGCCGAGGGGTTTTCATAGAGGGCAAATATCTGTCTGATAAAGGTGTCACTAAACTTCATTCTGGCTAGTATCGCCTTCAGAAAGGGCTAGTGCACACGGTCGAACGCCTTTTCAGCGTCTGTCGAGACCAGTATGAGAGGTGTGTTCTGATGCTGCGCGTGCGATACAAGCTGTAATACTTTTAGCGTATTATCGCGCGCCTCTCTCCCTGGCACGAATCCCACCTGATCAGGGTGTATCAGTGCAGGTAGAATCTTATTGATTCTGTTGGCTAATACCTTGGCATAGATCTTTACGTCCACGTTGAGGAGCGAGATCGGGCGGAAATTTTCTGGCCTATTAGGGGTTTTATCCTGCTTAGGGAGGACAGTGATGTTTGCCTCCAGCATCTGATCTGTGAATCCCCCCTCTGTCAACAGCGAGTTGAATAGGAGTGTAAGGGGTGCTAGCAAGTGATGTGCAAAGTCTTTGTAATATTTTACCCCCAGTCCATCAGGTCCGGGGCTCTTACCGTTTGGCATACTCTTGATGGCTAATTTAATTTCGTCAGCTGTTATCGGTCTGTCTAATTGATCTGAGTCCTCTTGAGATAGTGTGGGTAGTTGGATGTCCCCTAGATATGCGTCTATGTGTGGCTGTGGGCTTTTGTTGGTGATGGTGTAAAGTGCTTCGTAATATCGTCGGAATGTCTCAGCTATTTTCACACTGTCTTTCTGCGTGTGCCCTAATGCATCAGTAAGAGAGTGTATATGCGTGCTTAGCTGTTTGCGCTTCAACGCCTTGGCTAGTGATGGGCCTATTTTATCGCTCATTTCAAGGTATTTTTGCTGTAGCATTGAGGCCTTACTCTGATATTCTTTGATGAGGTGGTTATTCAGTTCAGTCTTAACCGTGTTTAGGGACTTTAGTTGTCATGAATTACCGTTCATCGCCGTGTCGCCGCGGCTCCCGGATCTCTTCTGGGGTTCTACGTCACGTTGCTAGGCAACGTGACGCATTCTCTGACAACCCCTATGACGTGGCGGCCTCTCTCTGCCTTTAAAATCTCGGCGGGAGATTTACTCGGTGCCCGTTTGTTTTCTCTCTCTCTCTTCTGCCGGTCCCTGTCTGAGTGAGTACAATTTTGAAACCTGACCCTATCCTCCTCAACTTTGTTTTGCCAATGCCTCTTGCTTCCAAATCTTGATTGCCTGCTAACCTGCCTAAAAGGACATTATCATTTGTTTGCTGACACCTGCTTAAAGGGACATAATCTTTGTTTGCTTTAATCCTGCTAATAAGGACCTTATCATTTGTTTGCTTACAATCTTGCTTTAAAGGACATTATCATTTGTTTGCTGACACCTGCTTAAAGGGACATTATCTTTGTTTGCTTTAATCCTGCCAATAAGGACATTATCATTTGTTTGCTGACACCTGCTTAAAGGGACATAATCTTTGTTTGCTTTAATCCTGCCAATAAGGACATTATCATTTGTTTGCTGACACCTGCTTAAAGGGACATAATCTTTGTTTGCTTTAATCCTGCTAAAAAGGACATTATCATTTGTTTGCTGACACCTGCTTAAAGGGACATTATCTTTGTTTGCTTTAATCCTGCCAATAAGGACATTATCATTTCTTTGCTGACAATCCTGCTTAAAAGGACATTAACATTTGTTTGCGGACACCTGCTTAAAGGGACTTTATTTTTTGTTTGCTTTATTTCTGCTAAAAGGACATTATTATTTTTTGTTTGCTATAAACCTGCTTAAAGGGACATTCTTAGTTTGTTGCAAACCTGCAAGAAAGAAGCATATTCATTTATCCACTATCAACCTGCTTAAAGGGACATAAGCTTTGTTTGTTTCTATTTTCCTGAGAAAGGAACGCTATCTCCTGTAAAATAATTCTATCCTCAAGAAGATATTTTGAATTAATATTCTTTTGGGAAGTTCTGATACCTTGCTTGTTTTGTTTCCTGAGTGGGTCACGTCCTGGATATTTCTCAGTGTGCTAGCGTGTGTTTTAATATCCACGCTAGCAGTTGGGTTAAATCCTGAACTGACCAAATACGGCTGACATTACAAACGGGCCATAAATGGACCCCACTGAATTATCCATGGCCGTGACTCACCAGGGACAGTTACTGGGATCTCATGCTACCCACTTGCAATCCTTGGATACTAAGCTGGATCAAATCACTACATTATTACAGAGCTTGGTTGCTCCTATCCCTCCCAATCCTAACATTGAGGCATCCTCTCCTCCTATTCCCAACAACCAATCACAAGGACATTTGAGTCCTAGGATTCCTCTTCCAGATAAATATGATGGGAATCCTGAAGATTGTAGGGGTTTTTTGAATCAATGTCGACTTCACTTTCGTAACAGTCCTACCCTTTTTGCTACTCCCTCATCTCGGATTACATTCCTTATTTCCTTAATGAAAGGAAGAGCTTTGGCCTGGGTATCACCTCTGTTAGAAAAAGATGATCTTATACTTCAGGATGTGGATGCTTTTCTTTCTGTTTTTTCTAACGTGTTTGACAAACCTGGAAGGACTTCCACTGCTGAAGCTTCTCTATTAGACCTACGTCAGGGTGGTCAATCAGTGTCTCAATATGCCATTGAGTTCCGCACTCTTGCATCTGAAACTAATTGGAATCAGGGAGCTCTTAGAGCAGCTTTTCGCAAAGGACTTTCAGAACGTCTCAAAGATGAATTGGTGTATCGGGAACTTCCAGACTCCCTAGAAGCCTTAATAAATCTTTGCATCAGTCTTGATTCTAGATACCGTGAACGCCAACAAGAAAGAGAAAGAAATCAGAGGTCCTCAACTCGAACTCCTTTTCGTCTGGCTCCTCGTTTTTCTAACCCGGTAACAACTGCCTCTCCTTCTCCTGATCAAGCTGAACCTATGGAAGTAGGAACCATAAAATTAACCGAAACTGAGCGGTTGAGAAGACGTTCTCTTGGCCTGTGTCTATACTGTGGCCTTAAAGGGCATTTATTAAGGGATTGTCCTACCAGGCCAGTAAAAGCCAGGGCTTAACTTCTGTCCAGGGAACTAAGTTAAGCCAAAAACATGTTCATTCCCTCTTTAATAAACTCTTTGTTCCTGTAACCCTTCAATTGGGTGATAACAAGATTCATACCCAAGCTCTTATTGATTCTGGTGCTGGAGGAGTGTTCATTGACTCCACTTTTGTGTCCACTCACACTATTCCCTTACTAAGAAAGAGGTTTTCAGTTTCCGTCTCTACTGTTAGTGGAGATCCTTTGGGTTCCGGACTCATCCAGTTTACTACTATACCCATACTTTTTTCTGTCGGAGTACTTCATTGTGAGAGGATATGTTTTGATGTGATTACTACTCCTCAATTTCCCATAATCCTGGGTCTTCCGTGGCTTCAGTTACATAATCCTACCTTTTCTTGGACCCATGGTGAACTCACCTCCTGGGGATTATCTTGCCATACTAACTGTCTTCAACCACTTACTAAAATACCACTCACTATTGCTCTTACTACCGATACTTCTGGTCCTCTACCTACGCAGTATCAAGATTTTGTCGATGTCTTTTCTAAAAAAGAAGCAGAACGTCTTCCTCCTCACCGTTCATTTGATTGCCCTATTGATCTTCTCCCTGGAGCTCCTTATCCTCGAGGCAAAACTTACCCACTTTCTAGGCCTGAAAATGTAGCCTTGGAAGAATATATCAAAGATAATTTGGCCAGAGGATTCATTCGACCCTCCTCTTCTCCTGTAGGGGCTGGGTTCTTCTTTGTGGGAAAGAAGGATGGCGGACTGCGACCTTGTATCGATTACAGAGGCTTAAATCAAATCACCATCAAGAACAGTTATCCTTTACCCCTAATACCTGAATTATTCACATATCTTCAAGGTTCCACCATTTTTACCATGCTCGATCTCCGTGGAGCATACAATCTTATCCGTATGCGCAAGGGTGATGAGTGGAAGACAGCCTTTAACACTAGATTTGGGCATTATGAGTATCTTGTCATGCCGTTTGGGCTGTGTAATGCCCCTGCTGTTTTTCAACACTTCGTGAATGAGATTTTTCGGGATTTCTTGAATATTTTTGTTATCATTTACCTTGACGATATATTAATTTTTTCTCAGAACTACCAAGATCATATACATCACGTCAGGAAAGTACTTCAACGTTTAAGAGATAACCATCTATTTGCCAAACTGGAGAAATGTTCTTTTCATCAAAGGTCCATTCCCTTTTTGGGATATGTAATCTCTGAATCAGGATTTGAAATGGATCCAACTAAACTCTCTGCCATTTTGGAGTGGCCTAAACCTGATTCTCTTAAAGCTCTGCAACGTTTCCTGGGATTTGCCAGTTATTACAGGAAATTCATCAAAGGTTTTGCTACTATAACGTCACCTCTTTCGTCTCTCACTAGGAAAGGACAAAACTGTAAAGATTGGCCTCCTGAAGCTGTTGAAGCTTTTGATTCTCTCAAAAAAGCTTTCTCTTCTGCACCTATCCTGCGTCACCCAAATCCGGATTTTCAATTTATTCTTGAAGTGGATGCTTCATCAGTTGCTGCTGGGGCTGTTCTTTCCCAACGTATACCTGACACAGGAAAGATCCACCCTGTGGGATTCTTCTCCAAGAAATTTTCTCCTTCTGAATTAAATTATGATGTAGGTAATAAGGAGTTACTTGCTATTAAAATGGCACTGGATGAATGGAGGCATTGGTTGGAAGGCACTTCTTTGCCGTTTACTATACTCACAGATCATAAAAACCTTCTCTATCTTCAAACGGCCAAACGACTGAACTCCAGACAAGCACGTTGGTCTCTGTTCTTCTCACGTTTTCATTACAATCTGTCTTATATTCCCGGTTCTAAGAACATCAAGGCTGACGCCCTTTCCAGACAATTTCAAGACACTTCAACTCCTGAAACTGGTACCATACTTCAACCTCATAAAGTCTTAGCCCAGTTATCAACCTCGTGGTTACATGACTTACAATCTGCTCAAAAGGATCTTCCTTTGTCTTGCAAACCTCCTGATGGCCTACTCTTTGTTCCTAAACGTCTTCGTTCCAAGATTCTATATTGGGCTCATGACAGTCCTCTCTCTGGACATCCTGGCATCAGTAACACCGCTCGAAAGCTCAAGCAACACGTCTGGTGGCCTACTCTGTCTCAAGATGTTACAGATTATGTCTCAGTATGTACACAGTGTGCCAGCAATAAGACTCCTCGTCAACTTCCCTCCGGTTTGCTTCAACCGTTACCCATTCCTCATCAGCCTTGGACCCATTTATCCATGGATTTTATTACCGATCTTCCTCTTTCAGCTGGAAACAACACTATCTGGGTGGTTGTTGACAGGTTCACTAAGACAGCTCACTTCATTCCTTTACCTGGTTTACCATCTGCCAAAAGACTTTCCGAACTTTTTCTCTTACACATTGTGAGATTACATGGCTTCCCTCTGAACATTGTTTCGGATAGAGGAGTACAGTTTGTTTCTCGGTTTTGGAGATCACTCTGCAAACACTTTGGAACAACTATCTCTTTGTCTACGTCACATCATCCGGAGTCTAATGGCCAAACCGAAAGGGTTAACCAGTGCCTTGAAACTTATTTGAGGCATTATGTGGATCATCATCATTCTAATTGGACTGGTTACCTTCCACTAGCAGAATTGGCTCATAACACACGTTACAACTCCTCTCTTCGGACCTCTCCTTTTCATGCAGCCTATGGATTTCAACCCAGAACGTTTCCTCTACACACCTCTTCCACTGAAAATCCTGCTTCTGATCTATCCGCCAGGAGGTTAACTCGTCATTGGAAGAAAATACACCTTCTTCTTTCCAAGGCTTCTGAACGTTATAAGTTCTATTCTGATCTTCGGCGACGGAGGGCTCCCAAATATCGGCCTGGCGATAAGGTTTGGGTTTCTTCACGTCATCTTCGCCTCAAACAGCCTTCCACCAAATTGGGGCCACGATATGTGGGTCCTTTCCGAATACTGGGTCAAGTATGTCCTACTGCTTACCGAATTGCTCTGCCCAAGACCCTCAAAGCCCATCCGGTATTTCACGTATCTCTTTTGAAACCTGTATTATCTAATAGGTATTCTAAACCTCTGCTCAAACCTCCACCTCTTTTGGTTCAAGGCCTACCTGAATTTGAGGTCAGTCACATCCTGGATTCCAAACTTCGTGGGAAGAAACTGTATTATCTCGTTCATTGGAAAGGTTATCCTGTTACTGAACGATCTTGGGAACCTGCCCGGCAGGTGCATGCCCCTGCCTTAATTAAGGCCTTTCACAAGTTCCACCCTACTAGGCCTGGTCCTGTCCCCCGGAGGGGTCCTTGAGGGGGGGGTGATGTCATGAATTACCGTTCATCGCCGTGTCGCCGCGGCTCCCGGATCTCTTCTGGGGTTCTACGTCACGTTGCTAGGCAACGTGACGCATTCTCTGACAACCCCTATGACGTGGCGGCCTCTCTCTGCCTTTAAAATCTCGGCGGGAGATTTACTCGGTGCCCGTTTGTTTTCTCTCTCTCTCTTCTGCCGGTCCCTGTCTGAGTGAGTACAATTTTGAAACCTGACCCTATCCTCCTCAACTTTGTTTTGCCAATGCCTCTTGCTTCCAAATCTTGATTGCCTGCTAACCTGCCTAAAAGGACATTATCATTTGTTTGCTGACACCTGCTTAAAGGGACATAATCTTTGTTTGCTTTAATCCTGCTAATAAGGACCTTATCATTTGTTTGCTTACAATCTTGCTTTAAAGGACATTATCATTTGTTTGCTGACACCTGCTTAAAGGGACATTATCTTTGTTTGCTTTAATCCTGCCAATAAGGACATTATCATTTGTTTGCTGACACCTGCTTAAAGGGACATAATCTTTGTTTGCTTTAATCCTGCCAATAAGGACATTATCATTTGTTTGCTGACACCTGCTTAAAGGGACATAATCTTTGTTTGCTTTAATCCTGCTAAAAAGGACATTATCATTTGTTTGCTGACACCTGCTTAAAGGGACATTATCTTTGTTTGCTTTAATCCTGCCAATAAGGACATTATCATTTCTTTGCTGACAATCCTGCTTAAAAGGACATTAACATTTGTTTGCGGACACCTGCTTAAAGGGACTTTATTTTTTGTTTGCTTTATTTCTGCTAAAAGGACATTATTATTTTTTGTTTGCTATAAACCTGCTTAAAGGGACATTCTTAGTTTGTTGCAAACCTGCAAGAAAGAAGCATATTCATTTATCCACTATCAACCTGCTTAAAGGGACATAAGCTTTGTTTGTTTCTATTTTCCTGAGAAAGGAACGCTATCTCCTGTAAAATAATTCTATCCTCAAGAAGATATTTTGAATTAATATTCTTTTGGGAAGTTCTGATACCTTGCTTGTTTTGTTTCCTGAGTGGGTCACGTCCTGGATATTTCTCAGTGTGCTAGCGTGTGTTTTAATATCCACGCTAGCAGTTGGGTTAAATCCTGAACTGACCAAATACGGCTGACATTAGTATTGTGGTAGATGATGTGTTCTTCTTTAACTCAGACTCCCAGTATCGAATCTGAGACAAAGATGAGTTCAGAAATTGTCTATTTTGTTTGGTTTCTGTGGCTTTAAGTCTTATGAATTCCCCCCTTGCTACACATTTGTGTGCTTCCCATGTCGTGGAGGTAGGCAGAGCGTCTAGTGGGTTTTCAATGAAGTAGTGCCGTAAGGTGGAGTCAATGGCCAGTTTGTGTAAGGGGTTGTCTAGCGTATGGTCGTCGAGTCTCCAGATGTAGGGTTTTATGGGTACATCTGGCCAGTCTAATGTGCATTGTACGGGGGCGTGGTCTGACCAGGTAATTGGCAGTATGTTGGCATTATCAATCAGTGAGAGGCCTAATTGGTCTGTTATGAGGTAGTCAATTCTGGTGTAGACGTGGTGTGGATGTGAGAAGAAGGTGTAGTCCCGCGTGTCTGGGTGTAGAGATCTCCATATGTCATGTAGTTTTAGTGAGCGGAGTTGTGAGTTGACAGTTCTGATTATTCTGTGCGGTGTAGTGGTTTTCCCTGATGAGGTGTCTAGGGCGGGGTCCAGGGGTAGATTAAGGTCGCCCGCCAAGAATAAAATACCTCTCGTGTGTTCCAGAATCAGTTGTGTCAGTTGTTTGAATATGATATGTTGCCCTTGATTTGGCAGGTAGGCATTGGCTATTGTGATATAAGAGTTAAACAGAATCCCCACCACTAATAGGTAGGATCCATTGGGGTCCTTGAAAACCTTGGTTGGTTGGAAGGGAATCGAATTCCTGGTGAAGATACCCACCCCGCCTTTCTTAGAACCACCCGATGCTAGATAGAAGGTGTTATACCTGTGGGTGATGTACCTAGGTTCCCTCCCTCTCTTAAAGTGTGTCTCTTGGATACAAATAATATCCCCTCTTGCTTTGTGTAACTGTGTGAAAGCAATTGATCTCTTTTCAGGGCTGTTAAGCCCTTTGGCATTAATGGTTATGAGTTTAATGGGACGTGGCTGCATGTTTCTGGAGTAAGATAAGTTTGGTTAAGCAGCACCAGAGTACTTCGGTTGCGTTTAATCTGCTTGTTAGTGTGCGGGCGTGCTGGAGGCTGGGCAGTGTCTGTCTAATCTGTAGGCCCTACTTCTTCTGTAAGTCTGTGGTGTGGATGGTGTCTAGGTCTCTCTAGTCCTGTGTGTGGTAGTAGGTAGAAGGTGGGATGGAAAAGGAGGGGTTGGGGAAAGAAAAGAGGGGGGGGTAGGGAGGGTAAGAAAAGGAGGGGTGAGTTTGCAAATAGGTATGGTATAATAACAGTACGGCTGCCTCACTATGGGAGCCGATATTGTATAAAAAGGTTAACTCTAGAAAACTATAAAAGCAGTAATCAGTGATAACAATTAACTAGCAAAATAGGTAACTAGCAAATTAGGGTAGTATCCCCGTCATCAAACCCAGCATTTGAAAAAGTACATTTAAAGATAACATTATATTATATACGACCTGTTGCCTTGGATCAGGAACTGGCCCCTAACCTAGGCCGTGGGGGCGAGCAGTCCAAGTGTTGATGCGTTTCCTCCGCATCGTCAGCAACAGTCACTAGTGAGGGGTGTTTGTGGAAACCACTGTCATTGTTGGATGTGGGTGCGGGTCGCACCCGGGTCCCCGGGGGGGGCCTTGGTGTAGAGCCGTCCTTTGGTTGGTCCTCTGTCTGGATGTGTATCTGTAGTGCCTCGCAGAAGTGAGGTAAGTCATCTTGGGCTTTGTATATAGCTGTGGTGTTGCCGTTATTGGCAATGATGCTGACCGGAAACCCCCAGCGGTAGGCGATCTTCTTCTCTCGGAGCACTGTGGTTATGTGGTTCAGTTCCCTTCTTTTTTGGAGTGTCGTGGGGCTCAGGTCTGTAAAGATCTGGATACGGTTGCCTGCATGTGTGAGGTCCTGTTTTTGCCTTGAGTGTTTTAAGATGTCCTCCTTATCCTTGAAGTGCAACAGCTTCAGGATAACGTCCCTAGGGGGTGCTTTAGGTGGGGGTTTTGCCCTGAGGGCCCTGTGTGCTCTATCGATAGTTACCTCAGGGGCATTCTCGTCACCTTTTAACGTACGGAACAGGGCCTGTAGGCAACCCTCCAAGGCTCCTGGGTGAATGGATTCTGGAATCCCTCGAACTCTCAAATTATTCCTCCTGCCCCTGTTGTCTAGGTCCTCAACCTTCTCTAGTAGGTTATATATGGTTTCTTCTTGATCGTAGAGAAGGTGGGACATATGGTTGATATCATTACTGGTTGTGTTGTGATTTTCTTCTAGATTGGTGACTCTCTGCGTCACCCTTGATAAGTCCCTTTTGAGGTCGCCATACCAGCCCTTTACTTCAGTGAGCATTTCTTTAAAATCTTCTTTGGAACATAAAGATTTAAGGTCTTCTCTAGTGATTTGTTGAGCAGCACCAAGGACAGGGTTCACTGTCTGAGCACTGGACTGTGGACTTGTTGCAGGCACGATGCTGTCTGTAGCTTGTTGTAGTGTCTTTGGCGTGGGTTCAGGTTGTTTTAAAAACTGCTGCATGGTCCTGGGTTGTGATATGTTGTCCAGCCTAGTTGTTTTTTTCGCTGGCATGCTGGTGTGATATGATGAGGGCTAGTGTGGGTGGTGACTAGCTGCTCCTTTAGGGTTATTGTAGGCCAAAAATAAAGTTTATAAATCAAGTGCATGTGCTGACGCTTGGGCTTTTTCTCCCTGCGCTCTTTAAGGGTGTTGCCGTCCTCCTTACCTGCTTTTTATATGATATGTTGAGGATTAGGATGAGTGAGGACTGTCCGCTCTTGTTGGATTGCATAAAACCAGAGAGAAAGTTTATAAGGCAAATAAATTTGTGCTGGCTTTTGTGCATTTTCTCTTGCACACTGTAAGGGGTTGCTGTCTTGTGGGTTACCTTTCAAGCAATGTAACTCAAGGGTCACCTGCGTGTAGATGCTGCTTGGAGGGAACTGTTCAGGCGTACTGTCTCTAGTGTCTGTGTTTTTGAGGGCAGGGAAGCCGGCAGTTTAGTGGAGTGCAGCAGCAGGAGTGAAAATAAAATAAATCACCTCAAGAGGTGCGCAGTGTATATGTTTCACGGCGACCGCTGAGGGCTGTGTATATATGCCCCTTGTTTCAGCGTCTATCTGAATGCAGAGGGTGTACTCCCTCCCCACTGAGGGCTCTGGTGAATTTGTGGGGTGATTTGTCCCTGGGTTCCCCTGTGTGATGGTGGGTTGTTATACAGCGGCGCTGTGAGTGATTGGGTCCATTGCCGCCTGAGGCCTGTTGTGCGTGCCTTCTTACCTTGCTGCCCCGGTATGTAATTTGCACCTTGAGAGAGGGCTGCACCCGCAGAGCTGTTATGTGCTTTGGCGTGTGAGGCTGTTGGCGGGTGGCGGCAGCCGCTGGGTTGCTGTGTTGTGTCTCTCAGGGTAATTCTCAACTCTGGCGCCGCTGAGGCCTGAGCGCGTGTCGTTTTCACCCCCAGGTCCAGGCGTCGCCCGGTGTTGTGAGCAGGCCCGGAGTTGATAAGAGAGGTTTGCGGCTGTTGGGGTGGTGATCCAGGCTCAGGGGGCTGTCTCCTCTGATGCAGAGCTATATTTGAGGCGTCGGTCGGGTATGACTGCTGGGTTTGACAACTTAGGGCCTAGGAGCTATTGCACTACACGGCCATTTCTCTGAACGGCCAAGCTCCGCCCCCAGCTATTGAGATTTTTAAGTGCAATGTGAAGTAGTGCTTCATAATTTTTCTTAAAGAGAGTATTTCTAGATACTTAATTGACTCTGTCTGTAGACGTAATGGACAAACAGAAGAAAGGCTATGGAATTCGGATGTGCTAAGACATATGTTTAGGATCTCCAATTTTGATTTATTCACCAAGAAGTTTGCCAAATCTATCAGTCTCATATATTATGCCCGGGATAGTGCTTAAGGGAGATGATATTAAGAACAGGACGTCGCCTGCATACATAGCTATTTTAAAAGCATTGGGTCCTATTCCAATACCTTTGATGTAATTGTTTGCGCAAATATAAGAAGCAAACACTTCCATAATAAGAATGAATAAAATGGGTGAGAGAGGCATCCCTGTTGTTTGCCATTTTGAATGGGGAATGGGTCTGATAGCATACCATTAGCTCTCACTCTGGAGCTTGATTGGGAATATAAGCTACAAATTCGAGTAATCAATTTCGCGCCAAATCCAAATGATTCTAGTGTGTTCTTTAAGAATTGCCAATTTGTTCTATCAAACACCTTTTCGGCATCCATTGTCATTAGAACTGCTTTAATATCGTGAAATTTTGCAAAAGCTGTGAGAGTTAAGGCTCTAATCGTGTTATCATGGGCTTCCCGGCACGGGACAAAACCCACCTGATCGGTATGTACTAGTTCATTCAGAACTGTATTGATACGATTTGACAGGTTTTTGCTAAATATTTTTATGTCCGAATTTAACAATGAGATTGGCCTATAACTACCGGGCTGTTCTTGTGGTTTGTCAGGTTTCAGGATTACCGAAATATGGGCAGACAGCATTTCTTGTGAAAACATTAAAGTGTCATCGATGGTTTGAAATAAGGTCAGTAGATGGGGTGCTAGAAGTGTTTTTAATGTCTTATAGTAAGAATTAGTAAAGCCATCGGGACCGGGGATTTTGCCCAAGGGGAGGTGTGAGATTACTATTATGATTTATTTTAGGGAAATTGCTCTACCTAGTTCATTAGCTTGGATTTGTGATAGCGTGTTTAAGCCCGCCAACCTAACATATTGTTGCATTTCCTGAGTATGTGCATGGGGACAGGGGGATTTTAAGTTATAAAGTTGTTTATAGAAATCTCTAAAACAGTTTGCTATTTCCTTACTGTAATGGGTGCCTGTTTCGTCTGTTTTTTTGAGTTTGTGGATGTAAGTAAGGCTTGTTTTTGCTTTTAGGGCTCTCGCTAGCAAAGGGCCTGTTCTATTTCCCTCATAAAAAAAGTTTTTTCTTAACATTAAAGCTTTCCTTTGTGGTTCTTTCAAGAGAATGTTATTAAGTTCCTTCCTTGTGATTGTAATTAAAGATAGGAGTTTAGCGTCCTTTGGAGAATTTTTATGTTTGATTTCTAGTCTGTGCAATTGGGTGGTCAGAGAATATACCGCAAGGTTATATGTATTCTTTAGATGTGCTTTGTGTTTAATGCAATCTCCCTGTATGACTGTCTTGTGTGCCTCCCATAGTGTGAGGGGTGATGTGTCCGAGTTATTATTTAACTGTAAATACTCTGATATTGATGTTGTTAAGGATTGAAGGGTCGGTGGGTGATGAAGTAGATATTCATCCAATCTCCATATAAATGGGTTTATTGGTACCTCTGGCCATGTTAATTCAATGAAGACCATTGAATGATCATTCCAGGTCATTGGTGGGATGTCTGAGTCAGTGATGTGGGATAGACTAGATTGGTCTATGTACAGATGGTCTAACCAAGAATACATGGCCCAGGGATGTGAATAAAATGCATAAAATGTATACTTCCTTTGCAGGGGTGCTGAATCCTCCATATGTCCACCAAGTCTAACTGACTGTAACACTTATTATTTATTATTATTATTATTATACTTTATTTATGAAGTGCCAACATATTCCGCAGCGCTGTCCATGGATACAATTAATTTAAATAAAACAATATAAGACTTGTAAGAGACAGGACAAAATTTACAAACACATACAGGAGGGATTGAGGGCCCTATTCCCGTGGGAATTTACAATCTTGAAGGGTAGGAGGTTGAGAAACAGGCAGTGAGGACTGCAAGATTGAGAAAGATGTTAATGCAGAGTTAGATGAGGGAAATGTTAGGTAAGTGAAATTAATTTATTATTGACTTGGGTGGTAGGCTTCCCTGAACAGAAAAGTCTTCAGGAAACATTTAAAGGAAGAAAGATTAGGGCAAAGCCTGACAGCACGAGGGAGAGTGTTCCAGAGGGTAGTTGCTGCATGACAGAAGTCCTGCAGTCTAGCATGAGAGGAGGTGATAGTCGTGGATGCAAGGAGCAGGTCATTGTTGGATCTTAGTGGGCGGGCTGGAGTATACTTATAGATTAAATTTGGAGGTTTATGTGATAGTGCCGTATTTGGGGAGGTTGTATCTAGGGAGGGATCCATAGTAACTTTAAGGTCCCCGCCTAATATTAGTGTGCATTTCCTGTTTTCCAGTACTAGGGATAATAAACGTTTAAAGAAGGATGTCCTATTCGAGTTAGGTGCATAAACGTTAACCATAGTAACATGCCTATTAAACAACAGACCAACCACTATCAATACTCTACCCTCTCTATCCGATGTGGATTTGAGTAGCTGGAAGGGGATATTTCGATGCAGAAGGATTCCCACTCTATTTCTCTTTTTTTCATTAGAATTAAAAAATCCCATTGGGAAGTCTCTCGAGGAGAACTTCGAGGTTCTGCAGATCTAGGGAAATGTGTTTCCTGCACAAAGACTACTGAACCTTTTTGTTTTGTGAGCAATGGATCTCTTGGTGGAGGAATTGAGTCCCTTGGTGTTTTGTGAAACTATACATATAGATCTATGCATTGTGTTTGTATGTGGGGTTGAGCACAGACGGTGGGGCCCATTTTTTTTTTTTATTTTTTTTTTTAATAATTTTTATTGAGGAATATTCAAAGGCATACAATAGTCATAAAAACAGGTTCTTGCAATGCATGTCACATACAGTAAGGTTTAGTGTTACAAAAATGAAAAGACAAACACAGAAAATAAACGTAAGTGTAACAATTGACATGTCATGCAACCATGAGATACATAGAATGCCAAACATTGAGATGCCTTTTAAATAAAATCCTAGGCCACTCTTGGACCATCACAAGCATTAAGATAAAAGAAGGCATGTGCAAACAAAGGAGACCACTTGTGGATCTCGTTAGTAAACCTCAGTTTTTTATAATTTTATCTCATACTTATATGAATAGTGTGTAGGTTAAGTAAAGTGCTAAAGGGATAATATTATTATGTGCATATATATATATATTTGGACAATCTTGCGTAGGTTAAGAGAGAAATAAAGCTGAGTATAATGATAACCTGCAAGATTTTGCTAGAAAGGAGGGTAGATAGGGTGCGGTATATGTGAGAAAAACCGCATATTCAGTCCTCCCACTAAGGGAGGCATATTAGGTGGAGTGGGGGGGTAGAGGTGATGGGTTACCTATGAGAAGCAGACAAGAGATGTCAGCTTGTCTTCTGAATTTGCCAAACAGATGCACATGAAATGGGTTGTAATTGGGCTAACTACTATAGGTGGTTGTTTAAACTAGGTAGGTAAAACTTAATATGGCTCTAATTAAGGTCTCAAGAGCATGTGGATAACTAGGGGAGAAGTAAATATAGATTAGCTACCTATAATAGTAACGCTGTATTAAGAGTGTTGCAAGTATATAGATCCCGAATAATGGAAATGTTAATGCAGGGCCAGCCTGCAACAGGAGCATACCTGGAGTATTAAATTGGTGTTATACTTCATATTGTGGTTGGGCGTGATTTTGATATGTATGCTAATCAATATGTTAATGGGATAACAAACAAAAAATAGGGAGTAACATTATTCCACGTTGAGATTGGTAGCTGTCTAGGTCGAGGGGGGGAACAGAACTTACTGCAGGCAGGCTCAAACCTATTAGGTATTATTATTAGTAGCTAGTTATCTAAGGGGATCTTGCCCTTGAAAATATGTGAACAGGGAAGCGTCTCCTCACCCCAAAGAATTACACACTTGGACTGAAGAGATATTTGGATTTACAGAAAAGTATAAAATGCAATTGCTATAGGGGGATGGTTCCTATAGGGAGAACAAACACTAAAGCTGCTGAAAAAAACTTTAGTATGCTTCTGCTGCCTAGGCACGGGCCCTATACCCAGCAGCAGGCACATACCCTATTTAAACTGTCACCCACATCTTAAGGAGTATAAGATCTGCTATAGGCGGAGCACTTAACTAAAGGTGTCAATGTTCCTGCTAAACCTTCTGCACCATCTAAACCCCCCCTCAAACCAAACAGAACAGGGATTACACAAAGTTTCAAAGGAGCAGCTCATATTAATCTATAAACAGATAGAATTACATTTCAGTATTTAAGAACGCAATTGTAGAGCTATTAGAAACAAGAAGCAAGAAAGCCTTATTACGATAGCTTAGTAGAGGCACACAGTCTATATTTTTTATCACAACAGGCAGTCCCACTAGGCATTGAGAGGGTAAATGTTCAAGCTCCTCATATGCGGTAACTGTTTTAAAGTACATATAAACAACATCAATAAATAGTCTGCAAAAACTTCTGCCCCCGCTTAAACATGCAAAGCAATTATTGTATATAATTTTAAACTATATAAAATATGACATATAGGCAAGGTTAAGTTGTAGATATGGCACAACCTGGGAGAACTAAGCAGTATCCTGTGGCTTATGATATACTTAAATGTCTACATATTTGATATATGATAATGAGTGGACATACACAGTTCTGTGGCAATTTGGTATATCAGGGGCCATTAGAAAATCTGTAGTAAGTATCCAAATATATGAGCAATATAGAGATATAAGCTTAAGCTAGGTGCCTATGCAATGCAATACTTTGGAATATCACTATGTCCACATTATTAGACCGCAGGATGGTGGAATACATAAGATACATATATGACTGCAGTGGGTATCTAAATGTGTGCGGTACCTAAGGGTAAAAGAGCTCTAGATTATACTGAAAAGGAAACCTCTACGTCTAGCAACAATATATTCTGTAACACGTGCAGCATTACATATATGTCAATCAGATTAGATAGAGTAGATATTGTCATGAACAGGAGGCCCCAGCACAGTAGTGAACTAAGTAGTTAGTGTGGGGGCTCCATAAAATGTCTCAGCTTCAGGAAAATTATAAGTGCTAGACCAGCATTTCATGCTGTACAAAACAGAGGGCTAACGGTATAGACCAGATCTGTAGGCTGTGTCTTCCATGTCCGCCGCGAACGCACAGGATGCCGCTATCATATGGATCGCTCCCAGCGAGTCATGCATCCGATGCTTCGTAGGTGAGGGACTTTGTAGACCCGCAGCTCCTCTGTACTCCTGAGCGGGCATGGGGTAGTAGGCAGTGTGAGTTGCTAACGCCGTAGCTGACAGCTGTGACTCTGATGCAGGCTGACATCTGAACACATCTTTACACCAATCAAGGAACATATACATTTGCTCCATAATTTGCTCTGAGTCCTCCATAATAAAATAGGGTGCCGGTCTCCACTTTTGGGGGTTAGAAATGATAGCCCTTGAATGATTTTGCTCGCAGTTGAAGGTGCCGATTAGGCCGCAAGATGGCTGCTCTAAACCACGTAGTTGTTTGCAAACTCAGCAGGGATGTGGGACTCTGTGCTTAAAGTGCTGCTCTCCTCAAAAGGAGAAGTTAAGAACGGCAGTAGTCTCAGGCCAACATCAGTGACTTAATACAAGAGTAGATGGAGCCAGACGGTCAGTAATTATGTATATTATATATAGTTTAGCTGGAGCTGCTGGAAAGTGCATCCGCCTGGTACCAAAGTTGGCTCCGCCCCCCGTGGGGCCCATTTAACAAGCTCCGTAAGGAGCTTGTGGGCCCGTGTTTCTGGCGAGTCTTCAGAAACATCAGTTATGAAGCAGTGGTCTAAAGACCACTGCTCCATAACCCTGTCTGCCTGCTCTGAGCAGGCGGGCAGACATCGCCGCAATTCAACCCGATCAAGTATGATCGGGTTGATTGACACCTCCCTGCTGGCGGCCGCGAGTCAGCAGGGGGCGGCGTTGCACCAGCAGCTCTTGTGAGCTGCTGGTGCAATGTTAAATGCGGAGAGCGTATTGCTCTCCGCATTTAGCAAGGTCTTGCGGACCTGATCCGCACTGTCGGATCAGGTCTGCAAGACCTTTGGTAAAAAGGGGCCAGTGTCTTACCTTGGTATAGAGTCTGGATAGTGGGGATCTGATCCCCCACCCACGGGCCCACGAAGCAAGAATGTACAAGCATTTGTGATATAAGAGTATAGCCTGAGGTAAAAAACTGATCCACTGGGTGAGCTAGAGTAAGCAAACAAACAGTTATTGACACTGAAACAATAAACAATTTAAGCCTAACAAAAACTGTGTTAAACTTAAATACTATGTTAGACCCATTTAGGGCCATTCACATTAACTAAAGGTAGGGGGTTGCAGCAGTCTAATTGCTGCTGCTCCTGAGCTATGTTGCATTATTGTCCAGGATATGGTATATAAGTATCTGTAATAACTCTACTGGAATATTTACTCATTTATAAGCACATTAGTGATGCTGCACCTTATGTTATGTCCCACAGTAGTATTAAGATGTGTTTAGGCTTCACCTTGTAAGAACAAGTCAGTTTCGTATAGTGATAAGTATTTCACATAGTAGGCTCAGTGGTTGTACACCTTTAAGGGTTACGCTGAAGATTTGTGACAAGGAGGTAACCCAGTATGCAGAAAGGGAAACTTCCTTGTCTTGATCTAGCCCCACAACTATTGTCAGAGTTACAGTGAAACTATGAGAAATAAGGTCAGGGGCAAGCTGGTCTTACCTGCAGTCCTTGGTGTTGCAGTGTGTCCGAGGAGCGGTGGAATAATAGGAACGTTCCTGCAGGGAGTTACGGAGGACTCGCAGAGATCTGTAGAGGTAAGGAGCAGCCAGAGGGAGATGTGCAGTGGCTGAGCCTGATGATGACACGCGGACTCCGTGAGCGTCAGGAAGAGCAGCAAGAGACAGCCAATAGCGGGTGGAAGGGCTGTCAGGAAGCAAAAGGGATGCTGCTTGTAAGATTGAGTTCCAACCAAGGTTGTCACAAAAACGGCCAGAGAGGCAGGAAGAGGAAGTGGATTAAGCCTCCTCAGAGCTTCAATATTCCAGCATAGACTGGCAAGAGGTGGACCATTAAATAGAGGAAAGAGGTAGGTAAGTTAAAGGGCCAGTAGGTACTGACAGTATCAGACTTAGAGAACACATGTGCTAGTCATTACAAATATTATCTCTTTAAAAGAAGTCGAGCCAATAAATGTTATTGTTGATAACTAGTCAATTAAAAGGGGTATTCCATTGGTACTGTTGTACCATGTATTAAAACATTTCTTGAAATGCCAAAGTCCATCTAGGTCAGCATACAGTGGGGCCTAGTTATCAAGCCGTCAACCTCAAATACGCTGGAATTCCGCAGCGTATTTGTGGCGAGGCTGATTCGCCTTGGTTATCAAAGGCTCGAGACCGGCAAAAGTAGAATTTTGTGACGTAAACTTCGATCCGCCGGACTCGGAATTAAGGTAGGAAAAATCTGATTGGCTGATGGAATCAGCCAATCAGATTGAGCTCGCATTCTATTGGCTGTTCCGATCAGCCAATAGAATGCGAGCTCAATCTGATTGGCTGATTGGATCAGCCAATCGGATTGAACTTGAATCTGATTGGCTGATTCCATCAGCCAATCAGATTTTCCTACCTTAATTCCGATTGGCTGATAGAATCCTATCAGCCAATCGGAATTGAGGGGACGCCATCTTGGATGACGTCCCTTAAAGGAGCCGTCATTCGTCGTAGTCCGTCGGTGAAGAAGGTGGTTCCGCGTCGGCGGAAGGAAGATTCAAGACCCGGCTTGGAAGATGACTTCGCCCGGATAGAAGACCTCTTCAGCGCCTCTTTGAAGATGACATCGGCCGGATCGAAGACTTCTTCAGCGCCGCCTGGATGATGACTTCATCGGATGGAAGATTTCTTCAGCGCCGCTTGGAGGATTAACTTCTTCCGCTCCGGATGTCCTCTTCAGTTCCATCGGTGGCTCGGATGAGTGAAGACGACTCAAGGTAGGATGATCTTCAGGGGATTAGTGTTAGGTTTTTGTAAGGGGGGTTTGGGTTAGATTAGGGGTATGTGGGTGGTGGGTTTTAATGTTGGGGGGGGTTGTATTTTTCTTTTACAGGCAAAAGAGCTGAACTTTTTGGGGCATGCCCCCACAAATGGCCCTTTTAAGGGCTGGTAAGGTAAAAGAGCTTTGAAATTTATTTATTTAATTTAGAATAGGGTAGGGATTTTTTTTATTTTGGGGGGGTTTGTTATTTTATTAGGGGGCTTAGATTAGGTGTAAGTAGCTTAAAATTGTTGTAATATTTTTAACATGTTTGTAACTTACTTTTTTATTTTTTGTAACTTAGCTTTTTTTATTTTTTGTACTTTAGTTAGTTTATGTAATTGTATTTAATTGTAGTTATTTGTAGGTAGTTTATTTAGTTAATTTAATGATAGTGTAGTATTAGGTTTAATTGTAACTTAAGTTAGGATTTATTTTACAGGTAATTTTGTATTTCTTTTAGCTAGGTAGTTATTAAATAGTTAATAACTATTTAATAACTATTCTAACTAGCTAAAATAAATACAAAGTTACCTGTAAAATAAATATAAATCCTAAGATAGCTATAATATAATTATTAATTACATTGTAGCTATCTTAGGGTTTATTTTACAGGTAAGTATTTATTTTTAAATAGGAATAATTTATTAAAGTATAGTGTAGTGTTAGGTGTAATTGTAACTTAGGTTAGGATTTATTTCACAGGTACATTTCTCTTTATTTTAGCTAGGTAAGCTATTAAATAGTTAATAACTATTTAATAGTTATTGTACATGGTTAAAATAAATTGAAAGTTACCTATCCTAAGATAGCTATAATATAATTATTATTTATATTGTAGCTATATTAGGGTTTATTTTAAAGGTAAGTATTTAGTTTTAAATAGGATTCATTTAGTTAATAAGAGTTAATTTATTTAGATTTATTTAATTAATATTTAAGTTAGGGGGGCGTTAGGGTTAGGGTTAGACTTAGGTTTAGGGGTTAATCATTTTATTACAGTGGCGGCGGCATAGTGGGGGGCAGGATAGGGGTTAATAAATTTATTATAGGTGGCGACGGTGTATGGGGGGGCAGATTAGGGGTTAATAAATGTATTATAGGTGGCGACGGTGTAGGGGGGGCAGGATAGGGGTTAATAGGTTTAATATAGGTTGCGGCGGGTTCATGGAGCGGCGGTTTAGGGGTTAAACTATTTATTTAGTTGCGGAGAGGTGCGGGATCAGCAGGATAGGGGTTAATAATTTTATAATAGAGGGCGACGGTATAGGGGGGGCAGGATAGGGGTTACTAGGTATAATGTAGGTGGCAGCGGTGTCCGGGAGCGGAGGTTTAGGGGTTAATACATTTATAAGAGTTGCGGCGGGGTCTAGGAGCGGCGGTTTAGGGGTTAATACATTTATAAGAGTTGCGGCAGGGTCTAGGAGCGGCGGTTTAGGGGTTAGTAACTTTATTTAGTTGCGGGGGGCTCCGGGGGCGCCGGTATAGGGGGTAGAACAGTGCAGTTTAGTGTGAGTGCTTAGTGACAGGCTAGCAATAAAGCTGGGAAAAAGCCGAAGGGCAGCGAGATCGGATGAGTGATAACTGTCACAGTCCGCTGCTCATCGCCCCGCGGCTTTTTGACAGCTTTATTTGATAACTTAGGCGTATTTTTTCAGGTCCGCGGCGGCGAAGTTAGGCGAGCTTAGGCGGACGTATTGGGCCGGCGAAGCCAGAAAAGTAGACGGCTTGATAACTACCCCCCATTATGTGTTTCTCAGGGTGGCACCTTATTGCTGGGTTCCCTGTATTGTCCTCCGGGGGTTGAAGTTTTAGTTTTCTTCAGGACCATGGTCCATTTCTGTCTTTGGGCTTTGGGTGGGAGGGAGTGTGATGAATCCAAATCTTGCAGCTTGTTTGCCGTCGGGGGAGGCCTTGGTTGGGGGATATTTAGTTGAGAGCAGAATTTCTCCAGATCTTCCAGATCTCTGTATGTCACTTCTTTGTTATCTTTTAATGCCCTAAGTGAGAAGGGGAATCCCCAACGATATGGTATACCTAGCCCTCTTAAATGAGCTTTCAGAAATCCAACTTCTCTGCATTTAGCCAGTGTTAGAGGACTGAGATCTGCGTATATTTGTAGGGAGGAGCCCTGGAACTGGACTGGCAACTTCTACCATGCTGCCACCAAAATATTTTCTTTGTCATGAAAATAGTGGCATCTCATTATAACATCTCTGGGTGGTGCAGAGGGTTCAGGTTTCGGGCGCAAGGCTCTATGAGCTCTGTCAAGCATTATAGTCGTACCAGGTTCAGAGTCCAGCAGAAAGCAAAATAGACTTTGGTTATTTTGGTGTAGATCAGCAGGTATAATGGTCTCTGGGATTCCCCTGATTCTCAAGTTTTGATGGCAGCCTCTGTTATCCAAATCTTCTATCTGTGTTTGTAACTGGATTTCTTCAGCGGTTTGGTTTTGTAGTTGCAAAGCAGTTAGGTTTGTAGATTTGGATAGTTCTGCAGTGTGATCTTCTAGCTGTACTACTCTGTTGCCAAGATCTGTAATGTCTTTTTTAACATCAGCTAGCCCATCTTTAATCAACTGGCTAACCTGTAACATAAAGGCTGAGAAATCTTCCTTGGAAGGTAAAGTTTTCAAATCTGCTCTACTTAATGGGTACTCTTCATCTTGTTGGGTCTCCCTGGAGAAGTCTCTCTCCTCACCCATGTCCGAGAGAGGAGAGGCTGGTGATGAGGTGGTAGGAGTACCTACGGCTTTAAAATAGATATTCATTTGGGCACTTGAGGCGGTGGCTGTTTTTTGTTTTTTGTCCGCCTTCAGTTGTCTTTTGGAAGCCATAGTTGTAGTACCAATCAGGGCCTATGTAGTCCCACATGTTGCAATTGTTGATAACTAAATACTAGAATCTCAAGGTTTATTCACAGGTGACAGGTTGACCACCCAATCTTGTTTCATGTACACCTATCTTCCCAGTAGATTATGGTTTTGTTGGACTAGGCCTACAGTTGTCAAGCTTCTAGGGATAAAGAGACCCCTCTAAGTGTGATGTTTTCTGCCTATACGTTGTAAGGCCTGGTCGGCTGATCCGGTGTATGTATAGGATTTAGAACTAGTTATATAATATGAGGGGGGATGTTAACTGACTTCTGAGCACTTTTTATCCTCTTATATTGTAATCATAGTTCAAAGGCCTATCTCTGTGTAAAGCCACGCTATATTATTTGGCTGACCCACTTTGAGGCTTTATAACCAGGGTATTTCCCCTACTCCATTGGAATATTATCTCCTCCCTATGGCTCCCCTGATATAATTCTTTAGCTGGGAGGAATAATTTAGCTGGATGGCAGTCTAATTGCTTACCACATTTTAGTCACAGTCTGCAATATCTTTCTGTCTCCGGTACTCCTGTTCTGTAGAGAGGGGGGCTCCGCTAATGCCCATCTGATTCAGGGACTTTTGAAGAGATGCGAAGGTTGTTACCTCCCGTCTATTCTAGAGCTGCCGTCGGAGGGTGTGTGAGGCTATGAACTGAAACTGCTAGGCCTCAGGAGAGTCAGAGTTGTTGCTTCGTCAGTGCAGATACACCACCAGGATCACATGTGGTGTGTATAGCTGACAGTGAGCATCCCCTGAGTTGATCGAGGATGGCTAAGTGGTCAGTGATATTTTACCATACCGGAGCTTTTCACTTGTGTGGCCATGCTGGTCCTTGGCCGGTTCTGACCCCCCTTTATCTATATTTTTACTTACTTCCTTGTAGAATATAATTACATTTGTTTTACATGATCTATTTCTCTTAAAACCATGCTGATTTGAACTCATAATCTTGTTTACATGAATATACTCATCAGTGTAATCCCTTATAATCCCTTCAAGCATCTCCCCCATTATTGATGTCAGACTAACTGGTCTATAGCTTCCTAGATGAGCCTTGCTTCCTTTTTTAAAAAGAGGCACCACGTCACCTTTACGCCAGTCCTGAAACTTTAAGAGAAGAGGTTTGTCTATAACAGTGCTAAATTCCTATAAAGCCCTTGGGTGTATTCCATCTGGGCCTACAGACAACAAAGAATACCAAGAGAACAAAGCAATTTTGAGGATAAAAGTAAATTGGAATGTTGTTTAAAATGGCATGCCCTATCTGAATCATGAAAGTTTAATTAGACTGTCCCTTTAATTAAAATATCTCAGTTAAAAATTGTATTTTCAGTGAAATTGATAAAGCCCACAAAATATATAATCTATATAAATAACATTCTGATATGGCCTTTTATAGTTAGTAGTTAGTACTATCAGCCTTTTAAGTCTCTTCCAAATGGTTTTAGGATGAAATATTATGCATACATAGAACATGCAGTAAAAAAAAATTCCCTCTTGAATTGAAAATAAATAAATGAGCTAATCCATAGTAAAATCACTTTTAAACATCCGCTATACAAAATGTATGAAATATACGCAAGTATATGATGTCATTTGCAGTCAGTATATATTTATCAAGTTAATTTACTGTAGCGTGTAAACACTTAAAGCACATGGTAAACACCCATTATCCATGTGAAGCAGCTATTTAGCCTAACAATATATTGAAACAGTGTAGTCATCTGCAATATTGATCTGTTGCTTGAAGACATGGATATGGGAAATAAAGAGAAAGATCTTACCGCAAAGGATGGTTTGAAAGAGAGAACACCTATCTGGGCTCCATCTTGCTATAGAACCCATTAAGGGAGTACTTGTGCAAGCATAGTTCCACATCACGGGCTCCAAAATGTTCCTTGTCAGCAGAAATAACTTCAGGATTTGATGGATAAATAAGTTATAGGGGTCAATTTATCAAGCTCCGTACGGAGCCTTCAGGCTCTGAGGTGGCGGACAGAAACCAACCCGATCGAATACGATCGGGTTGGCCGCGAATCTGCATGGGGCGGTATTGCACCAGCAGTTCACAAGAACTGCTGGTGCAATGATAAATGCTGACAGCGTGTGCTGTCGGCTTTTATCAATGTGCAGTAGACATGATACGCTGCATTGTATCATGTCCGCTCGCACTGTAATAAATTGACCCCATAGAGTAACAGAGCTTGTCAAAGCTAAGTCTCAAGCAAAAATAGTAATTTCTAGCTTGAGAGTAACATTAAACTTTGTCAATTTTCTAGTTTTAGAAAACATAGGGCCAGATTACGAATAGAGCGTAAACATTTATGCCTGGGAGATAAGGGGTATATTGCGAGGGTTTGTGCTCATCGGGCTTATCGCTCGTATTACGAGTTGAAAGTAAATGTGATTGCGTGAGCGCAATCAAGATTTAGGCTAAAATGCTTCCCGTGACTTCAGAGCTCTGGTTAACTGTTTTGAAAAACATAAAAGGTGCACAAGACACATCAAAAATACATTACAAAGTATAGTTAGACTCATAATAACACCATCTAATAAAAAATAATAAAATATTGCACACAAGAGTTATAAAGGCTGAACGATATGAGATCTCAGGTGTTAAAAAAAAAAAAGGCAGGCAAAGGACTTTAACATAGAGATACAGTACATACATTTACTGTATATGTCTAAATAAGGATATGTATATATATATATATATATATATATATATATATATATATATATATATGTATGTGTGTGTGTACATATGTATTTATGTATTTATATGTGTATATATGTATTTACAGACACATAAATACATATGTACACAGTCATATATACAAGTGCATTGAAGCCATTTGCCGTTAAGTAGATGAAAACATGTAATAGCATATTTATGCAATATTCATATATTTAATAAAGGCTTTAACTATGTATTTACGGTAAATATTTCTCAGTCCTATGTTCTGCACATAACAGAATATGTTCTTCTAAATAGATATTCCTATTTATATCTGTATATATCTATACCTTTATATAATCATGTATATATATATATATCATGACTATTTCTATATATATATAGTGATGTCGTGAACCTAAAATTTTCGGTTCGCGAACGGCGGACTCAAACTTCCGGTATTGTTCACAAACCCGCAAACCGCGCGAACCGCCATTGAATGCAATAGGCAGGCGAACTTTAAAACCTACAAGGACTCTTTCTGGCCACAATAGTGATGGAAAAGTTGTTTCAAGGGTACTAACACCTGGACTGTCGCATGCTGGAGGGGGATCCGTGGCAAAACTCCCATGGAAAATTACATAGTTTATGCAGAGTCTGCTTTTAAGCCATAATGGGCCTAAATCAACTAACATTCCCAAAGTGGCTGTCTCAAAACATCCCGGACAGAATATAGATTGATAGATAGGATAGATAGATATACATAGATTGATAGTTAGAATCGATAGAAGAGAAATAGAGGATTAAGATCAACAATCAAGAATTTTGTAATTTTAATTAGTAACTATACTGTGACAACAATTAGGATTGGTGTAAATAGTTGGCAAGACGGCCTGGCACAAAAGGCTGGCAGGCAAGAGGTAAATGCAATTCAAGGACACTAGGAGACTGAATACTGACAGTCAAAACAGTGATGAATGACAATTTTTGCAATACTGTTAAAAGAAATAGGATTGCTGGCAATAATTGGCTAGGTGGGCCTGGCACACAGCAGGCTGCAAGGCAGGAGGAAAGTGCAATTCACTGGCACCAGCAAACTGAGGATTCCCAACAAATATTAACCAAAATTTTAATTTTTAATTACTAAGAATACTGTGACAACAAATATGATTGGTGTAAATATTTTTCAAGTAGGCCTGGCACACAGGCTTGGAAGGCAGTAGAAAAGTGCAATTGTAGGGCACGAGCAAACTGAGGATTAAGATCAACAATCAAGAATTTTGTAATTTTAATTAGTAACTATACTGTGACAACAATTAGGATTGGTGTAAATAGTTGGCAAGACAGCCTGGCACAAAAGGCTGGCAGGCAGGAGTTAAATGCAATTCAAGGACACTAGGAGACTGAATACTGACAGTCAAAACAGTGATGATTGACAATTTTTGCAATACTGTTAAAAGAAATATGATTGCTGGCAATAATTGGCTAGGTGGGCCTGGCACACAGCAGGCTGCAAGGCAGGAGGAAAGTGCAATTCACTGGCACCAGCAAACTGAGGATTCGCCACAAATATTACCCAAAATTTTAATTTTTAATTAATAAGAATACTGTGACAACAAATATGATTAGTGTAAATATTTTTCAAGTAGGCCTGGCAAACAGGCTTGGAAGGCAGTAGAAAAGTGCAATTCTAGGGCATGAGCAAACTGAGGATTAAGATCAACAATCAAGAATTTTTTAATTTTATTTAGTAACTATACTGTGACAACAATTAGGATTGGTGTAAATAGTTGGCAAGACAGCCTGGCACAAAAGGCTGGCAAGCAAGAGGTAGATGCAATTCAAGGACACTAGGAGACTGATTACTGACAGTCAAAACAGTGATGATTGACCATTTTGGCAATACTGTTAAAAGAAATAGGATTGCTGGTAATAATTGGCTAGGTGGGCCTGGCACACAGCAGGCTGCAAGGCAGGAGGAAAGTGCAATTCACTGGCACCAGAAACTGAGGATTCGCCACAAATATTACCCAAAATTTTAATTTTTAATTAATAAGAATACTGTGACAACAAATATGATTGGTGTAAATATTTTTCAAGTAGGCCTGGCACACAGGCTTGGAAGGCAGTAGAAAAGTGCAATTCTAGGGCACGAGCAAACTGAGGATTAAGATCAACAATCAAGAATGTTTTAATTTTATATAGTAACTATACTCTGACAACAATTAGGATTGGTGTAAATAGTTGGCAAGACGGCCTGGCACAAAAGGCTGGCAGGCAAGAGGTAGATGCAATTCAAGGACACTAGGAGACTGATTACTGACAGTCAAAACAGTGATGATTGACCATTTTGGCAATACTGTTAAAAGAAATATGATTGCTGGCAATAATTGGCTAGGTGGGCCTGGCACACAGCAGGCTGCAAGGCAGGAGGAAAGTGCAATTCACTGGCACCAGCAAACTGAGGATTCACCACAAATATTACCCAAAATTTTATTTTTTAATTAATAAGAATACTGTGACAACAAATATGATTGGTGTAAATATTTTTCAAGTAGGCCTGGCACACAGGCTTGGAAGGCAGTAGAAAAGTGCAATTCTAGGGCACGAGCAAACTGAGGATTAAGATCAACAATCAAATATTTTTTAATTTTAATTAGTAACTATACTGTGACAACAATTAGGATTGGTGTAAATAGTTGGCAAGACATCCTGGCACAAAAGGCTGGCAGGCAGGAGGTAAATGCAATTCAAGGACACTAGGAGACTGAATATTTGCAGTCCAAAAAATTATGATTTTTATTTTTTTATATACTGTTACAAGAATTATGATTGGTGCCACTAATTGGCTAGTTGGGCCTGGCACACAGGCTGGCAGATATGAGTCATGGATGGTAGGTAGGGCAGCAATTTAACACAGTATGCTGTGTAAGTGACAAAAACACAGGCCTGATAGAAAATTAAGTTAGATTACACTAGCAAAATATATTAAAATTTTAGATTTTAATATTAAAATAATGTTAAGAAGTGCAATGCACATATGAGTGGTCGCACTGGCTGGCTGCTACGTAGGGCAGCAATTAACAACATTATGCTTTGTAAGTCAGATAGACAGTTAGACACAGGCCTGATAGAAAATAAAATTAGATTACACTAGCATAATGATTTAAAGACTTTTTTTTGGCAATTTAAAGAAAAAGGTTAAGCACATAAATATGAGTCGTGGCTGTCTAGCCTTGGAAGGGCAGCTATTAAAAACAGTAGGCTCTGTAAGTCAGATACACACACGCCTGATAGAAAATACTATTAGATTACACAAGAAAAATGATTTAAATTAGGGGGGGGGGGAATTAAAAAAAGGTTAAACACATATGGGGGGGGGGGGATTAAAAAAAGGTTAAACACATATGAGTCGTGGCTCATAGACTAGGGAGGGCAGCAAGTAAACACAGTAGGCTCTGTATGTCAGCAAAACACACAGGCCTGATAGAAAATTATATTAGATTACACTATCAAACAAATTTTAAAAAAAAAATTTTTAAATTTAAATTAAGGTGAAGAAGATATGAGTGCTGGGTGGATGCCTGGCACAGACCAATTAACCAAAAGACTGAAAAAAATGAGGTATAGTAATGCTGAGTGAGCCTGACAGACACAGGCCTGATAGTAAATGTAATTAGATTACACTAGCAAAATAATTTTTTTTATTTTTTTTTTAAATTTAAAATAATGTTATAAACGGATATTAACACTGGTGGCTGGCACAGAGCAATGAACCAGAGTATATGCTGTGTGACACAGGCCTGATAGAAAATGAAAAAAAATTACACTAGCAAAATAATTAAATTTTTTGGTTAGTTAAATTTAAACTAATGTTGCTAGGGAGATATCAGTGGTGGCAGTAATCACAGCAGCATATGCTGTGAGCCTTAAACACACAGCCTGAAAGCCAGGCAAATGCTAATAAAAAAAAAACGAAAAAAAAAAAAAAAACGGCACGAAATATAGCCCTAAAAAGGGCTTTTTGGGGTGCTGTGCTTGCAGCGGAGTCCTTCTGGACTGTAAATACACTAGCCTAGCTATGTTTTTCCTATTAATGTCAGGAGCAAAAACACAACACGTCCTCTCATTAAGAAAGCAAGGTCGTTATGAGTCTAAAATGGTGGATTCCGAGTAGCTGGGAGGGTCTGTGAGGGAGTGTCTGATGTTGATTGGCTCTAATGTGTCAGACGGCTGTGACATAAAGGGTCAAAGTTTCCTCAATGATGACACATAGGGGCGGATCGAACATCGCCATCACAAGCTATGTTCGCTGTGAACCGTTCGCGGGCGAACAGTTCGGGACATCACTATATATACAGTATATATATATAGGTATATTAGGTATATATTGTACCAAAATACCATCAGATATATGTAGAAATATGTATTTAAGAATAAATAGAACATATGTTATGTGCAGAACATTGGAATGTGAAATTTTCTTATTTTCCACTTTTTTCTCTCCATTGACTTCTATAGGGGAATACGCGAACATGTCATAAAGTGCAAAAATCTTATTTCTAACGCAATTAACTCACTCATAATCTAGCTCATAATAACTGATTGCCTGACTGAGTTTCTGTAAGGTATTACCAATGTGCACATACAGCAGTCTTCACCAGAAGTACTTATGATTATTATATTCTGCATCATTTGATCACCGTTGAGAAGTCTGAGGTGGCATTAAAAAGGTGGCCAAACTTTCTTATTACCGAGATTTATCAATGAATTATGAAAGGCTGCTGAATCAAAAACAAATCCTTACATAGCTCTGTGGCATCATACAGTATATATATTTTACCTTAACAGGTACGCTTAAAGGGACAGTCAAGTCCAAAAAAAACTTTCATGTTTCAAATACGGCATGTAATTTTAAACAACTTTCCAATTTACTTGTATCACCAATTTTGCTTTGTTCTCTTGGTATTCTTAGTTGAAAGCTAGACTTAGGAAGGCTCATGTGATAATGTCTAAGCCCTTGAAGGACTCCTCTAATCACATGCTTTTGTATTGGCTTTTCACAACAGGGGAGAGCTAGTTCAGGTTAACATTATAGATAACATTGTGAGCACGCCTGTGGATTGTGGCAGGCACTGCACTAATTGGCTAAAATGAAAGTCAATAGCTAATAAATAAAATGTCATGTGATCAGGGGGCTTTCAGAAGATGCTTGGATACAAGGTAATCACAGAGATAAAAAGTATATTTATATAACTGTGGTGGCTGTGCAAAACTGGGGAATGGGTACTAAAGGGATTATTTATCTTTTTAAACAACAAAAATTCTGTTGTTGACTGTCCCTTTAAGGTAGGGATTAGAACAGCTAACTAAAAAAGTAAAACAGGAATTTTATCCTTCTGTTTATTTTTTTCTAACCAGCTTATCCATCCCACTAATGATGACTTTTGAAGACTGGTGGCTGCCAAAGCTGGTAAACTGGCACAATTTGACATTCTTCGCTAAATAAGGAATTACCAGTTTTGCTTGAGACAGTTCATTTTTAATAATTCATAGAAGATTAGGAAACTTGGCTGTGGTCAACAACCATTACTAAGAGTCAATTAGCTGCACTCAAAGTTTGAAGTCTTAATGATATTAAAGATCACTGATATAATAATAGCTTGCTGCTGTCTTTGCAACTCTGCATAGCAGAAGGACATAAGAGGGCAAATACATCTAACAGCTAAGAACAGGTTGAGACCCTTAGCCTCTTTTTATGGAGCAGTAAAGATTTAAAGGGATAGTAAAGTCAAAATTAAACGTTCATGATTCAGATAGGGTGTGTCATTTTAAACAACTTTCTAATTTACTTTTATCATTAAATTTTCTTTGTTCACTTGTTATTCTTAGTTGAAGGCTAATACTAGGTAGGCTCATATGTTAATTTCTAAACCCTTGAAGGCCCCTTCATATTTGAATGCATTTGACAGTTTTTCCCAGCTAGAGGGCATTAGTTCATGTGATATATAACATTGTGCTCATGCACGTGAAGTTATTTAAGAGTCAGCACTAATTGCCTGAAATGTAAGTCTGTCAAAAGATCCGAGATAAGAAGGCAGTCAGAAGAAGCTTAGATACAAGTTATATACATAGGTAAAAAGTATATTTCTATAACAGTGTTGGTTATGCAAAACTGGGGAATGGTAAATAAAGGGATTATCTATCTTTTTAAACAATAACATTTTTGGTGTTTACTATCCCTTTAATATGGAAATAAGTTAAATGTTTCCTTTCCTAGAGTTCAGCTCACTGTTGGTGTCTTGCTTTCTTACAGTGCACCTAGTTGTCTGGAATGGGAAGGCTGCAATTATTTTGCCTGTTTCTCAGATTGGCGTAATAAAGAAATCGCTTAAATACAATTTACTACATACTTGTATGACCTTTAAATAAATTATCCCTATATGTTCTACTAGCTCCCAGTAATGCATTGGTGTTCCATTAACAAAGGATACCAAGCAAATACAACAAATGTAATTTTATAAGTAAATTGGAAAGTTGCTTAAATTTGCATGCTCTATTTAAATCATAAAAGAAAAAAAAATGGGTTTCATATCCCTTTTAATATGTAAGGCTTCATGGGTGCGATCCGATATATGCGCAGGTTTCGGCGCAAGCATGGAAACCTGCGCTGCCCGTAGTTTCACCTTGCACATCGGGCTATCACATATACGGCGCCGACAGTTGCTAAAGTGCCGTAAGTCTGACAAACTAACGATGTCCAGAAATAAGCGTAAGTACAAATTTCTGGAGTCGCCAGTGACTTACGGCACTTTAGAAACTGCCGCCGCCTAAAAAAAACGAACTAAAGTCTTAAATCTCCCGTAACTGTCTAACACGCCTCCCAAAAATAGCCCAACACGTATACTCCTCTATCCGCAATCCCCCCTTTCACTCCTAACAATAAATGTATTAACCCCTAGACCGACACCCCCCACAATGCAATAAGCCTAATTATTAACCCCTAAACCGCCATAGCCCACACCGCAATAAACCTATCCTAGTATCAACCCCTAAACCGCCGCTACCAGACCCCACTGCCCCCTACATTAAATGTATTACCCCCTAATCTGACCCCCCTACACCGCCGCCACCTATATTAACTATATTAACCCCTAATCTGAGCCCCCTACACCGCCACCACCTATATTAACTATATTACCCACTAATCTGAGCCCCCTACACCGCCGCCACCTATATTAACTATATTACCCCCTAAACCTAAGTCTAACCCTAACACCCCCTAACTTAATTATTATTTAAATAAATCTAAATAATATTATTAACTAAATTATTCCTATTTAAAACTAAATACTTACCTATAAAATAAACCCTAAGATAGCTACAATATAATTAATAATTTCATTGTAGCTATTTTAGGGTTTATATTTAATTTACAGGTAACTTTGTATTTATTTTAACTAGGTACAATAGCTATTAAATAGTTAATAGCTACCTAGTTAAAATAATTACAAAATTACCTGTAAAATAAATCCTAACCTAAGTTACCATTACACCTAACACTACACAATCAATAAATTAATTCAATAAACTACAATTATATAAACTAAAATACAATTAAATAAACTAAACTATATTACAAAAACAAACAAACACTAAATTACAAAATATAAAAAAATATTACAAGAATTTTAATCTAATTGCACCTAAGCTAAGCCCCCTAATAAAATAAAAAAGCCCCCCAAAATAATAAAATTGCCCTACCCTAAACTAAATTACAAATAGCCCTTAAAATGGCCTTTTGCGGGGCATTGCCCCAAAGTAATCAGCTCTATTACCAGCCCTTAAAAGGGCCTTTTGCGGGGCATTGCCCCAAAGTAATCAGCTCTTTTCCCTGTAAAAAAAAAGAACAACCCCCCATTACAACCCACCACCCACACACCCCTACTCTAAAACCCACCCAATCCCCCCTTAAAAAAACCTAAGTCTAACACTCAAGTACTCCTTACCTGTATTGAAGACCGGCGGAGAAGGTCCTGTTCCAGGCGGTGAAGTCTTCTTCCAAGCGGTGACCTCTTCTTCTTCCAGGAGCAGAGGAGTTGAAGACCGATGACCGATGACCGCGGAGCTGAAGACCGTCCACTCTGGAACTGAAGCCTGGTGATGATGGAACTGAAGATCGGCGACACTGGAACTGAAGACCGCAGAGCCATGGAGCGTGGAGGATCCTCTTCATACGATCTCCGCCGTACACTGAATAGGAATTCAAGGTACGCGATTAAAAATCGCATCCCATTCCTATTGGCTGATTTGAGCCTTCAAATTCAAATCAGCCAATCGGATGAGAGCTACTGTAATTCTATTGGCTGATTTGAATAGCCAATAGAAAAAGAGCTTCTGACATTCTATTGGCTGATTTGAATAGCCAATAGAATGTCAGTAGCTTTTTTTTTTCCTCTCTCCTTCTCTCTCTCCCGCCCTCTTCCCTCCTTTATTCCGTGCCCCTGTGCTGTATTTCGTGTTTATTCTCCTGAAGCCCTCTCGGGCTGAGCTTTGTTGAATTTCTGTGGATAGTTGGGTGAGGGAATTAAAATATTATCATGGAATATAGGGGGAATAACCTCCCCCATTAAGCGTAAACTCGTTATTAAAACACTAGCGAGGCATAAACCTGATGTGGTTCTCCTTCAGGAGACCCATCTTAATGAGCAAGAAGCAGCAAAATTGAGGACAAAGTGGGTAGGTGAAGTTATCTCTACTACCGGGTGAGTCAGAAAATGTGGGGTAGCTCTTTTGCTACATAAAGAGTTAAATTATAAGATAGTCAAAGTAGACATAGACACAGCAGCCAGATATATTCTGTTGCAAATCCAACTAAATAATTTAAAACTAATGATATGTAATGTCTATGCTCCAAATAAATTTTCCAGAGATTTCTGGGGAAAAATAAAACTGAAATTGTTTCCATTTACTACTGAGAACTTAATACTCGGGGGAGACTTTAATAAAAATAGACCGGATTATGATAGAAACGCAAAATACTTAAAACAATTTTATACCAGGCTAAAATTAGTAGATATTTGGTGATTAAAAAACCCTGATAAGCTGTCATTCACATGTGAGTCGAAAACACATGCAACCTTTTCTAGAATAGATTTTTTTTTTAATTTCTGAAATATTATCTATACAGGAATTAGAGACTGAGATCCGGGATATTATAGTGTCAGACCATGCTATTATTTCACTATTTTTATCCCTCAGGCAACAAGGAAAGGATTAAAACATCTAGATTTGTCTTTCCCCGTTATTTATATACTAACCCCAAATTCGTTAGCTACTTGAAAGCATATGGCAGTGATATAGTGAACATAAATTATCTCAATAAACCGGAATTTTTTTAGGAAGCATATAAGGCAGTATTACGGGGAGAGATTCAATCGTTTGTAAGTATAGGGAAAAAAAAGAGGAGAGCACGAGAAATTCAAATTACAAATCAAGTTAGGAATTCGTATAGAAAGTATTGCTCAAACCATACGGCGGCTAATTGAGAGACAATAGAAAGGAAAGAGATCTCTTTCTTAAACAAAAACTAGTGGAGGAAGAAGCAAAAATAAACCTTTACTTTAGAGGTGTCCACGGTTGCTCGGCAAAATATCTGGCCAGACTCACTAAAGCTAGAAAAAAGAAAAATCTGATTCTCGCTATTCAAACAGTTAAAGGTAGGTCTACGGAAACTAAAGACATTTTAGAAACTTTTTATGCTTATTACCAACAGCTTTATTCTGCAATGGAAATCGATAATGTGAATCAAGATATTTTTTTGAATATGATAAAGATACCCAAACTCTCTGGTGAGGATCTAATAGCAATTAATGCTCCAATTTAAACGGAAGAAATTAGAAAAGCCATAGATAACGTAAAGTTGAATAAAGCCGCAGGACCAGATGGATTTCCTGCTGAGTTTTGTAGATGCTTGGGTGAAGATATTCTGTTGACGTTAGAAAAACTTTTTAATTTTTATTATTGTACAAAGAATCCTATTTCAAGTTACTTTTCAGCGGCAAATATTTCACTTATCTTAAAGAAAGAAATTCTGAAGATCCGGCCTCTTATAGACTGATCTCTGTTGTAAATATAGATTACAAATTGTTAATGGCCATCATTGCTTCGAGATTGTCTATCTGCCTACACAAAATTATACATCCAGATCAAACTGGTTTTATGGCTAATAGAAATCCAACAAAAAATATCCGTAAATTAATTAATGTTCATCTAGATTATGCTTGGAATGCTGACCAGGGTAAAAAAAAAAACTTTATGGCAAGATGTGGCTATTCTTTCTCTGGATGCTGTCAAAGCATTTGATTCTCTTGTTTGGGAGTATTTTTTTAGGGCATTAGAGCAGTTTGGGTTTAATGGAGAATTTGTACAATTTATTCATAGGTTATATCATAATCCAATATCCTTTTTACTTATCAACAGTTCATTATCTCCTAAAATTATATTACAGGGGGCGGAGCCAGCCATCGTGTGGAATGGCCGCACATTAGAGTGAGCTCCGAATGCCGATGCCCATATCTGTCTGAATAGTAGGATAATCAGCATCCCATAACCAATGTCCTACCTCTAACTGCGCACAGAACAAGTACCGATTCCGGTATTGACCGATAAAGCCAGCTGCGCCCGACATTCAGACACGCTCCGTGTTGAGGCCTACATTCCGGATGCCATCTTTACAGCCTAAACAGTGAGTAACACGAAGCCGCCTGTACACAGAACACAGACGGTACATATACTGATAATGGCTGTTAGTTGCATATATCACTCAGTTTGGGGACTGGTGTAACTTTTGACAATTCACAACTGGCAAGTACACTAAGAGGAAGCTGCGCAGTTATATTTCTGCTATAAGGCCAGGACTTACTAGGCTATCAATGTGAGACTGGGCAATTGAAATCACAGGGCAAAGGGAAAACGAAAAACATGCCAACATTTTTATTTCACATATAAATGTGAACCTGCCAACTCCAATCCCTATATGTTTTAGGTGATATACAATAAAGGATCTTTTGTAGCGCAGATGTCACCTCACTCACTATAAAGGCAGAAACATACTTTATCATACCAAAAGACGGTTATACATATAACATTGTCCTGGCAATAAGAGGAGCTGTGCATCCTAGGACAGCACGCAGTTGCTGCGAACTCCCTGACAACTCCAGGATAGCAAACTATCACAATCTACACTGCAGTTATGTCACCAAAAAAACTTCTAAAAACAGGAAAGGAGACTAGGAAATCAGCAGTAAGTCGGCCAACTGTTAGCTCCTTTTTTAAATTATCAGACAGCATGCAACCCGCTACACCTGACCCCATCAAGCCACAGCAAGCTGAGGTGTCTCCATCAGGCAGTGAGGACAGTGACACAGAAGAATCTATCCAAATCTCCAAGACTTTTCTAGCCTCAATCCCATCTAAAAGTGATCTGGATGACATAATAGTTAAAGTACGAGAATGCATCAAAGAAGAAATGGCTGGTCTGAGGAGGGATATTACAGAAATTGGTAATCGTGTTGAGGTGCTGGAGGAGGATAATGACTTTAACCAAAATGAGATATCTATCTTGCAGACCACAGCCCAATCTCATGACCTTCAGATTACACAGTTACAAGATAAGTTAGAAGACCAGGGAACGCCGCCAAAACCTCCGAATTAGAGGGATTCCAGAGTCAGTCCTGCCAAATACCATCCCTGAGTTTCTCAAAGGTCTCTTTTGTTTCCTACTGGGGCCTTCATCAACCATGGACTTATCTATGGACAGAGCTCACAGGGCTCTCCGACCAAAACCCCCAGACCAAGCGCCTCCACGCGACATAGTCTTAAAACTTAAAGAATACCAAACCAAAGAAGAAATTCTTAAAGCTGCCAGACGTCTTAAAGACATCTCCTTTCAAAATTACCGCTTGCAAATCTTTGCTGATATAGCACCCCGCACTCTTCAGAGACGGAGAGAATTTCAACCATTGACATCCATGCTCAGAGCAAAGGAGATTCCTTATCGTTGGGGTTTCCCCTGTTTCCTGAACATCATTTATAAAGGCACGAAACACATATGTAAGACCCCAGACGACATCTCAGATACTTGTGCCGCCTTGGAACTGACTCCTCCATCTGCCACAGCTACAGAAGAGGCTTCTGATCTTACTGCCAGCCTCAACCCAACAAGACCACCCAGATCACAGTGGCAGCAACACAAGAATAAGAAAACTAAGAAGGTGCAAGACTCCCCACAGAACAGTATTACTTGAGAGATCCAGCTCATCAGAAGGGTGAGATAATTCTATTTCTAGCTCAGGGGGAGAAAAGTGATGAACGTTTAACCCTCCTTTACACCCGGGCCCTGCAATGATTGAGACTGAACTAATTATATCTTTATTGCAATACGGCCCTACTTTGATGGTCAGTTTAAATTTAAATTTGAAAATTTGTCCTCTAAATGTTTAATTATTGAATTTATAATGGGATAGGCTATTCTTCCCTATTGTGTGTGTGACATTTAATGTCAAATTGTTTGTTTGAATTTCTGTTATTGTTTTATTGTTTGCTTGTTAGTTATCTTTCTCAACCACAGATAGTTGCCGCACAGATCAAGACCAGGTATGTTATTGACACAATAATGTCTGAAATATCTCTATGCATATATGTTTATGATAAGCTTAGAAATTATAGACTCCCAGTTCTACCCAGTACACATCAACCTCTAACTTAGTGTAAATAATGACAGCTCAGAAACAGATTAGATTCATGACACAAAATGTCAGAGGATTTAATAACCCACATAAGAGACGAGTTGCTTTTGCTGATATTGTCCATAAGCAAATTGGTATTTTGTTCTTACAGGAGACGCATTACTTAAAAAATCAAGAGCCTAAATTTTTCACAACCTCCTACCCCATACATTATCATACTAGCCACTCAGACAAAAAGATCTCCGGGGTTAGCATTTTAATCCACAAGTCTTTAGCATTCCATGTACAGCATGTAGAAAAGGATAATGAAGGGAGATTTTTGGCTATACTGGGTTTACTGTATGGCAAGCCTATTACACTAGTCAACATTTATGCTCCCAATACCCGACAGGCATCCTTTATCCGCAAGGTTTCCAATGACATTTTAGCTTTCTACAAGGGGTCATTAATTATAGGCGGGGACTTTAACACGCCATTGAAACCACTATTAGATAGCTCTACTAAACAATCCCAACTCTCGAAAAAAGCACTTAAATCTATTAAAGATGACCTGACACTGCTAGGAGTACATGATCCATGGCGTATCCAACACCCCAGGGGGAGAGATTTTACCTTTTATTCTGCGTCCAAAAGCTCCCATTCACGCATCGATTATATCCTCATAGACCACATAGCTATCACATCAGTCATACACACTGATATCTGCCCTACTGCCTGGTCAGACCATTCAGCGGTCATCTACACCACTCACTGGACATCCCTTCCTTTCAAACCTTACCAATGGCGCTTTGATGATACCTTACTCAATGACACCCTTATCCTGCAACAAATAGAAACATCAATAAGTGAGTACTTTACAATTAATCATACCCCAGACATAGCCCCATGTACCATCTGGGAAGCCCATTAGTGCTTCATCAGAGGCGAGTTGATAAAGATTAAGGCGACACAATCCAAAAATCATAGAATGCATCACCAAGCCCTTACAGACAAATTTCAGCAGCTTGACAGGTCTTACAAACAGAATCCCCATGCCGAATCACTGAAGTCTCAAAGAGAACAGGCTAAAAATAAATTGACAACATTCTTGGAACACTCAGCCCATACACAGGCTATGAGGTTAAAACAGAGATTTTTTATTGAAGGTAATAAACCTGGCAGGCTATTAGCCAGAGCGCTTAAAGTTAGGCAAGCGACCCATTATATCAGCGCGCTACAAGACTCAAATAGGGAAAACACTGTAGAATCCCATAGAATAGCTGAAATATTTAGAGATTATTATTCTACTCTTTACAATTTGATTCCTAACAGAAATTTAGAGGAACATAAGACACACTGCCTCCGATACTTAGAGCGAGTGACTGTGCCATCTATCCCACCTGACGATCTAGAATCCCTTACCTTACCAATCAGCTCCGAAGAGATTAGCATAGCTATACACTCCCTAAAGATAGGAAAGAGTCCAGGCCCAGATGGGCTGACAAGCTCCTACTATAAAAAGTTTAAGCATCTATTAATACCGCAATTGCTCACAGTCTTTAACCCGGTAGATCAAATAACTACGTTCCCACCCTCTATGCTTGAAGCGATAGTAACGGTCATACCAAAGCCAGGTAAAGATCCTACAGCCCCTTCCAACTACCGCCCGATCTCGCTTCTAAATGTAGACTTGAAGATCTATGCAAAGATCTTAGCTACTAGGCTTAATAAATTACTACCCTTGCTTATCCACCCAGACCAGATGGGTTTTGTACCGCAGAGGGAGGCAAAGGATAACACCGTAAAGGTCCTTCATTTAATACAATATGCTATAAATCATGACATACCCTCCGTTTTACTCTCGACTGACGCTGAGAAAGCTTTTGACAGACTGGATTGGACTTTTTTAAATTTGACTTTAAAGAAATTCGGCCTCCCTGACAGTTTTATCTCGAAAATATTTGCCCTTTACTCAAAACCGACAGCTAAAGTTAAGGTAAATGGGATACTTTCTACCCCATTTCCAATTTTAAACGGCACTAGACAGGGCTGCCCGTTATCCCCTCTATTATTTGTTTTATCCATGGAAATCCTGGCAATAACATTACGAAATGACCCCAACATTCACGGACTCACTATAAAATCCACTCCTCATAAGCTTGCGCTATACGCTGATGACTTGTTGTTAATTTTAACACGCCCAAATACTTCTCTCTCTGCGGTGCGGAACTCCCTGGAAACATTTGGCCATTGTTCCAATTATTCGGTAAACCAAAATAAATCAGAGATTCTCCCCATCAACTTAAATAATACAGATATACAAAAACTTAGGTCACAAGTACCTTACCAAATACAACAATCTTCTTTAAAATATTTAGGCATTTATCTTACAGATGATAAACAGAAGTTAATCGACCTAAACTATGAAGCCTTAATGTCCAAGGTTTGCGATGATACCTCCCTTTGGTTACATAAACAAATATCCTGGCTTGGTAGAATCGGAGTAACCAAAATGACTATCCTCCCTAAAATACTTTATATGTTCCAGACTCTCCCCATACCCCTCCCGGAAACGTATATTTCCAGACTGCAGAAGGTGCTAAACTCCTATATCTGGAGAAAACGTCCTCCCAGAGTGGCTAGATCTACCCTCTACTTACCAAAAAAATGTGGAGGTTTGGGGGTCCCAGACCTATCCAGATACCGTAATGCAATATTTTTAAGAAGAGTAATAGATTGGTGCACACTCCCCATGAATCATAATAGACTCTGGGTGAGACTGGAACATGACCTCACCAACTCAGCACAGTTAGGGAAATACTGTTGGCAACCTAAGGGAAACCAACCTTTGCTAGTTAAAGATTATCCAATCATAAAAGAAACACTTGATACTTGGTTTAACATACTACATAAATATCCACATATATCCACGATCCCTTCCCCCTTGACAACTGTGTTGTCTAATTCCGACTTTCCTATAGGGATACCATTGACACCGAAATTACCGGGTGGACTGGATGACCTGCTCCCATTATACTCCCTACTTGAAGAGGGTAAATTGATCTCGAAACAACACCTAGAGGAATTAGAGGTCACACAATTCACACCCTGGTTCAGATACCTTCAACTCAGACACTTTGTTGACTCTCACAAGCTCAAAAAACAAATTACAAGGGAGCTTACCACACTTGAGAAACTTTGCATTCAAGACTCCCCACAGATACACACAAATCTCCCTCCTATATCAACTCCTAATCACCCCTCCCAAGACTTTACACACCTCAACAGTCATGGCATAAAGAACTCCCTTACACTCTTACAGAGCAAGAATGGCTAAAAATCTTTCAGAACACAGCTAGATCCGCACATTCATCAGCCCTACTGGAAACAAATTATAAATTCCTGCTCCGCTGGTATCTTACTCCCCACAGGTTGAAATTTATGTTTCCCGAAGCATCTGATAGATGTTGGAGAAAATGTGCAGGAAATGGAACCCCTTTTCACATATGGTGGGAGTGCCCCAAAATAGCAAATTACTGGAAGAGTATTAACTCAGAGATGAGTAAAATGCTAAATTGTAATATTCCATTAGACCCTATGGTATACCTGTTTCATACAATCCCCAAATTCCCCTTCAAACAATACATGTCACTTTTCCAATTAGCCATATGTAGTGCAAAGCAAGTCATCCCTAGGCTTTGGAAATCAGATACAGAACCCACATTAGCTATGTGGGCAGCGCAGATGAAAACTAACTTATCGCTAGAAAGATTCTATTATTACACAGTAGGTAGATTAGATTACTATGCAGAAATGATGTTCTTCTGGGACTCCTACTATCATCCTAGACCCGGGGAGAGGGGAGACCTGCAGGAGTAGGATTATGTGCTAGTGTAATGCAAATGCAAAACAGCAAAGTATCTACCCACGTTGAAATCAATTTTGCAGATTTAACTGTCTCACTGTTAAAGACAAGAAAACTGTAGATAAACAATCTTGTAAGAAACATGTTGATGTTGTAACTTGAGTTTGATAGCCTCTGACTGTCTATTAATGTTGTTTTGTGGTGCCATACCTAGATGTCACAAACAAATCTGGGATATTCGAACTTTGGAAGCTAGGGACAAACTGATGGACTTGAACAGTAATGCAAATATAAAAAAGCCATAATTTTATATTCTGTGGAAATTCTTGGAATGTTTTGAAAATTTCTGGTTGTTTGTAATTTTCTTTTGTTTCTTTGTTGTTGTATAATTTTTTGAAACACCTAAATAAAGAAAAGATTAAACTAAAATTATATTACAGAGAGGCACTAGACAGGGGTGTCCCCTGTCCCCTGTGCTTTTCAATATTGCTTTGGAACCTCTAGCAATACGATTTAGAGAGGCTCTATGTGGAATTCCGCTTGGCACACAGCACCTTAAAACATTGTTATATGCAGATGATGTGTTAGTATTTTTAGTCAACATGCAACAGGCTATACCGACTGTTGTACAAATTTTGAAAAGCTTTAGCTCCTTTTCTGGGTACAAGATAAATCTTGAAAAAAGTGAATTATTGTGTTTTAATAACACACAGATAGTAGTTCCTAATGTTCCATTTAAACGTGTCGACGCTATTAAATATTTAGGTTTAGTCCTGCACAAAAACCCTACTTTTTGGTATAAAGATAATTTCGGGCCACTATTTCAAAAGATTGAAGCTGACCTACAACTCTGGGCGGCGTTTCCATTATCTTTGATAGCACGAGTCAATTTAATTAAATCTATTATCTTTCCACGGTTGTTATATCCTCTGCAGAATCTCCCTCTATTTATATTAAATAAGGATCTGAAATTAATCAATGCTCTTTTTTCCAAATTAATTTGGAATAATAAAAAGCCTCGAATTGCTCTTGTAAGATTAATGCAAAGTATTGGAGTAGCAGAACTTGCTCTTCCTAATTTTAAACTGTATTTTTAATTTTTTAATTTTTAATCTGGCTGCCATGGTCAAAACAGCGATAGATTGGCTCACAGGATCTAATATAGTAGCATCTGAAGAAATAGAATCTTTTCTAACTGCGCCGTTTTCTTTAAATGCTATCTTACATGTACAAGTACAGAAACTGCCGCAGAATGTGAGCTGTCTTATCTCCATTAAGAACATAGTACAGGCTTGGCAAAAATTTTGTGGAAGTTTAGAGTTAGATTACTCTGTTTCAGAATTTCTACCGATTCTAAGTAATCCAAGTTTTCTTCCGGGTCTATATCAGAGAGTTTCCGAAAAAGGGCTATGTTGTGTAAAACAACTACTTGATGAAAACTATCAAATGTTATCTGCGGAGGTTATCTTTAGTAAATACGGATTATCTAGATCTAGTTTATTTGCCTATTTTCAAATCCGTCATCTCATTTCAGAGCAGAACTGGTATGCTTCTTCTTTTGCGGTTTGGTCGGATATTAAGCTATGTATACAAAAATTCACAACAGGGGACTCTTAGATTTCTTTGATGTATGACATTATGCTGAATAAGCAGAGCTTGCCTATCTGTGACAATATCTGTAAATCTTGGTCACCCTTAATCCCTTCGGTAGAGCATGGAACAATTAAACAGAGCTTTGAGTCAATACGCAAATGTAAAGTCCCGGTAGCTTGGAATGAATCACATATGAAATTGATTAATAACTTTTATCTTTCACCATGGAAATTAACTAAGTTTTATCCTTCCTCGGTTAATATATGCCCACGTTGCGCATACATTAGAGCAGATACACCTCATATGTTCTGGACATGCCCTAAAGTTAGACAATTGTGGCTGAAAATTATTTACTGGTTCAATAAACTATACAAAGTTACAATAGGCCTATCTACGGAGGATATCATCTTTTTATTTCCGCCAGAAGATGCTTTCAATAGTAGTACCATAAATAGTCTAAATACAATAATACTGGTAGTTAGATATTGCATACTTAAAAATTGGAAAGCTAGATATGTACCAGGATTAGCCATGGTTATTAAAACACTTCAAGATCAAATCCTTTTTGAGTCATACCATCTCCATGATGCTTCTGAGAATAGTATTAAGAAGTTTCTATGGAGATGGTCCCCTGATTTTTTTATCCTATTCAAATACGCTCCAAAAATTGATCCTCTCCCTCTTTCTTATCATCAGTGAGCTTTGCGGAATTTACCTTATTAAATATTTCCCATATGATTGGATAGTGCAGCTTAGTGGGGAACATCATAGGTGATAGCTGAGGTGGAGGTGGAGGGGCGGGGGGAGAGGAGAGGGGAAATATACACTTTTTTTTCCTCCACGTTTGTTTCTGTTTTGTTTTGTTATTGTCTTGTTTTATTCTATGGTTATTTATCTGCTGATGTATATATTTTCCTAAGGAAGGATTAGGAAAGGAGTCGGAGCTTGAGGCCCGTATTAATTTATTGCTTACTTAAGAGTATCCTATTCAGTAGGTTAGGTATTCATGGTAATTTGTCCTAAACATATGCTGTAAAGTTATTTTGGGAGCTTGGACTCTTTCATATTTTGGAAGTCGTTTTTATATGAATATTTAATATATGATATGTATTTTTAAGTTGTTATTGTTATTGCTTTTTTTTTTTTTTTTTCTGTTGTTATGTGTCTTTGTTAAAGAGACAACAATAAATAAAATATAAAAAAAAAAAAAAAAAGAATGTCAGTAGCGCTTATTCTATTAACTGATTTGAATTTGAAGGCTAAAATCAGCCAATAGGAATTCAAAGGATGTCATTTTTAATTGCGTACCTTGAATTCCTATTCAGTGTACGGCGGAGATCGTATGAAGAGGATCCTCCATGCTCCATGGCTCCGCGGTCTTCAGTTCCAGCGTCGCCGATCTTCAGTTCCAGCATCGCCGGTCTTCAGTTCCAGAGTGGACAGTCTTCAGCTCCGCGGTCATCGGTCTTCAACGCCTCCGCTCCGCGCCGGCTGGGGGGCTTTTTTATTTTATTAGGGGGCTTAGATTAGGTGTAATTAGATTAAAATTCTTGTAATTTTTTTTTATTTTTTGTAATTTAGTGTTTGTTTTTTGTAATATAGTTTAGTTTATTTAATTGTATTTTAGTTTATATAATTGTAGTTTATTTAATTAATTTATTGATAGTGTAGTGTTAGGTGTAATGGTAACTTAGGTTAGGATTTATTTTACAGGTAATTTTGTAATTATTTTAACTAGGTAGCTATTAAATAGTTATTACCTATTTAATAGCTATTGTACCTAGTTAAAATAAATACAAAGTTAGCTGTAAAATAAATATAAACCCTAAAATAGCTACAATGTAATTATTAATTATATTGTAGCTATTTTAGGGTTTATTTTATAGGTAAGTATTTAGTTTTAAATAGGAATAATTTAGTTAATAACATTAATAGTATTTAGATGTATTTAAATAATAATTAAGCTAGGGGGTGTTAGGGTTAGACTTAGGTTTAGGGGGTAATATAGTTAATATAGGTGGCGGCGGTGTAGGGGGCTCAGATTAGGGGGTAATATAGTTAATATAGGTGGCGGCGGTGTAGGGGGGTCAGATTAGGGGTTAATATAGTTAATATAGGTGGCGGCAGTATAGGGGGCTCAGATTAGGGGGTAATACATTTAATGTAGGTGGTGGCGGGGTCCGGGAGCAGCGGTTTAGGGGTTAAACACTTTATTAGGGATTGCGGTGGGGGATTGCGGTTGACAGGTAGATAGACATTTCGCATGCGTTAGGTGTTAGGTTTTATTTTGCAGGCATTTAAAGGAGTTACTGGGCTCCAAAACTCAGCGTAAGGCTTGCTACACCTGCATTTTGTGGCGAGGTGAAAAGGGAGTAAGATTTCTCCATTTTCGCCACGTAAGTCCTTACGCTGTATATTGGATACCAAACTGCGCGGGTTTGGTATATCAGTCTATGGGGCAAAAAACTACGTGCGAAGGCAGAAATATACGAGCATAACTTTTATGTTACGCCGTATATGTGATACCAAACCCGCGCAAAATTTGGCGTTGCTGGCTTTTGCGGGCAACGCTGCATATCGGATCGGGCCCCATGTAGGTCTGGATGTAGCTGTCTAGGGAGGGAAATTGAGGCAGTAGCCTTCTTTGTTTTTTCAGTGTTATAAATTATTTTCTTGTCTTTAGGTACCACACATAGCTTGGGTGATTATAAACCTCTCAGACAGCTTTTGAAAGAAAAAATAAATCAGTGGAAATTTAATGTAATAGCTAATAGTAGTCTATACAGTTAATTATTGTCAAATTATAATGAATAAGGTCCATATCAATCTATATCACAATACATTTTTTTATCAAAAAAATATGAAAGAGTTCATTTTGTCTGATGCTACAATAGGCATAGAAATCATTTATTAATATACATGGACTAATGAGTCAACATGTAGAAGTCAAATCAAGTGTCTTCCTTCTAATATTTAGATTTTATTATATGTTGGCATAAATCCATTTATTTTTTAAGCAGACTACATAAAATTTGTTTATAGAGAAATTATTTATTTATTTTTGTATAACTTGAGTGATAATCTAGAATGCGCTCCAATCTGCATGTTGGATAGCGCAGTGAGCTAAATCCCTCACATAATAGACTTCTGAGAGGGCTTCCCGTAAAATCCATATAAGCTATAACTCAAACATTAAGCCAATGTGCAATAAGGGGAGTTCTTCATGTAGTTCTGTGCTTTACTTTTAATAACAATGGTTTACTTCAAGCCTTAAAAAGCTGTATTGTGATCAAGCTCAACACTTAAAGGGACAGTCTACTTGTTTTAATGTTATAAATATAGATAATCCCTTTATTACCCATTCCACTGTTTTGCATAGCCAACATGGCTATATTAATATAGTTTTTACCTCTGTGATTACCTTGTATCTAAGCCTCTGCAGACTGCCCCTTTATCTCAGTTCTTTTGAAGACTTGCATTTTAGACTGACTCATAAATATCTCCACAGGAGGGAAGCGCAATATTATCTGTATGGCACACATGAACTAGCGCTGTTAAACTGTAAAAAAAATTCAAAATGGACTGCGATAAGAAGTGGCCTTCAATGGCTTAGATATTAGTATATGAACCTACCTAGGTTTAGCTTTCAACAACGAATAACAAGAGTGCAAAGCAAATTTGATGATAAAAGTAAATTGGAAAGTTGTTTAAAATTGCATGCCCTATCTGAATCATAATTTTGACTTGACTATCCCTTTAACATACCACTTGTAATACAAACATAATAAACTATTAGTGCTCCTTGGGTTTTCCTTTACAAGGATAAGGCATGCTAAATAAAATGTAGCCACTTCAAGTTTTTTTGTTAAGATATTTAACCATCTTCTTGAAATACCAAATTGGTTGTTATTCTTTAGGTAAAGTTGCGCAAACGATAGCACACCCTGCACTATCAGTTGCACTTCACTTGTAATCTAACTGTGTATTTGTTTTCGTGTTACAACATATTATTTGCATAAGAAAATACAGCAATGAAAAAAGCAGAAAGTTGTATTTTGAGGACATTAAAGGGATACTAAACCCACATTTTTTCTTTCATGATTCAGATAGAGCATGCAATTTTAAGCAACTTTCTCATTTACTCCTATTATCATTTTTTCTTTGTTCTCTTGGTATCTTTATTTGAAAATGCTGGAATGTAAGGTAAGGAGACGGCCCATTTTTGGTTCAGCACATGGGTAGAGTGGGTAGAGCTTGCTGATTGGTTTGCTACATTTAGCCACCAATCAGGAAGCACTACCTAGGGTGCTGAACCAAAAATGGGCCGGCTCTTAAGTTTACATTCCTCCTTTTTCAAATAAAGATAGCAAGAGAATGAAGAAAATATGATAGTAGGAGTAAATTAGAAAGCTGCTTAAAATTACATGTTCCTATCTGAATCATGAAAGAAAAAAAAACAGGTTTAGTATCCCTTTAATACATTTCTTGTTTCTGTTTTATTAGATTATTGCAGTTAGAAAAATGTTAAGATCCAACTGTAACAATGTTGGAGCTCATAATATCAAATCAATCTCAGGCAAAGTTCACAGTTATGGTTAGAGTTAAAGATCAAGGGTTGGAATTTAGATTAGGGTTAGTTTTGGTGGTAGGTTTAAAGGGACACAAAAAACATCTTTTTCTTTCATGATTCAGATAAAGTATGCAATTTTAAGCAACTTTCTAATTTACTCCTATTATATTTTTTTATTTGTTCTCTTGCTATCTTTATTTGAAAAAAAAGTTTGGTTCAAAACCTGGGTAGTGCTTGCTGATTGGTGGTTGCTCACATTCCTTTTGTTCTCCATGTTTATCTGCTTTGTCTTCAGGCCATAAAAGAGGTAGCTCTCTTTCCAGTGAGAGGCCTATGTGCATTTGGTGACGTAATCTAACTATGAAGTTCAGGATTACATATATCATTTTTGGAGAAACCTATCTTTTGATGGAAGCAGAACAAATTAGCCAATCTAGTTGAATGCCTTTATTTAAAGGGGTATGAAACCCATTTTTTTTTCTTTCACGAATCAGGTAGAGCATGCAATTTTTTTAAAAAAAACTTTCAAATTCACTTTTATTATCAATTTTCTTTGTTCTCTTGGTATCTTTTGTTGAAAAGCAGGGATGTACGCTTAGAAGCCAGCCCATTTCTGGAGCACTATATGGTAGTAGTTTTGCAAAAATGATATCTATTTGCAAGAGATGCAAATTTAGGAAACTCTTCAACAAAGAATATCATGGGAACTAAGCAAATTTAATAATATAAATAAATTGGAAACTTTTTTTTAAATGGTATGCTCTGTCTGAATTAGGAAATTTTTTTTTTTTCTTCACAAATAGATGAGTCAGAAATAACGAGCATAAAAAAAAGAGTAAGCACAATAAAACACATGACATTGATATATGGTATAGGAAATTAATGTTACCAATCAACTTTATTGAGGAACACAACAAAATCTAACCATTTTGCAGTTTATGGGAAAGCTCTTTTTCAACAGCTAATATTTAAATAACAGATTAACATTGGAAGTGCTGATAAAAAGCATTGACTCAAATAACTTATAAGACGACAAGAGATCAGTATTTCTAAGGGTTAACTTTTTTTTTTTAGTAAAAAGACACATTGGTAAGTCTCTCATTTGTACCAAAATACAGTTTCCAAACAATAAAAATAAAACATACTTTTTTTTTTTTTTACAAGAACTTAATAAAACTGCAGCATCAATATAATCTCATGTTATCACGTAAAGTGTTTTTGAATAAAAATAATATTATTAAACTACATTTATCTGGCTAGGACACGGCATAGTAGGCTTATGTTTTTATTTAGTGGAATACAACGTGAAGCCTGTGGTATGTATAATAGATGAACTGTTTCAATTTATCTGCTCTAACAAAAAGAATGTTATTATGCATAAAATGAACTTGAAAACGTTCTCTAGAAGAACACAAAAAAGAATTGACCAACATATTTGAGATTGTTAGAATATTGAATTTCCTCAATTTAAAACATATTCAAAGCAGCAATATCTCTCTTAGCTCACCTACAAGGCATTCTATATTTCAGGGCAAACATAATTATAAAATAAAATAAAGCAGCACATAACATTTAGATTTTTAGCATAGATGGAATAAATGTGTCATCTTTGTTACAAATCATGGATAAATTATTATTTTTGTTTGAATTTGCAGTTGTTCATGCTGGGTTTTTTTTTTTTTTTTTTTTTTTTAAATATCTTATTTAAAAGGGACACAAAAAAAACGATCAAGATTCAGATCATGTGATTTAAACAATTTTTCAAATTGATTCTGTTATTTAATTTGCTTGGGATCCTATGTTTTTAAAACTATACCTAGGTAGGCTCAAAGGAAGCAATGCATTATTGGGAGATAGCTGCTGATTGGTGGTTGCATAAATATGCCTCTTGTGATTGGCTCATCCAATGTATTCAACTGGCTCCCAGTAGTGCTTTGCTGCTCCTTCAACAAAGGATACAAAGAAAATGAAGCAAATTTGATCATAAAATTATTAAAATTGTATTTTCTTCCTGAATAAAAAAAAAGTGTGTTTAATGTCCCATTATTAACATATTAACTCTTTAAAGGGACATGATACTCAAAAATGTTCTATGTTCCATGTAAATCAGAGTATTTCATAATGTATCACAGAACTTTTTTTTTTTTATTCCTGGGCTAAATAAACCAGCTTTTTCTTTGGGAGTTGTCCCTGTCCAGTCATTGAGAGATAAACACATTTATTGTTAGTTTCACTTCAAACTTAAATAATTTTTACTTAAAGGGACAGTTTACCATAAAACTTTCTCTCCTTTAATTTGTTCCCAATTATCCATTTTACCTGCTGGAGTGTTTTAAATTGTTTACAAATAGCTCCTTAGCCTTTATATTGGCATTTAAAATAGCTGATTTAGCTTGTAGTATCCCTACCTATACTGACATTTCTATACCTAGGTACAGGCTTTTGACAAACTATGTAAACACAGCCAGCAGAAGAAACTACACTCACAGTAGGAGGTGGAAGAGATAAAGCTCTAAAATTATAATTTTCCATTGTTCTTTCTAAGTATTGAACAGAGACAGAGATAAGAAAGGAAAGCATTTGAGTGATAAGTTAATGAGATCTTATCTGTCAGCAAGCCAAACCTCTTTTGATGGGCTGTGGTTTCATAGAGCAAATCCAGCTATTTCTTTCGCAAACAGAAGCATAAATGAGCAATTTCTCATACACTGTGGCTGGTATTACATTTCACGGGGAACACATTCAGGGAAAAACTAGTTTACAGTGAACTGTCCCTTTAAGATTTTTTCATGCCAAAAAAATATTTTTAACATGTTACTCGTTCATATACATTATATAAATTTTGTGAGCATGTTATCCCTTTATTTATAAAATTAGAGCAAATGGATTTTACAAATGGCTACCATAAATTGGGAAAGAAAGCTCACTTATATCAAAAAAAAGTTATATATAAATTCAAAAGTAACATGCTTCTTTGTGCAAAATACTTAAAGGGACATACTACTCATATGCTAAATCACTTGAAACTTTTGCAGTATAACTATAAAAAGCTGACAGGAAAATATCACATGAGCATCTCTATGTAAAAAAGGAAGATATTTTACCTCACAATTTCCTCAGCTCAGCAGCGTAAGTCCTGTGTAGAAAGTTATACTTCAGCTGATATTCAGCTGCTGATAAAAAAAATAAAAAATGAAGAAATGAACTACAGCCAATCAGCATCAGCAGTGCTGAGGGAGGTCATGAACTCTTTTACTGTGATCTCATGAGATTTCACTTAACTCTCATGAGGTTTCATAGTATACTTCCTTTAACTGAATAGGGAAATAACATGAGTGGGCACGAGGCTCACTCCCTTGGCTGTCCCAGGACAGACATACTGATTTGCAGCTTATGGTCTTTTACAATGGGGTTTGAATACTTTTGAGGACATTTTGAGGTAAAACATCTTTCTTTTTTACATAGAGATGTTCAGGTGATATTTTCTAGTCAGCTTTTTGCAGCTATGCTGCATCACTTTAAAGTGTTTCAACATTTGTGTATCATGGCCCTTTAAGCAATTGTAACAATTCAAAAACATACCTACTGGAATTAGTAGCAATTTTAAATTGTTCAAATTTGCACCACCTTTGAGTTTATACATAAACCTCTGGATTAGCATCCTCTGTGTTATTCATATAGTGGATTTATAGAACCTCTAACAGTAAAAAATATACCCTGTCTTTAAGGCAGGCAAAATGTGTTATATGACATATCTCTACATCTGAGACATGCAGCTTATATAAAATGAATACAGTAGCAGAAGCTGTATATATGATCTTTAATTTTACTGTTGATGGAGCAAATAAGGAACTATCCACAACGTAGATACATTATATTATTGGTGAAAAATGAATCATGTAGAGCTAAAGCAGTATATATAGCACTGGATTTTATTTGTTAACAAAAAATAGCACTGATTCATCTTCTGCATTGCCTTGCACCACATTGACATTGAAAGATAGCTTTCATTAACCTAGATGGGAACAGCCCAATGTGATGAACAGCAATGCGCTTTGTTTTGAACGTAGGCCAACATGTTTATTTCATTATCTGCAATACTGCTGATCACAGTGCAATCCTTGCATGCAATATATCTGCAATTGATTTGTATGCCTGCTTATATTTCTGCAACCCGCAGTATTGTTAATTTATGCCTGATTACTCTCTAAAGAGCTTTCAATCCTTAACTATATAATGAACAGGTTAAGGAGTTCTTTAAGGGCATTACTAAAATTTTATGGACATTTATAACAAACAGATTTATCAAATTAAATTCCCTAAAACCTATATCACTTGCGCCTAAATGTTATGCTTTATTAGTGAAGATTAAAAAAAAACTAATACACTATGGACTTACTGTCTAGAATGAAGTAAACACCTGTGTGAATGTCTGATAAATAATGTTTTCTAATTGTAAATGTTAATCTTATTTTTTTTTAACAGTCACATATAATGATGTTGAAGCAGAAACAACTATCTATGATACTGATAGTAAAACAAATATGGAATTGTAGACAGACAACTCAAACATTGAAGACATATTAAACATTCTATTAAATAAATAAGTTACAAGGAAAGAGATGAAGGTAGAGTACACAGGCATACCATAATATTCATTTTGTTAGAACAGTTGCAATACATTTATATTTTATACTCCTATTTATTCTTCATGATGCCTCTTTTAAAAAAAAAAATCCTTTACTTTTTGCAATTGACCCAAGTGCTTCCAGTAAATTCTTGCATATCTAACAACTCATTGGATCCTTGGGCGTGAATGAGTAAAGAAGGTCTTTGATTTGAGTCAGTATTCCATAAATAACATTCCCAGAAGATCAGTTTGTCTGATTGTCTTATGTCCTCGAAATTATATCGTACAAATATAAACATTCTTCACACAGACTGTAGCTGCTTAACCATCTGGCCAGTAATTGACACAGAACAAATTAAAGTCCCCTTAAGGTCCAAAATACTTATGCCATCTAATAGAACTTCTCACTGTTTCCTATAAAAATGGAAATCTGAGGTGGAAGATGTATGAAAATGATTTGCAAGAGCGTAACGCATCTCCTTTACATCCCTTCTACAACGATGGGAAGAAAGTGAGCAGCTGTATTTCTTCTCCTTGTTTTTGGTCCAATTTTTGGTGCTCCTTTTCCATTTAAGGCAACAAACATTTGTCTTTTATTGTTCTTCCATTTAAGTGATGCATATGTGTTGTAACCGTTTTCCTCTATTCTCTCCTTTAGCTTGCAATCAATATTAAAATCTTTCTGTGGAAATATAATAAAATGTTAACACGTTTAGAAATGTAGCATATTCCAAAAATATATAAGAATACTATTTCATTTTTTTCATATCTATTACTGGTAAAACAAATAATACAAAATTGACAGTAAAAATCACTAATAATTACATATCTTCATCAACTAGAGGCAGGCAGGTAGAAAGACTAACCAACTGATCCATAGATAGATGATAGATTAGGTAGGCATGTAGATAGATAGATGATAGATTAGGTAGGCATGTAGATAGATAGATGATAGATTAGGTAGGCATGTAGATAGATAGATGATAGATTAGGTAGGCATGTAGATAGATAGATGATAGATTAGGTAGGCATGTAGATAGATAGATGATAGATTAGGTAGGCATGTAGATAGATAGATGATAGATTAGGAAGGCATGTAGATAGATAGATGATAGATTAGGTAGGCATGTAGATAGATAGATGATAGATTAGGTAGGCATGTAGATAGATAGATGATAGATTAGGTAGGCATGTAGATAGATAGATGATAGATTAGGTAGGCATGTAGATAGATAGATGATAGATTAGGTAGGCATGTAGATAGATAGATGATAGATAGATTGTGTTGGAATCATTGTATTCGGTCTATTTGTGTAACATAAACAAACCATGAATGCATTATATCATGTAATGATCAAAGTAAGTAAAAAGGAATACTGGCTACATTTTTGATAATCACACATATGTGTTCAAATGATCATATAGTTTTAGCTGTTTTATAAAATTTGCAATCATTTAAATGACTGGAAGAGTTGATCGATTATAATATCAGCATAGAAAATTCTTCTTTCAAAAACACTGGCCCCTATAATGCAATTAGGTATCAGTGGTAACTAATGGTATCAGTCATATATAGTACAGTATCTATTAACAAATAATGTTATACTTACAGATCCATAAATCTTTCCTTTTCTGTTCATGGCTAAGTAATGGTTGCTCTTAATGGCTTTCACTGCCACAACACCCACGTCCACTGATGCTATCTCCAATATACCTAAAATAAGATTACAAAGGTCCATTAACTTACAGTAGCAATATAACATAATATAAATTTAAATTTAAATTACATTGTATTACTTTCCATTTTAGTTATTCTTAAGAAAATATGAGTACTGTATATTAGAATTAAGAAAGAAAATTTTGCAACATTTAAAAATTATCTAATGTGACATTATGTCTTTGCAACATTTTTAAATTCCGATAAGTGAAATCTACTACTGAACAATATCATATTTCTAGCTCTCAACAATTTTGCATGAACAGAAACCATGCGACAATCATCTGAAATTTACCATTGGTACAACTGAGTGGGCAGAAAATTATTTTTTTAATGTGGATGAGCTACCATTTTTAAAATGATTTTCAACACTTGTAGAAAAACCACCTTCATACTGTTGAACAGATTGACAACCAAATTATTTATTCTCCCCTCTGAATCAATTGTTCATTATCATCACATTTTCTATGCAATGTGCAATTTCCAATATAATGTTAATTATTCTGCAACTATTAACATTAAAGATAAACTAAAACTTTGAGAATGTAATATAAACTGCTTAATTATACATAGTAAAACCACTTTGCCATATATTTTAACTATTTATTTGTTCTTTTTTCCTGAAATTTAATTCTGAAATTTGTGAATTTTCCCAACCTGAAAACTGAAAGAGCACATGGCAGGCTTCCCAAGCCTAAACCTGCCACATATCTTTCTCTAATTTGCAGTTTGCTATTTTTTTATTTCTGTTGAAGCCAAACAATGGATATTTTGCAAACACAATAACAGTGGCTTCTCCAGACGCAAGTCCCGATTTGTTCCTCAAAATATGGAATGTGGTGGGTGCAGTTTGAGTATTGAAAAATAAAGTGCAAATCTGTTCCAGTAACATTAAAGTAATGGTAAACTTTAGCTAATCAATTGCCATATATGTAATCTTTGCCATTAAAAAATGTATATGTGTACCTTTTTTTGAAATCTATCCATAAAAAAGGGTTAAATCTGTACTTATATTAATGCTTCTATAACAATGCTGGCCCATTGGGATGAACTTTTTTTTATGACAATTCAAATTAACATCCAATCAGTGTGTGTGTGTCATATGACACTCTTAAAGTCCAGCTCTTTGAAATCCCCTAGGATGTAATTTGTAAAAGAAACACATAAATATAAAAAGTATAATCCTAATTTGTTACACAGAAACTGAGAAAGCATAATCTGAATTTTTAAAATCACAATCATAAATACACCGCTATATACAAAATAAAATACAATTTTTTTTAAATGTAATAAAACTTAACCTGAAGTGTGAGGTAATATAAAATACAACAACGTGTAAATGCAGCTGAACTGTCATGTCATTGCACTGGAATTGTCTCTCCTTCATATACAGCAATGCAGGGAATGCCCCTTGGAGAAGTATAGCAAAATTTGTCTTTTAAGAATTTCACTAGGGATTTTGCAGTGCTGGGGGATCATTTTAGATCATCTCAAATGAGCCGTGAGGTTTAGATCATCCGGCCCTTACAAGATGGGTCTCTCCTCGCCAGCAAAACCAATGCTGATAAGATGATAATTAGGAAGTACAAAACTACAGTATACAATTTAATTTAAATTTAAACAGCTTTTTTTTTTTTTTTTAAATAAGTCAGACAACAACATGTGTTTGACATGTCTTAATAAGCTTTAGGAAGATTGTTCACAAATCTCAGGCATTTTCTTATTGCTAGTAATATTACCCTTTACTTAAATAAGTATTATTATTAATAATAATAATAATGATGATGATGATCATCATAAATCTAATAACAAAAGATCTTTTGAATAACTAAATAAAACCTTTTACTTACTATATCAATTTTAGCATAAATAAGCCTATGCAAATCTATTTATGCTAGTGCTCATTACAGAGATAAAAAAATAATAATTATGCCGTTGGCTATGTAATATTACTGTGCAGGTGCTACACAGGTCTCATTCTGTTAAGAAATATTTTAATGGGGCACATAAAAGCCTAATAAAATGTTGAAATGGCCACTGGAAAATCTGACTAAAATTGTTTCACATGGAATTTCACACATCATTAAAATACAGACACAGCCATTTATGTGAAGTGTTGTGAGGTGAGTGAAATCTATACAAGAATATATATGTGAAAGGAGTGACACAAAACACCACATGCCAAAACATATGGGTTACAGATAGATGTCTTTTTTTCTGAATAGTAATATAATAATCCAAATATTGCAGTTGTGATTGGGTAGAATTTTATTTAAATTTTACATTGTATTTATTTGGATTCATTTATTTTTCTTGTTTATTTTCCCCAGTTGTCAGCATATTTTACATGGTGCAAAATATACTTGTTATATTTTGTTATCATATTAAAGGTTTTGAAGCCAACTAACTAATGTGGAAAGTGCATAAATGTGGTTAAAGTGAAGGTCCATTTTGATGAATTAGTGCCCGGTTTTTAATAAACCTATTTAAAACAAAGGCACTTTAATTCATCAAAATTGACATTTTACTATTTTGTTCAAAAATTTACCTTTTAATCCTGGCAGCTGCTCCAGCACTTCCTCCGCCCGTCGCAAGCCATCATCGCGGGTCCAAAATGATGAATCTGGCTTCCTCCAATCACAGCGTTGCATCAGGCCAAGATTCCCCCGGGGGGGGAAGCTGTGATTGGAGGAAGCCTGATTCGTCATTTCTGACGTCTGCGGAGGCTTCCGACGGCCGGGGGAATCGCTGGAGCGGCATTCAGGATTAAAAGGTAAGTTTTTGAAGAAAACAGTGAAATGTCAATTTTGAGGAATTAAAGTGCCCTTGTTTTTAATAGGTTTATTAAAAACCGGGCACTAATTCATCAAAATGGACCTTCACTTTAAAAATGCCCAATATCATCCCTTCATTTTTTTGTTGTTGTTTCTTTTGGGGAGATGACTCCTATTAAAAACACTGGAGTTGTAAAGAAGTTTAAGATAGTAGCAACTGTCAAAATCTGTCTAGAGGAAATAGTAGTGAAATTTGCCAGCAACAGACATAAAAAAGTGTAGTGGTTCTGGTTAAATCATGTGTCTCCATATAAAATCCCTAAATAAGCTGATAAAAAGTGCAGAATTTCAAAGTCATAATTAGACATTTATGATTCGGACAGAGAATACAATTTTAAACAACTTTCCAATTTACTTCTATCATTTAAAGGAACAGTCTAGTCCAATTAAACGTTCATGATTCAGATAGAGAATGTAATTTTAAACACTTTTCCAATTTACTTTTATCATCAATTTTGATTTGTTCTCTTGGTATTCTTAGTTGAAAGCTAAACCTAGGAGGTTCATATGCAAATTTCTAAGCCCTTGAAGGTCGCCTCTTCTCTCAGGGCATTTTAACAGTTTTTCACCACTAGAGGGTGTTAGTTCATGTGTGACATATAGATATAGACACTGTGCTCATGCATGTGGAGATCCAGCGAGCCATCTCTGGCTAAACTGGATGTCTGTCAAAAGAACTGAAATAAGGGGGCAGTTTGCAGTTGCTTAGATACACAGAGGTAAAAAAGTATATTTATATAACTGTGTTGGTTATGCAAAACTAGGGAATGGGTAATGGGATTATCTATCTTTTAAAACAATAACAATTCTGTTTCCTTCTCTCGTTATCCTTTGTTGAAGGGTTTATCGAGGTAAGTTAAGGAGCAGCAAATCACCTGGGTGCTAGCTGCTGATTGGTGGCTGCATATGTATACTGATTGCCATTTGCTCACCGCATGTGTTCAGTTAGAAACCAATAGTGCATTGCTGCTCCTTCAACAAATGATACCAAGATAATTAAGCAACCTTGATAAAAAAAGTAAACTGTAAAGTTGTTTAAAATTGAATTTTCTACCTAAATCATGAAAGAAAAATTTGGGTTTTCATGTCTCTTTAAGTCATATGCTTATTTAGACTAATTAGGCAGACAGATACTGAAAAACACTAAATTATGTTCTGTGCCATTATTAGGTCTCTTAGACCAATAAGAAGTTAGTTTATGTAATTTAAAGGGACAGTAAACACCTTGTAATTAGAAGATATCTCTGTTGTGTTGCTATAGATTGGTATAGAATAACAAATCAGCCAAGTCTCAACATTTTAAAACAAATTTAATTAATTTTTCACTGCAATTTTTCAATACCCAAACTCCTCCTACCATTTGCCTTATTTGGAGTAGTCAATCTGGACTTTAGTCCGCAGACAACAAGGTTAGTCACTGTCAAAAAGTTAGTATAAAATTAAATGTTTTGCAGTTGCTATCTAATAAGCTAGAAATAGAATCATTTGAATATCAGGACCTGAGCCTTAACAGGACATATTTTTAAGTATTTCCCTTCTAAGGCTGTACATTAGCTCAATCCGTATAACTGTCTCATCTGTGCTCGGGTAGGGAAGTTCTTTAAAGGGACAGTCAAGTCCAAAAAAAACTTTCATGTTTCAAATAGGGCATGTAATTTTAAACAACTTTCCAATTTACTTTTATCAACAATTTTGCTTTGTTCTTTTGGTATTCTTAGTTGTAAGCTAGACCTAGGAAGGCTCATATGATAATTTCTAAGCCCTTGAAGGCCGCCTCTAATCACATGCTTTTGTATTTGCTTTTCACAGCAGGGGAGAGCTAGTTCAGGTAAACCCTATAGATAACATTGTGAGCACGCCCGTGGATTGTGGCAGACACTGCACTAATTGGCTAAAATAAAAGTCAATAGATAATAAATAAAATGTCATGTGATCAGGGGGCTGTCAGAAGATGCTTAGATACAAGGTAATCACAGAGGTAAAAAGTATATTAATATAACTGTGTTGTTTATGCAAAACTGGGGAATGGGTAATTAAGGGATTATCTATCTTTTAAAACAACAAAAATTCTGGTGTTGACTGTCCCTTTAAATGTGGCCTTGAGGACTGGAATTGAGAAATACTGATCTACATGACACTACACAGGATATAATTATCCTCGAAATGTTTGATACTAATTATATATATATCTTTTTTTTAACAAACACATTAATTAAGCAACATGTATGGAAGATTTCCACCAGGAATTAGAAATACCAGTGTACCACTTGGATTTGAAAGTCCAAGTTCCCCATAACATCCATTGTATGTTGTTGTTGTTTTTTTGTTTCATTAGATTGAAACAACTGTAATTTACTGATGTTGCATGAGGCAAAAAAAGGCCCAAATAATTTGTCTCATTTACCATCTCACAATACATTTTAAGGTGTTAAATTATATTCATAACTTTGTTAAACTTTGACTTATTTTCAGAATTTCAACTTATTTAAAAAAAATAAACAGATTTTGACATATTTATAAAGTAGCTGCATTTCATTGACTCAAGTTCACTAAACTGGAATCTGATTGGCTAAAATTTGTTTACCTGAGATTTTACCTCACACATCTTAACTAAAAACAAATTCAGGGGAATTGTGTTTAAAAATGTATCTATATAACTAATATAAATTAATTTATATTAGAAGTATATGTTAAAACAAAATTAAGTATTGTTTGCATTTGAATTATTATATTTAATGCTCTCTCCATGTAAATTGTCCTAATTAATTGACATATGTCTCTGCTAACCATTTTACACCTGATGCTTGCTTTAGGTAGGTTCTTGAGTCTTTGTTGTTTCAAATCAGCATGTGAAGAGTATGCAACTTGTAATTAGATATAAATTTTGCTGGATTTAATGTCAGTTTGAAGTTGCTGCAAGTTTATTCATAGATAACACTTAGATAGATAAACGTACTATATTCTTTTAAAAGCAAGTCAGATTTTTATTCTTTAAACAGACTTGGACCGACTTATGATATGCAAGTGTGTTGCACAGGGAGCCTTTGCAATTGACTTGCATTTATAGCAGGTAAATCCAAAAGGATTTACCAGTAGATCGCTAGTGTTTTGATTCACCAGTAGATCACTAAGAGTTTGCCAGTAGATTATATGAGTGTTTTGTGTGAATTTAAAATTATCTCTCAGCCAGTAGTGATACTATGGGACAAGATAAAAATAAAAAATTGTTTTGCACAAGGATATCTGGCACCACTAGAAGACCCTTAATTATATAAAAAGTAAGTCAGCACAATAATATTGGCCTTTGGCTGTATTTTGCAACCAGTAAGAATATGTGGAGCCAAACAGTGGTATTTGTATATAGATATTTTGAGAATAACCCAAAAATTAGGAGCCAGTGGTAAAATTCTAGGAGCCAGGGGCTCCCTGGCAATTGGGTTTTTCTAGCCCTGATTTAAGCTATATTTATATAGGAACCAACTTGTATATTATATTTTAAGTGAGCATGTTCAATGCTTAAAGGACCATTAAATTCAGTAGAATTGCATAATTACCAAGTGCGTAATAAAAAGACAATGCAATAACATCTACTCACAATTTCAAACAAGCAGTAGATTTTTTCCTGACAAATATATTTTTGTACTCATTTGCTGTCCCCGTGTATCATGTGATGCAATCAGACAATCAGAGACTAGTATATGTATACACTGTGAACAGTAGGATCTGGTGCCTCAGAAAGTGTATATATAAAAAGACTGAGCAAAAATTGATAATGGAAGTATATTGGAAAGTCTCTTAAAACTGAATGCTCTATCTGAATCCTGAATGTTTAAAGCAGCTCAGGTGACACAGGTAAAATGCTATTGAATTAGAAAAGTCCAAACATAATTTGAAAAACTGCTTGGGGAGTGTTTTTCTGATCATTTGGAATACTACTGTCTATGCGGTCTCAATGGTAAAGTTAACACAATGCAAGCCATTGGAAGACACACTCGATTACTAGGGATCCTAATGAACTGAAATAGTTTGATTTTTAATATCCTATAAAACAGAGCTCAACAAACCCAGGAGTCTGGGAGCCACTGGCTCCTAGAATTTTACCACTGGCTCCTAACTTTTTGGGTTATTATCCATATATCTATATACAAATCCAAATATGCCTGGCTCCTAAATATTCTTACTGGCTCCTAAATTTTGAACATATTCGTCAACCACTGCAAGCCCTGCAAGACAATTTTCACAGCTCTTCTATTGGAAAGGAACAGACCTCAATGAACCATAAAACTCCCAAACAATTTCCATTAAAAAGAGTTATTTGAGAATATGTTTGCATTTTCATGCATTTCTTAACAATGAGGATTTCTTAAGAACATGCTGTGCACGTTATATAAACACAACATTTGTCTTATATGAGATCCTCATGAGAACAAATGAATATAGACAGATAAATGGAAATAAGCAAATACCCAGCTTACAACTCATTTCAAATAAAAAATTGATTATTTTTGTTTTGTAGTCAATATTGGATACAGCATGTGACACCGGAATGGGTAAAGAGTCAGATGATTATATAGTTACTAACATTTGAAAAAGAAAAAAACCACTTTGGGGCTAAAGAAGGTAAGAAGGTATTAAAGGGACACTGAACCCAAATTTTTTCTTTTGTGATTCAGATAGAGCATGACATTTTAAGCAACTTTGTAATTTACTCCTATTATCAAATGTTCCTTATTCTCTTGGTATCTTTATTTGAAATGCAAGAATGTAAGTTTAGATGCCCGGCCCATTTTTGGTGAACAACCTAGGTTGTCCTTGCTGATTGGTGGATAAATTCATCCACCAATCAAAAACTGCTGTCCAGAGTGCTGAACCAAGAAAAAAGCCTTCTTTTTTATATTAAGATAGCAAGAGAATGAAAAAACATTGATAATAGCAGTAAATTAGAAAGTTGCTTAAAATTGCATGCTCTATCTGAATCACGAAAGAAACATTTTGGGTTCAGTGTCCCTTTAACTAGCTACAACCACTAACAGTTTCCATAGCTCTGCCCACTCTTCTCCTGTAAATATAAATCGCACATATCATGAATAAAATAATTAATATTGTATTATTCAGTCTCATCTGTGAACTGCAGGAGACACAGATTCCAAAACAATCTAACAAACGTATGACCAACAAAGACCTTATGTCTGATCTCCACACTGGCATCTATGCCAAGATGAAACTTCAGAGTATTTTTTCCAATGAGGGACAGACTTCTAAGATGAATATATCATGGGACAGTTGGACAAGAACAAACAATATCATGGGAAAATCACTACATTTTAGAAATTATTCCCTGTGGGGTAAGTAATGTTTGCCCTCCATTACCATTAAAAATATAGGTAGCCTTCTTTGACCACAAAATAATTTCTGCAAATATAATAATATTTATAGAAGCAAAGAGATGGAATATCTCAAGACCTATTGTATATTTAACAATTTTGAAGAACAATACATATCAAGTGTATAGTACAATTAGGCATGGAAGACATATTGTTTTATGTTTTATAAATATGCAGATTTCTTAAATATTAGTTCAAAAATATTTTGAGCTCCTATTTAAAACCTCTATTATTAAGCCTATTCCTTTTAGATATTGTTTGAATAAGAACTGTTTTAGATGTCTCATTTGTGAAGTACAGATAAGATACCAAGGCATCTAAAGAAATAAAAATAAGCAAAAATGTAGTTCAAGTGCTCTCTTTGAACATGAAAGTTTCTGATTCTCTAAGATTATTGTCAAGCACCTGCAGGTACATACCACTTTATTACGTGATAACACGAATATGGGGTGTGTGATGTCAAAATGCGATCATTAAAATAAAGAGTATTATAAATAAGCCTGTAATTAGCTTTCATTTATATTGATTTGCTTTTATATTGATTCACAGATTTTACTATTCATACATTTCTTCTGCAGCACTTTCAAAATAAACAGAAAAAAAAAAAAAAAATCACATCTCATCATAAATATAGTCACAGGTAATTAATTGTGGGAAGAAACATACTAAAGCATTCTTAGCTACTATTTCAATTAAATACACGGAAGAGCTATTTCAAACATATCTGTCAGTTGATTTGTTGTGTTACAATAAGCATTTTAATCGGAACAGTGCCAATCGAGTACAACCGTGGACTTTTTCCCAAATTATTTCTTCATGAAAAATGAAAAACAGCTGCAAACTGTGCAGTATACCAAGAAGAGAAATTAATTATCTGGTGATTCTGGAGTAGATTAGATTTAAATAATTGTATTCTGTCCTGTAACATAAACAGTTTCTTTTTCCCTGAAGGTCTACAATGCACACTGATTTCATAAACATTCATTCAACACATCATCAGAGAATGACGAAGACTTAAAACTTACAAAACATTCTTAAAGGTCTATCGTATGGTAACAGTCATCAGCTTACACCTCAACAAATTCATTAACATCATGTGTCTTTTTCAAAAAAGACAGGTGATCTTGCGGTTAGATCACATAGTCTGGTGTCATAATGACATCCAGACATACTGTGATCATAACCTTCGTGTGAATTCAGCTGGTGTTTACCTATGGGTGACTAGAATGGTATAAACCAAGTAAAACATAAACAAATGCAAATTTCGCACTTTGAAAATTACAAAGTAAGACATGAACGTTATATTTAAGTACTTTTCTCCCATTCGCTTTGTTTGCTTGTATATTGGAGCATTGGTAACTTATACTTAGTGTAGAGCGAACATTATTTATATATTTATATTTTTAAACAAACGCTCTATATTTTTTTATGTCATCTATTAAAGGGACATTGCTGTCAAACTAGAAACAAAAAGAAGTATATTTGCAATATACTTTATTAAAGTGGCATTAACATGACATTTAATATTTCCATAAAATATTTAAAAAAGGAAAAAAAGACAAAGTTGTGACATGCATTCTTTATTTATTCTGTCACTTTTGCTGTAAAATACCTTTAAAAAACATGTGCTTGCTATATTAACACATTTTATTAAGTTAACAGGAAGTGCAACTGTGCCTTAAGGACTGATTGCTTACTGGGTAATAAGCCAAACTTGGCTAAATAAATCTCGCATGTAAAAAAATAAACAAACGTTTTTTTTCTCAGAACAAAAATATCTAAAAAAAATAAAAAAATATTACATGATGTATATATTTAAAACAAAATGACTTTTGTTATGTTTTAACTACTCTGTTATTTTACAGAAACTATATTTTTTATTCAGTATAATCTCTAAATCTATGGTATACAAATCTAAGATCAAAAAGACAAAAAATGAATCATTCATCTAGCATAGTAGGTAATTTTACATATTGTAAAATGGGTGAGGTAGAGGAAAAGTGTATAATATAAGAGAATGTAAAAGGTAGGCCAAATACAAAGCTTTGGATGACCTTAAGTTTTAACTTGGTAGATTCATAGAATATTTCAACTTTTTTTTTTTTTTAGAAAAAGTAAACATATTTTTTTTCTGAAATATAAGGCCACATACTTTGGAAGTGAACTGATGAGTCACAATCTAAAACTGACATATGTTTAGACATGATTCAGAATGGAATGCATAGACAGTTTTGCTGTTTTACATAACTGTTTACAGGGAACAACAGATTTTTATTTATTTATTTATTTTGGAGGGGGGAGTAATGCTGGATGTGGTATCTTGAACATAACATTGTATTTTAGGTAAGGGTCATGTAAGTGCAATATGGGTTTAAAGGGACATTAAACACTTTGAGATGGCAATATAAAATGATAACCTGTATATATAAAATAAAGTCTGCAATATACTTCTATTATTTATTTTGTCCCCTTTTCCTGTAATTCCATTCTGAAATTGTGAGTTTTTCAGTTCCTATTAGAATTGGAAGTGCAGAACACTGTTATATTCCGCACAGCCATTGGCTGCACACTCTAGTGACCTATTTATAGCTGTCCCTAATTGGCCACGGCAAAGAAGGTAACCTAAGTTACAACATGGCAGCTCCCATTGTTTTATAGACACTAAGGCCCCTATTTATCAAATGTCTTGCGGACCTGATCCGACAGTGCAGATCAGGTCTGCAAGACCTCACTAAATGCGGAGAGCAATACGCTCTCTGCATTTAACATTGCTCCAGCAGCTCACAAGAGCTGCTGGTGCAGCACCGCTCCCTGCTGACTCACGTCCAATCGGCCGCCAGCAGGGAGGTGCGGCGATCTTTGTCCGTCTGCTCAGAGCAGGGGGACAGGTTATGGAGCAGAGGTCTTTAGACCGCTGCTTCATAACTGGTGTTTCTGGCAAGCCTACAGGCTTGATAGATAGGCCCCAATAACTTTACACTTATTTTGTCAATATTTAAACAGCTAATAAAACGTTAAAAAATACATCTACAGTACATGCTATTCTCAGACTAATCTTTTCTTTGAATGCTTCATTCGATCTAGCATTTATTTAGTGTTTAATGTCCCTTTAACCACTACGGGCAAAGTTGCAAATTTAGTGGCTTGCGCAGGAGTGGCAATGCATTGCAACTCTTCAGCAGATTTTAAAGGGACCTTAAACACTAAGGGCTAGATAACAAGATATTAGCGCTCCACTTTGTAATACCAGTGCACGCTAATGTGTGCTCGTATTAGTTAAGCGCAATGTGAACGCAATCTCACGTTCACGTTGCTGGGAAGCATTGTGCTCCCTAGAGCACGCTTCTATAAGCTCCAATGGGTACCTTGCTCTGATGCCGTCAGAGATAGCATCAGAACCTAAGCAAAGCGAACAGGGTAAGTCGCTCAGTGATTGCAGCATTTTTAAATATATAAATATATGTTTATACACATATACATTTATGTGTTAATATGTGTATATACACTTATAACACATAAATATATATGTATATAAGCATATACAGTACATATATATTTACTGGGAACACACAGTTCCCATAGACCGCAATGTAAAGGCACTTTTCAGTGCCGTTTTTTTTCTAACACCCCACACCTGCCAACTTTACCCCAAAAATGCTGCCTAGTGCAGTTATTTTATTAACAAATAAAGATGCTACTATCTTCATGTTTTAATAAACTACACTGCACAGTATTTTGGGGGCATTTGGAGCACATTTATAAAATTATCTAGAGATCTGATCTCTGGTTAATTTTATAAGCGCTAATTGCTATCGAGAGCTCACGGTAGCAATACTTTTAATGGCTGGTTAGGTTAATAATCTAGCCATAAATATATTTTTATAAACATAGTATTAAGGTTATTCTCCACCTCCCTCTATTTATGGGTGTTGCCATCATACCATGTTGAAATTTAGCTTTCACTGCTTTCTAGTGCAAATGTGTTTTCACATGTGCAGCAACTCTCTTCTAGATACCTGCAGTGAAACCTAGGTTCCAAAATGGAGGCACACTGAATTAGAGGGAGGTGGATGAGATGTATTTAATATCCCTTTAATGCTCTGAGTCCCTTTAATATAGAGATTTCAAGAGCAAATAAATAATTTACATAAACAACAACAATGCTCATACAAGCATGCAGATACAGGCAGCTCAGAATTAAACTACCAAACATTTTAGACGCAAGAATACTGGTACTGTATATTCATAAAATCTAAGTAATTGGAGGTAAAACATTTTTTATTATTTTTTTTTTATTTAACTTCAAGATTTTGAATAACCCTGAAAATTATTAAGTTAAAATTATAAAAACTCTTTTTACGCACTGTAGAAGTAAATGAAAACAATCAGAGTGTGGCCCCTTTTGTATTGAATTTGTTAAGTGCAAGAAAATTGAAACCACATTTACGAATGGTTTTGTAATGCACATTCTTTTTGTATATATATCTTTATATACTTTTCTTAAGTCTTTTTTTTCCTTCCTTGTCAAGCAACATATGTATTGGACTAGAAAATAAATTGCTATGCTATAGTCCTACTTACTTTCCAATTGTATTGTTTTTAACATGTGTGGTTTTATGTGTGTTCTTCATTCTCTTATTATTAGATTCTTCATTTACAGAGAGAGATGGTTAAAGGAATTTTACTGGTAACATTTGTTCCAAAAGAAAACTTTTGTAAGGTTTTGTAAAGCACACTATGAGCAAGGTTACAAATTAAGCGCACATATGCACTTACACAATTGCGATATGTATGCTTAACTTGGCAATAACAGCGCATGTACATGTGCAGTGGTATTACAAGTAAGGCGTAAGGCGCATGCATGCTGGCATTCGCATTGCTGGAAGCTAAGCACTCATGGGAATGTGGTTCCTTAAGCTCTAATATGAGCCTCATTTTCATGCCAGCAGCCAGAAACAAACACCTTGCGCAGTGTAGGGGGCAAGTGGGCAGCGTGGGCAGCAGTAAATACATATGCATATTTACATATATAGTTATGTGTTTATATGTGTAAATACATATATATTTATGAAGAATAAATAGAAAAATACAGTCCCCCATTGACTCCTATGAAATGGAAACCATTACATCCCCTCACTTTAATCCTTTATATCTGCTTAGTGCAGTTATTGTTTGGAAAAAAAAAGTCCAAATGCTCATGTTTTTATTTTATGTGAATGTACTGTCCGCTTTATTTTGGGGGCAATTGGAACAACTTTTTATTTTTAACCAGAGGTCTGACCTCTGTTTAATTGTGCTTAGCGCAAAGTGAAAACATCAGCTTGCGGTTGCATTAACCAGCCACTTGTAATGCCTGGTTATTTAAAGTATAGTAATCAATAAGCAAGCACTATCCAGGGTGATGAACCTAAAATAGGCTGGCTCCTAAGCTTTACATTCCTGTTTTTTAAATAAAGAAAGCAAGAGAACGAAAAAAATAATAGGAATAAATTAGAAAGTTGCTTGAATTTGCATACTCTATCTGAATCATGAAAGATAAAATTGGCTTTAGTGTCCCTTTAATGTTTATCAACAGAAAAACACCTTTAATGTCTAGGGGGATTTTATAAAGTATTGCGATCAACCCCATAGTTGCCAAGGGACATTAATGTAATAATAAAGTATTCTAAGAAGGTAAACTAATGCCACTTTTTATTGTTGTTTTTTAAAAATAAGAAACTATTTTTCATAGGAGGTTTTAGAAAAGAATCACGTTAGTGGTTATTTTCTACGGAAGGTTGTTTGACCTATGTTACTAAAATATAATTAAAGGACCAGTAAACACAGCAGATTTGCATAATCAACAAATGCAAGATAACAAGACAATACAATAGCATTTACTCTGAATTTCAAATGAGTAGTAGATTCTTTTCTAACACGTTTTAAAGTTATATATATTTCCCCTCCCCCTGTACCATGTGATAGCAATCAGCCAATCACAAATGCATATACGTATAGTCTGAGTTCTTGCACATGCTCAGTAGGAGCTGGTGACTAAAAAAAGTGTAAATATAAAAGACTGTGCACATTTTTTTTAATGGAAGTAAATTGGAAAGTTGTTTAAAATTAAATGCTCTATCTGAATCATGAAAATTTAATAAAGCCTGAGTGTCCCTTTAAAGGGATATGAAACCCCCCAAAAAATTGTGATTCAGACAAAAAATACAATTTTACAAAAGGTTTCCAATTTACTTTCAAATAGTTCCCATGATAGTCTGAGTTGAAGAGATACCTAAGTAGGCTTTTGGAGCACTACATGGCAGGAAATAGTGCTGCCCTCTAGTGCTCTTGTAAATGGATAACATTCTTGTAAACTGCTCCAGAAATGTACCAGCTCCTAAACATACATCACTGCTTTTCAACAAAAGATACCAAGAGATCAAAGAAACATTTTATAATAAATTAGAAAGTTTTTTAAAATCCCATGCTCTCTGATTTATGAAAGAAAAGTTTTGGGTTTCATATCCCTTTAATCAGTTATTTTTATATGATCCTTGCTTGCACTAATTCCATAATTATTTTCATTTATTTGTAAAGTTCTACTACAATACAGCACTGTGCATATCATAACTGCGGTATACAGTGCAATACAATAGGACTTAAAGGACCAATCAACACAGTAGATTTGCATAATAAACAAATGCAAGATAGCAAGACAATGCAATAGCACTTAGTCTGAACTTCAAATGAATAGTAGATTTTTTTTCTGACAATTTTAAAAGTTATGTCTTTTTCCACTCCCCCTGTACCATGTGACAGCCATCAGCCAATCACAAATGCATACACGTACCATGTGACAGTTATCAGCCATTCACAAATGCATACACACTTATTCTTGCACATGCTCAGTAGGAGCTGGTGACTCAAAAAGATTAAATATAAAAAGACTTTGCACATTTTGTTAATGGAAGTAAATTGGAAAGTTGTTTAAAATGGCATGCTCTATCTGAATCATTAAAGTTTAATTTTGATTGAGTGTCCCTTTAACAAAGCAAAATGATATGAAAGTGTAGGACACAGCCCAGCAAGGGTTAAAAATCTAGAGTTTTTATCATTATAGTATAATTATAGAATGATTTCAGCACTTACAAAGGGACAGCATGCAACACCAATTGCTTGTGTGCAGGACATGGCTATTTGATGTTATATGATGAAAGCTACTTCCTGTGATCACAAAATACAAGCTGAATGCAGGACATGGAGTACGATTTGCAGTTTGTCTCTACAACTGACTCAATAATATTCTTTTGAAGAACGCAGTGCATATCTTGATGATTTGTATTTATGTTTAAGTGTTGTCCTGTTACAAGAATAAGCAATGCTAACTTGTCTTTTTTTAATGAATGTGATTTTTTAAATTTGTTCACCAATTCCCCAAGTGAAAATAAATCCAATAAGATTCTTTGTTGAAGAAGGTTGGTTAAACCAGCTTTAAATTTTAACCATACTTTTGTAATGAGCAAACAGAGTGCATGATGACTTGTAAAGAAATGTGGTAAATGTAATAAGCTGTTCTTTGGCATATGGATGTAATCTTCTAATTAGATAGATATTTCCTAGAAAACAAAATCTGATAAAGTTCTAATAAAATGTGAACCTGTTCAAAGGCACCCAATGCATAAGGCGAATCAGACTATAAAAATAATTCGTTTTTTTTTAGTTTGAAACTTTGAAACTAATCTGACTCTCAGGGGTCGATTAATGAGGCAGTGAATGCTGCTTTTGACCCACTCTGCTTCAGTTCCGCGTGAAGAGGAAATTAAGCAGCAGCGGTCTTAAGACCGCTGCTCCTTAACTCGTCCGCCACCTCTGAGGTGGAGGACAGTAATAACCCCGATCTAATACGATCGGATTGATTGACACCCCCTGCTAGTGGCTGAGTGGCGGCGAATCTGCAGGGAGCGGTATGGCACCAGCAGTTCACAAGAACTGCTGGTGCAATGATAAATGCCAACAGCGTATGCTGTTGGCATTTATCGATGTGCGGCGGACATCATTCGGTTTAGAGGATCATGTCTGTCCGCACCATGATAAATTTACCCCTCAATTTGAACTGCTTCTTTTAATGATTAAAAAAAATAAAATTTTCGTTCAGCTTTGTAAAGTACTTTATTCAACCAGCGCAACTGGCAACGACGCACTACTAGGGCATAGCTGAATATATCTGGTGACCCAATGACAATAAGCACATGTGTATATCCAGCAATCACCAACTAGGTCCACCAGTGCATTGCTTCTCTGAAGAGAACTTCAACAATGTATTTTTCCTATTTGCAGTGGCTAAACACATGGTTCTATGGAAGCAACAAATCAATAATAACATTTTGTAACACATTACTTTTTTTATGTCCCTTTAGGTATATATCTCTTTGTTTAAATTATTTCAACTATCTGTGGTCTATTTCCAAAGATCTGACTTTAGGATACTAACTTCTTTCAAATCAGGTGAAACAGCCGACTTGGAGAAAAAAAAGTATTTACTAACGTTGTCAGTTGCAAAGTTGCCAATTTCAATCAACTCACTTACTTATAAGCTAATTGAAGTCAGTTTTACTTGAAAACTGACTTGCTAGAACAAGCAGGATATTCTCAAAGCCCAGACTTCTGACCTGTCTGAGAGCCATGAAGGATTAGCAAACAGTCATTTGTTTTGCTAATCTATTTGAATATATTAGATACCAGTATTGATGCAGTGTGTGAAATAACATGGTAACTAATATTCCTTATTTATTTTGTCTGATTTTACTTACTGTAAATCACCTATGGAAAGCGTGCTTGGTCTCTCCTCCCAGAGAGACTGCAGTGCCTCCATCATACTTACATACAATCGCATTTCTGGCCATGCACCATTCTAGACAAAGATGGGATAGCTCAGAGCTCAATCTTATTTGCATTTGTCCCTAACTGGACACAGTAAAGAAGGCCATAAACATATATTCTATCAGGCATTTCAAGAGGTTTATTTTTGAACTGCTCTTGATTTGCAAAAACCTAGTTTATTTGAAAAATTAGCTAGAAATTCGCCTTTAGCCAGACTTGGGATTTATTATCAAATCCAGACAACTTTATGGATAAAATATTATTTTCATCTATTCAACTGGAATATTTAGGATCTAAAGAGATATAAAACTTGACACTGAATTCCTCTTAAAATCAGGGACGGCTCAAGAAATTGTGCTTTCTGGGTCCAAGAATGCAATGACGCCCCCCAGTACTATCATCAATGATTAGCATATAAACCTACTAGTCTGGCCGCTGTACTAAGCCTGCCTACCTGCATGCAACCAATGCTTATGCACAATTGCTCAATGAGTGCAAAGGGGGTTATGGAAAAGATGCACTTGTCCAACCTTAAATGTCACCCCTGACCAATTCTGTGTTTTTGTGTATGATGAGGTTATGCTGCTGGGAACCTGAATTCCCCCCACTGTGACAGAGAACAGGAGTGATCTGGGTCTGACAGTATTGACCTTATCAAGTGCTCCTTCTGTTCATTGGACCTATTTGGTCCCATGGTTGAGTCGGCCCTGCTTAAAATTTGAACAATATTTACCAATGTATGTTAATCAATTATTTTACAAGCTTTTCCTATTTTTTAATTCTGAGCATTGTGTTTTTTCAACTTCTTCAGAAAAGCAGACTTTACAGATTCTATAACATTAAACAGTTAAGTTTATTTGAAAAATGAGCTAGAAATTCGCCGTTAGCCAGACTGGGGATTTATTATCAAATCCAGACAACTTTATGGATAAAAACCGTCTGGTCATATTATTTTCATCTACTCAATTGGAATATTTAGGATCTAAAGAGATATAAAACTTGACACTGAATTCCTCTTAAAATCAGGGCTGGCTCAAGAAATTGTGCTTTTTGGGTCCAAGAATGCAATGACGCCCCCAGTACTATCATCAATGATTAGCATATAAACCTACTAGTCTGGCCGCTGACCTTACTTATGCACAATTGCTCAATGAGTGCAAAGGGGGTTATGGAAAAGATGCACTTGTCCAACCTTAAATGTCACCCCTGACCAATTCTGTGTTTTTGTGTATGATGAGGTTATGCTGCTGGGAACCTGAATTCCCCCCTACTGAGACAGAGAGCAGGAGTGATCTGGGTCTGACAGTATTGACCTTGTCAAGTGCTCCCTGGGTCCATTGGACCTATTTGGTCCCATGGTTGAGTCGGCCCTGCTTAAAATATGAACAATATTTACCAATGTATGTTAATCAATTATTTTACAAGCTTTTCCTATTTTTTAATTCTGAGCATTGTGCTTTTTCCACTTCTTCAGAAAAGCAGACTTTACAGATTCTATAACATTAAACAGTTAAGTCAAAATGAAACATCCATGATTCAGACTGGATACAATTTCAAAATTACTTCTATCATAAATTGTGTTCTTGATTAAAATCATTAGGTAGGCTCATGAGTAGTTATGCATTACTGGGAGATAGCTAAACACATTGGGTGAGCCAATGAGGCATATATGTGCAGCCACCAATCACCATCTAACTCAAAGCAGTGCTGCTCCTGAGCCTACCTAGGTATGCTTTTGAACAAAGGATACCAAGAGAACAAAGACAATTTACAGAAGTAAATTGGAAAGCTGTTTCAAAGTACATGCTCTATATGAATAATAAAATTTTAATTTAAACTTCACTTTTATTATTCAGTAAGATTATGCAATTTTAAAAAAAACTTTCCAATTTACTTCCATTATCAAAATGGGCACAATCCTTTTATATGCACACTTTCTGAGATACCAGTTCTGTACTGAGCATGGGCAAGAGTGTACAGTGTATACGTTTATGCATTTTGTGATTGGCTGATGGCTGTCACATGATACTGGGGGATGGAATTAGCTTTGGAATTTGCAGAAAAAATATCTACTACTCATTTTAAATTCAAAGTAAATGTTGCTGCATTGTTTATTTATTATGTATTTGTTGATTATGCAATTCTACTGTATTTAATGATCCTTAAAGGGACAGTTTACTCAAAAAAATTCTCCCCTTTAATTTGTTCCCAATGATTCACTTTACCTGCTGGAGTGTATTAAATTGTTTACAAGTAGCTCCTTTACCCTTATATTGGCATTTGAAATTGTTGATTTAGCATGTGGTATCCCCACCTATTCTGAAAGTTTGTGGCCGCGCGTACCAGCTATAGATAAACTTTGTAAACACAGCCAGCAGAAGAAATTACACTCCCAGTGGGTTATAGAAGAGATAAGGTAATACAATGTTGATTTTCCATTGTTCTCTCCAAGTACTGGTGATTGTTTTATGGACAGATATAAGATAAAGAAGCAGGTATATGTGCACAATGTGATACAGTAATGAGATCTGATTATACCTACAAGCTCAACCCATTTTATTAGGTTGTGGCTTCAAAACACAAAATCAGAGCTTAAATATACACAAAAAAAACATAAAAAGCTATTTTTCATACATTTTTTTTCTCTGCAGTTGGTAAAAAAGCAATTGTAAACACATTAAGCGAAAAACTATTTTTCAGTATACTGTCCCTTTAACTTAAAAGTACTGTTCTGTTGCCTTATATGCTGAATGGTTTACAAGTAATTTTAAACAACTTTACAAAGTTTAAAGATCTTTATGTATAAAATTGGTATTTGCTGCTATATAGTACAAGAAAAAAGATTGATAGAGAAAGAGGCACAGTTGATAATATAATTTTTTTTTAATTTACATTTTTTAACCTTGATCACAAAATATTATTTTGATAAGCATATCCCTTTAAAGGGTACAATTTGTTTTTATTTATTTTTTTACTTTTGCAGATAATTCCTATCACTCTATGGTTGATTAGAAAACGTAATTATTTTGAAAATGATTTAATGTTCACAAGACTTTTCTCAAACAACAGTATCTCAAGTATTAAACAGTTTAGCTTCTCAGTTACAAAGTATCTTGACCAGATCTGTTAATGTATTCTGTCTTTCATTCCACATGTTACAATTAACAGATGTCTTGTCTTGTGTTACTTTCATTAGCATGCATTGATGGCTACATCCAGAAAACGTCCTCACTGCTTTAATTAATAAAAACATATGTGACATTTATTTTCACTTTAATAATTTCTTTGCTCAAGTGTTGTACAATTACTTTACTGTTGCATATTACAATGATTACTGAAAGGAATGCTCTAAAAGTAGCATTTACCAAAACCCACAAAGAGGCAAAACAATATAACAATTGCTAGAGAGGGAGACAGATAGAGAGACAGACAGAAAGGGTCAGAGAGACAGGCAGGAAGAGACAGACTGATAGAGAGATAGATAGACAAAGAAATAGATAGATAGATAGATAGATAGAAAGATACACAAATAGATAGACAGATACACAAAAAATAGATAGATACACAAATAAATAGATAGATTACTTTCACGTAATTCCTGTGGTAATACCGATGAGCACAAAACCCTGTGATAAACCCCTTATTGCTCATGTACAAACATTTGTTCTCCACTCGTAATCTGGTCTAATCTGGTCTAAAGGGACACTGAAACCAAATTTTTTTTCTTTCGTGATTCAGATAGAGCATGACGTTTTAAGCAACTTTCTAATTTACTCCTATTATCAACTTTTCTTCGTTCTCTTACTATCTTTATTTTAAAAGCAGGAATGTAAATCTTAGCAGCCGGCCCATTTTAGGTTCAGCCTCATGGATAGCGTTTGCTTATTGGAGGCTTACATTTACCCACCAATAAGCAAGCATAACCCAGGTTCTCAACCTAAAATGGGCCGGCTCTTATGCATCACATCCCTACTTTTTAAATAAAGATAGCAAGAGAATTAAGTAAAATTGATAAAAGGAGTAAATTAGAAAGTTGCTTAAAAATGCATGCTCTATCTGAATCATGAACGAAAAAAATTGGGTTTAGTGTCCCTTTAAAGGCAGCTCCAGAGCTGCTATGCACTAATTAGTAACTAGCCAAATACATCTGTTGAGTCAAAGACAAGAGACACCAGTCACTAGCAAGCTCACAGCAGTATATTCATCTTCAAAAAAGGATACCAAAATAATAAAATACATTTGAAAATAGAAGTGAATTTAAAAGTGTCCTAAAATAACATGCTCTGTCTGAATCATGCAACTTGAATTTTGACCTTCCTGTCCATTTAATTTATGAATAACTAAAAAATGATCCTCTTAACTAATGGGAAAAATGATTTAAATGGAAATGTATGAAGTAAATGTCTTTAAATGTAGTTTTAATTTACATGAGTGTATAGTGTTTATAGGAATGTAATTGTATTATGTATGTTGTAGGAACCAATACTGTAATAACATATATACCTAAGGTAACCCAGACAATTGAAATGATTACTTTTATATGATCTCTTTTCACTACTGCAAGAATAGACAAAACACGCAGATCAGTTGTTTCATACTTATGTTAAAAACAAACCAAAAAACCTGCAAAAGCTTTTTAAACTGATGTTAAAACTAAAAAGAAATGCAAGTTAACACTCAAGTAATATTTAGGGACCATTGCTTAGTGGCTGATAAGGAGATAAATATATATTTACACAATATGTATAACAATAGTTAGTCATTATTATTAAGATTTTTCAATATTTTATATTTATTATTTCAATAATGCACATTGAACATAGCAAATCATGTGCATGTTCTTTACAAAGATTTTGTTTTATTTTTTATTATGAAATATATATTTCTATATATATGTGATAATGTTAATGTAAAATAGATATCTATACCTATATATCTATAGGAATAGATATACAGCCATATATCTTTGAGTCTTTATAACTTTTTAATAATTTTTTTTAAAATAATGTTTATAAGATAGTGTTTATATGAGCGCAATAATACTTTAAAGGGACATTATACACTAGATTTTTCTGTGCATAAATGCTTTGCAGATGATCCATTTATATAGCCTGCATGTGAGATACAATGTTTGCCAGTTTGTTCTTATAGTACATATTTTTTTATTTATTTTGTCCTCTTTAAATGAAGTTTTCCTGCAAGAATTAGAAGTACAGACACTGCTATATTTCACAAAGTCCTTGTCTGCTCAGTTAAAGGGACACAACCAAAAAAAAATTATTTCCTGATTCAGATAGAGCATGCAATTTTAAACAACTTTCTAATTTACTCCTATTATAAAATGTTCTTCATTCTCTTGGTATCTTTATTTGAAATGCAAGAATGTAAGTTTAGATGCCGGCCCATTTTTGGTGAACAACCTGGGTTGTCCTTGCTGATTGGTGGATAAATTCATCCACCAATAAAAATGTGCTGTCCAGAGTTCTGAACAAAAAAAAAACCTTAGATGCCTTCTTTTTCAAATAAAGATAGCAAGAGAATGGAGGAAATTGATAATAGGAGTAAATTAGAAAGTTGCTTAAAATTGCATGCTCTATCTGAATCACGAAAGAAAAAAAAATTGGGTTCAGTGTCCCTTTAACTAATTTATATTTTCGTCTTCTTTTCCTTGTTTACTCCAGAATTGTTATTGTTTACAAAGATAGAAAATCCCTTTATTACCGATTCCCCAGTTTTACATAACCAACATGTTTAGATAAATATACTTTTTACCTCTGTGATTTCCTTGTTTCCAAACCTCTGTACTGCCCCTTATTGCAGTGCTTTTGACAGACTTGCATGTTAGCCAATCAGTGCTGAAGTTTAATTTTAACTAGATTGTCCCTTTAACTGAATCAAGGTAATAAAAGTTGGCCTATTCTCAGAAATGAATCTCAATTTGATCAACTCAGACATTAGCTGAGACTAACCAATGTATAAAGGGACTTCTCAAATCAGCTATCTGATTGGCTGGAATTCATTAATGATGTTATCTATCTTTGCACCAATTATAAACAAAATGATTCTTGAATTTGTATAATAAATATAATTGTCCCAAGCTCCCTAGAGATGCTATAAGCTAATTCTTTAAACTTCTGCAAATACCTTAGCCACCTATTGATTTGCAGCATTTTGAGGGAAATTTAGCTTACATGATTTTGGCTTCTCTATGGATCGTTTGGCAACTATAATTTTTATTCAATCAAAAAAAAGTGATGATTAATAAATCTGAAATAGATTTTGATCTAAAAGTTAACTAAAAATCCTGTCCCTGCAATGTATTATATCTTCATTCTTTAGTGAATGTGCTGAACAAAACAATATGAAACTGAAGAGACTGTAGTGTCTTTTAGTGGTCTACAGAGTAACTAACACTCAGACATTGGCTTGGTATGACAAGTTTGGTATGCAGATATTATTAAATTTATCTTGATAATAAAGTTTAAAAAATGAGTAATAAAAGCTGTGGTTTGTTTTAATTTTTGCTAAAACATTTATTTCTGGCATTTAAAATACGTTAGACATGAGACCAACACTGAAAAGATTATAGGTCATTACTTGTCCATATACAGGTTATTATCCTTTCCTGAAAAATAATGAAAGTTAAAAAAATAAATTTATGTTTCAGTTGAATTTCACTTAAGTATGAATGAAAAACAAATTGTTATTATGTTTGTATAATTGAAAATAACTTGGAAAGCCAAAGCAATATGTTACTAATCAAGCAGGAATTTTCTTAGAACAATAACTGAGGAGAAAACAATAAATGAGGCCTAAATATTAAGAGAGGGATATTAATGAGTTCTTTATGTGTTTGATGTTTTGATTTCAAACTAAATAGATCCAGTGAGGTTGGACAGGAAAATAGTTTGAACTGATGGGCCTCTCAAATAGCATTACATTTTAAAGAGGTTACAAATATTAAAAGAACAGTACATGCAAAATGTAATTTTCCATAAAATGTGTAGTAGAAAACCTTTGTAACATATTTAGTAATTGTATTAAGCCCACAAGTACCTCTGAGGTTGCAGTTTATCCCCTTAAAAAGACTTTATCCCCTTAAAAAGACTTTAAAGGGACAGTCAATATAAAACTTTAATATCTAATTTACTTCTATTACCTAATTTAATTTGTTCTCTTGGTATTGTTTGTTGAAAGGCATATCTAGGTAGCCTCAGGAGCGGCAATGCACTACAGCTAGCTTCTAATTGGTGCCTACATATATATGCTTCTTGATATTAGCTCAACCAATGTGTTCAGCTAGCTCCCGGTAGTACATTGTTGATCCTTCAACAAAGGATTCCAAGAAAATGAAGTAAATTTAATAAAATAATGAAATTGCAAAGTTCTTTAAAATGTTATGCGCTACCTGAATCATAAAAGGAAAAAAAAATGGTTTTCATTTTCCTCTAATGGATCTTGCAGCATTTTTTGCTGACCCTGTAATATTGAGTAACTGGCTAATCAGCACAGGATCTCCTTTATATCTGCCCCTAGTTGGCCACAGCAAAGGAGATCATATAAACACACACATTAGCCTTTTCAATAGTAATATCTGAGGACTTCAAAACAATGCAACTTTTGCTTACAAAATACATTTTCTATACTTTAAAGGGACAGTCTACACAAAAATTGTTATTGTGTAAAAAGATAGATAATGCCTTTACTACCCATTCCCCAGCTTTGCACAAAAAACATTGTAAGATTAAAACACTTTATAACATTTAAACCTCTAAATTTCTGCTTGTTTCAAAGGCTCTATTGACAGCCTCTTAATCACATGCTTTTGTATTTGCTTTTCACAACAGGAGACTAATAGTTCATGTGTGCCATAAAGATAACAATGTGTTCACGCCCGAGGAGTTATTTAAGAGTTAGCACAACACAGTATTAAATGCAAGTCAATAGACTACAAATTACAAGGTCATGTGATCAGGAAGATGCTTAGATACAAGGTAATCACAGAGGTAAAAAGTATATTAATATAACTGTGTTGGTTATGCAAAACTGGGGAATGGGTAATAAAGGGATTAGTTATCTTTTAAAACAATACAAATTCTATTGCAGACTGTCCCTTTAAATAAAAAACACAAGCAGCTTAATTGCTAATTTATACTATGTATACATAAAAAAGGAGCTTAATGTACCTTTTGGTAAATTAGCGTTAACTTACAGCTTAAAGTACAACAACATTAGATGGTATTATTTATGCAACACCTGTTCATTTATTTATTTATCTTGACACTTTATTCTCCAATTAAGGACCGTCTGTGGGGATATGAGAATGATTGTATCCAATACACCAGTGTTTCCTACAAGATCAAGTTCCCGAACTCAGAACAGGTAAAATAATAGCTTTCCCTCCTCAGCCTGAGGTTCAAACTCCACGAGTAGGGAAGGGTGACACATAATAAACAAAAAAGATGCTGAAGAATTCATTTTAAATCCTCAATGATCAAAGATACTAGTCGTCCAATACAAAAGAATTTCATGAGAAGCATGTGGGAGTTTCGCTAGTCATTGACGCTTCATCCACTTGGCTCATTATTTTTTCTTAGATAGATAATTCTATGCTTTAGAGACTAAGAAAATGAGGTACAATTCACTTTAACAAAAGCACATGCCCTGCTTGTTTAGGGTTTCTTAGACTTTGATGTGGTGTTAAAAACATCAGCACAGTTTTATCCCGGCCTATCCTGATTACAGCACAAGTTCAAAGAAACACTTACTGCAAACAGTTCAAGTTGTTGTGACAGAAAATTAACCCAAGCTTTGAACATCAACAGTTTTTAATAGCCTTTTTCTTCTTCATTTAAGAAATAAATTATGTAGGCTTAAATTGTAATTGATGTAAAAATATTTATATTTCACTTGTAACTAAAGTGTAAGGCTAGATATGGTTTCACAGCATTAAAATATGACTTTCTGATTAAATGTAAGTCTTGTGTTGCTACAAATGAGCTATATAATATATAACTATGACTATGTCGATCTATCCAATAACTAATTACCCATTTAACATCTAACTATCGATCTTTATATATATATATATATATATATATATATATATATATATATATCACGTTATCTATTTTTTTCTATCTGTATACCTAATATCTATCTTCATCTTTCTATCTATTTATTTATTCATTCAATACATATTTTTATCCATATATCTTTCTATCTATCTATCTATCTATCTATCTACCAAGCAAAGACGCTCCTGCCACATAACACCTGTTCTCCACTCCCTGCACTGGCTCCCAATTAAATGGCGAACATATTTTAAAATTGGCCTGCTGACCTTCAAAGCCTTAAACAATCTAGGCCCACAGTACCTGAAAGAGCTCCTAACACCCTACATCCCTTCCCGCTCACTTCGGTCAGCCAGCACATCCCTCCTGTCAGTGCCAATAATAAAGACAATCTCAGGCTCCAGGGCATTCAGCCACGCTGCCTCTACCTTCTGGAACTCTTTACCGTGCGCAACTAGAGACGCACCGTCCTTACAGAATTTTAAAAAAAGCAAAAGACCCACCTCTTCCATCAGGCATTCAGTCCGCTTATCTGACCTTCAGAAACTCCTAACTTTTATGTCTTATGTTCGTATCTATCTATCATCTATCTATCTATCTACCTGTCTGTCTCTCTATTTCTGTCTAATATATATCTACCTATCTAATTAATCTCTCTGTCTATTTATTAATCTATCTTTGCAAATTTAAGGTATACAATTATTTAAATTTTATATTTTTATTAATCGTCATATATGCCAAAATATATGCACGCAAATACATTTTAGCAAGCAAATAATTTTTGCCTAAGTACACAAGTATTCTTTTTAAAAGATAACATTAAATGACATTTTTTCAACAAAATTATTTTATTTACGTGACAATCATATTTAGCAAAGAATGTTTTGTTTGAACACTTAGGAACTGGTACAAGCAAAACTATATAAGACATGCACAATTACCACCCACCATTTAAAGGAAGGGAGGAGACCAGGAGCAAAACTACAAAAAGGACAGTAGTAAAATTGTATGTGGTGCTTCCAGCCTTTGGAATCCTGCTATCTAGCAACTCCACCTGCTCATTGTGTGCTCAATAAGGTGATAATAGTTTAGCCTTGAAAAGATACTGGGCGTGCATACCTCACTTATGTTATTTTCTGTAGCTTTTCAAAGACTTGCAATGCAGAAGGAAATATATAAAGATGTGGTCAATGTTAACAATGTTTTTTTTATTTTGTACACTTTAAAGGGAGAATATATACAATATCCAATGTATTTAAAGTCTTTGTGGCATACAGTATTGTTTTATTTTGCAAAGAAAATAAAAAAATAAAAAGATATTTTTTTCTACAAAGCTTTAGAAATTGGTTGCATTGATTTAAATCACTGGTTTTAAAACCTGTCCTAGGGCCTCCCTAACAGGCGAGATTTTGAGGATATTTGAACTGGAGCACAGGTGAAATAATTAGCTGAATAATAAACATGGTTATTTTACCTGCTCTCAGCCAAGGTAATCCTGTAAATCTGGCCTGTTGGGGAGTCCTAAAGACAGTTTTAAAAACCAGTGATTTCGATCAATTGAAATAGATTTGGACATTAAAAAACAAAAAGAAAAAAAACCCAGTACTTATATATAGATATCTACTATTCTCCATTATGTTTACAATACAATAATCAGATATTTTTATAACCGAGTGTTAACAAAAAAAATCATAATTTTCAGAGAGTAAATTGGGAGGGGGAAAAATCAACCAAAATTAAAAGAATAGTGAATTTAATTTTTTTTTTTTAAAAACAATGCATATAAAAAGTACTACTTAAAAATTTTAAACATTGGTAAACAAAAAGGTTAAAGCTGTTCATTTTCATTTTGAAGCTAACAGGAAATTCAACTAGACATTAAAGGGATGTTAAAGTCGGTTTGATTATTGTAATAAAAAAACACTAAGCAATGGCATATACTTTATAGAAATCATTGCAATATGTATTATTTATCAATTTTAATGGATTTTTCCGTTTATTTATTTTGTTAAACTTCCTTTTTGCAATGTTCATTATTTCCTGTCACAGCCCTACAAGGAGGCTGTGGTCTTTACAGGAAGTTTATTTAGCATGATGTCATAAAACTTCCAGAGTTGGTTTAGTATTAAAGGGACACTGAACCCAAATTTTTTCTTTTGTGATTCAGATAGAGCATGAAATTTTAAGCAACTTTGTAATTTACTCCTATTATCAAATGTTCCTTATTCTCTTGGTATCTTTATTTGAAATGCAAGAATGTAAGTTTAGATGCCGGCCCATTTTTGGTGAACAACCTAGGTTGTCCTTGCTGATTGGTGGATAAATTCATCCACCAATCAAAAACTGCTGCCCAGAGTGCTGAACCAAGAAAAAAGCTTAGATGCCTTCTTTTTTATATAAAGATAGCAAGAGAACGAAGAAACATTGATAATAAGAGTAAATTAGAAAGTTGTTTAAAAATGCCTGCTCTATCTGAATCCCGAAAGAAAAAATTTGGGTTCAGTGTCCCTTTAAGTGAATAGACTAGATAAACAGGGAGTCAGATTTGCTCATGCCCAGGACTACCAGAATAAAACTTAAAGGGACATGAAACCCAAAAAATGTCTTTCATGATTCAGATAGAGAATACAATTTTAAACAACTTTCCAATTTACTTCTATAATTTAATTTGCTTCCTTCTCTTGTTATCCTTTGCTGAAAAGTTTATCTAGGCAGGTTCAGGAGCAGCAGAGAACCTAAGTTCTTGCTACTGATTGGCAGCTGCATATATATACTGATTGTCATTGGCTCACCCATGTGTTCAGTTAGAAACCAGTAGTGCATTGCTACACCTTCAACAAAGCATACCAAGAGAATGAAACAAATTAGATAATATAAGTAAATTAGAAAGTTGTTTAAAATTGTATTCTCTATCTGAATCACGAAAGAAAAAAAATTGTGTTTCATGTCCCTTTAAGTTTCAAAATTGTTCCACTCTTCCCACACCGGGGGCAGAGATTGCAGTGAGAAATTATAAGTGCTAATTTTGCAAGAAAACAAGTAAGTTGTTTGCTGTTGGTTTTTTACACAATATGTTTCTTTTAAAGTTTACTTTAATTTAACATATTTGTTTTTACCAAAGGAGCACTGTTTACTATCCATTTAAAGGGACAGAAGACATTTTGAAAAATAATAATAAAATGGTTATTGTGCACATAATAAAACAACATCGTTTTGCTGTTTATTTTTTTCCCCAGGCAGAAAACATACGTTGAAAACTGCATCAATCATTGATACTGTGTGATAGGGACACCTCTGATTATTGGTGAACAAATAATGTAGCTTTATTAATTAAAGAAAATAAAAAAAAACTTCTATTATCAAATTTGCTTCATTCCCGTGGTATTCTTTGTTGAAGAGATACCTAGGTTGTGTCTGAAGTACTACATGGCAGGAAATAGTGCTGCCACCTAGTGTTCTTGCAAATGGATTACATTTAGTGCTCCAGATAAATGCATACGCCTGAGATTACATCCCTGCTTTTTCAACAAGCGATACATGAGAACAAAGAACATTTGATAATATAAGTCAATTAGAAAGAGGTTTCAAACTTATCTGAATCATGAAAGAAAAAAAAACTTGGGTTTCCTGTCCCTTTAATTACCTATTAAATATAATAACTTTTTTTTTTTTAACAAAATTACTTGCTTTCTTCTACTTGCATAATTGACTCCGCATATCAGCCTACCTAGCTTTATTATTCAACAAATGAAACTAAGAGAATGAAGCACATTTGAAAATAGGAGACTATTGGAAAGTTGAATCATAAATGTTTAATTTTTACTTTACTTCCCTTTAAGCTGTTTATTTAGAATTTAAAACTAGTAGGAACTATATGTTTCCGATCAACTGGTCTGTTAAGCAACAGCTTAAAAGGACAGGAAACCCAAAATTTTTCTTTCATGATTTGAATAGAACATACAATTGTAAACATATTTCCAATTTACTTTTATTATCAAATTTGTTTCATTCTCTTGTTATCCTTTGCTGAAGGAACAGCATTGCGCCACTGAGCACATCTAGATAGCCAATCACAAAAGACAAACGTGTGCAGGCACCAATCAGCAGCTAGCTTCCACTAGTATAGAATATGTGTGTATTCTTTTTCAACAAGGGATACCAAGAGAACGAAGCACATTTGAAAATAGAAGTGAATTTAAAAGGGTCTTAAAATTACATGCTCTATCTGAGTCATGCAAGTTTAATTTTGAGTTTCCTATCCTTTAATAAAAATATGTTGCAAATAGCCTATTTGTACTGCAGAACTTAAATGATAATTATGAAAATTGACTGCAGTGCTTGGCACATCCTTTACAGTACATCTGCGGTAAAGTTAACTGTGCATTTCCTTTCTGGCTGACATTATATCTGTGTTTACTACAATTGATAGTGGCTATTACCTTTGATCTAGCTAGTAACTGATATGTATCTCAAGAGCTTTTGTAGTTTTAGCAAAAGGAAAATATATTTTGACTGGTGATAAAATATACTGTCATTACATAGGTACAACCCTTCCTGCAGCTTTCATTAGGGCCAAAGTGTTAACAACATATTTAAATTGCAATGTTGAGCTTGCACTGAATATTTCCACAGTGCTTCCAAAATTTCAGGACATTTATATTTTTGATATCATACCAAAAATGTTTAGCTTTAGTGTAATCATTTTTTTTTTAAATTCTAAGTCCTAATCACTTATTTTTCAAATGTGCCAGAAAAGGACATACAAGGTGGGACATCCAATGTGAGGGGAAATCCTACAATTTATAATAAATGAAAGATTTAGAATTTGCCCGCTGGCACAAAATTACCTTGACTGAAAATAAGAAGAAACATACATGTGTGTAGAATTTTATTTTATTACACTGTTTTTCAAGAATAGCCCATGTTTTTCTAAAATTTGCTATGCTGATCATTGCCTCGCATACAGGTATAATTAGATTGCAAGAACTATGTAAACCTGAGAATACAGTAGAATTACATAATCAACAAGCCATTTTCCTTCTAGCTGCATCATGTGACAGCCTTCGGCCAATCACAAAATGCATATACGTATATACTGTGAATTCTTTCACATGCACAATAGGAGATAGTGCCTCTGAAAGTGTGCATATAAAAAGATTGTGCACATTTTTATAATGGAAGTTAACAGGAAAGTTTTTTTTATATTGTGTGGTTTATCTGAATCATGATAACTTAATTTTGACTTAAATGTTCCTTTAAAGGGACAGTATACACCACTGTTCATATAACTGCAAATAATAGACACTACTATAAAAAAGAATATGCACAGATACTGATCTAAAAATACAGTATAAAACCTTTTTAAAAACGTACTTAGAAGCTCCCAGTTTAGCATTGTTGATGAGGTAGTCTGGGACACCCACTGAAAGGGGCTGGGAAAACAAAAATAGCAGACACTCCTCACCTCCCCCCTTCCCTGCATTTGAAAAGACAGATAATATACACAGGAGCCTGCAGGAGTCTGTAAACACGAGTATACATCTGGCACTGTGGGGCTTGGTTAGAAGTCTGAAAATCATCACAATGTTTTTAAAAAATATGCAAAACTATACATTTTTATAAACACTCCCAGATGGGCTATATGAATGGACTAGTGTACAATGCCCCTTTAACCTAATTGCGAAATGCCCCCCCCCCCCCCCTTAGGCACCTCTAGCAATAAAATTAACAAAGGCTGAAAATGATAAAGAAAAGTGATTCAATATTTGAATAAAGTACGAAGTTCAGTCCAGTAGAAAAAATGGTTCATATATATGGTTCAATTCCTGGAAAAAGTGCCATCATTTTAAGCCAATAGCATGCACATACTGTATGTCCCTTAAGGAAAGGGACATTAAACCCACATTTTTTATTTCATGATTCAGATAGAGAATACCATTTTAAACAACTTTCTAATCGTATTTACTTCTATTATCTAATTTTCTTCATTCTCTTGATATTCTTTCCTGAAAAGCATATCTAGATAGGCTCAGTAGCTTCTGATTGGTGGCTGCACATAGATGCCTCATGTGATTGGCTCACCAATGAGCACTGCTATTTCTTTAACAACGTATATACAAAGATTGCAGCAAATTAGATCATAGAAGTAAATTGGAATGTTGTTTAAAATTGTATTCGCTATCTGAATTGTGAAAGAATTTTTTTGGGTTTAATGGCCCTTTAAGTACAAATGATGTATGGCAGATAAATGTATTTTTCAAAAGGACAGTATATAACAAATAACACAAAACATAGATATTAAAGGGACACTGAACCCAAATTTGTTTCTTTCGTGATTTAGATAGAGCATCTATTATCAAATTTTCTTAATTCTCTTGGTATCTTTATTTAAAATGTAAGAATGAAAGTTTAGATGCCGGCCCATTTTTGGTGAACAACCTGGGTTGTTCTTGTTGATTGGTGGATAAATTAATCCACCAATAAAAAAATGCTGTCCAGAGTCTCAACCAAAAAAAAAAAGCTTAGATGCCTTCTTTTTCAAATAAATATAGCAAGAGAACAAAGAACAATTGATAATAGGAGTAAATTAGAAAGTTGCTTAAAATTGCATGCTCTATCTAAATCACAAAAGAAAACATTTGGGTTTGGTGTCCCTCTAAGAGAGAAAAAAAAAGAATGCCAGCCAATTTGTATTTAAAAATGATGATGGTACAAGACTGGATGAATTTGGAATAATACTAATAAAATAAAAATGGAAGCGCCTGTCAGGAAGAAAGCGTGCATATGCCATTTTTTACTTTCTTTTTCTTTTACCCAGTTTTTGAGCCTTGTATTTCAGGACCATTCATCTTGAAATGTAACAGTGCATAACATTATTCGTTATTGAAAGTATAGCATTATTGCAGTATATTTTGCTGTCTTTTTTTGTGAAACACATCTGAAAATTGTGCTTGTTCCTCTTTTTCTGAGGGATGCTTAGGCTATTATTGGTATCTACTTTATATGGTCACCTCTAAACTAACTAGTACAATAGAAGAAAGAGATCCTTTTCAGAAGCGTCCAAATGTTACACACAGAAAAAACTAAATAAATTCCATAAAACCTAAAAATAGGTAATAGTTGTTATACTAAGTGATACTTTATTTCCACCTACGGTTACACAGATAAATAATACGAACGTGGGCCCACTTATAAAAATGATTTGCAGGATTTTAAGATAAAGGAACTCTGTTGCCAAAAAGTCCCGTTCATGATATAAGCAACATATGCATTCAACATATGAATATTAGTCACTGCTTGTCAGATATCTGATAATTTGTGAAGCAATATTGAACGTTCTGTTCTTTTATTCGTAGTGGGAGAAAATTACGGGACTGAATGAACTCAGTCCCTGTATATAAATTGAACTATTACCCATGAGTGTACTAGCCCTGTAATTTTCTCCCACTATGGATAAAAGAAAAGAATGTTCAATATTGCTTCACAAATTATCAGATATCTGACAAGCAGTGACTAATATTCATATGTTGAATGCATATGTTGCTTATATTATGAACGGGACTTTTTGGCAACAGAGTTCCTTTATCTTAAAATCCTGCAAATCATTTTATAAGTGGGCCCACGTTCATATTATTTATCTGTGTAACCGTAGGTGGAAATAAAGTATCACTTAGTATAACAACTATTACCTATTTTTAGGTTTTATGGAATTTATTCAGTTTTTTCTGTGTGTTACATTTGGAGGCTTCTGAAAAGGCTCTCTTTCTTCTATTGTACTAGTTAGTTTAGAGGTGACCTTATACTCTGGTGCTGGACAAAGGGAACTTTGGTGTGAGTCCGTTTGGGCCTACACACTTTCTTCTTAGAGTTAATATATATATAAATATGTGTGTTTTATATATATATATATATATATATATGTGTGTGTGTGAGTGTGTTTTATATATATATATATATATATATATATATATATATATATATATATATATATATGTGTGTGTGTGGGTTTTATATATATATATATATATATATATATATATATATGTGTGTGTGTGCGCGCTCACTCATCAAAAAAGAATTATAGAAACCAAGTGTTTGACATAATGACAAGGATAGGTCTATATTTAAAAGGGCTTTAAAATGTCTTTTGACCCAGGATCTCACATTGTTACCTATAAATTAGTAGCTGAAAAGATGATGAGTGAAAATTCACAGCAAAGACCCTTTGTGCAAGCTTGGTTTTATTAAAGAATGGGGATTTAATACTAAATCTGTGATGGAGAAACTCCAGGACTGCTAAATCTGCTACTGAATGTTCTTAGTCACACCAATCAATCTATGCAACACATGTAACATATTAAAAATCCAGTAATTAGTACATATTCCCGTCTGCTACTAAAATCTTCCCTCCCAGATGCTGTTTTTGTATGACCTTGTTTTTATTACTCTCAATGATTCACCAAAGTGTGCATTGATGTGCATTGATATTGGCTAGATAACTATAAATTTCAACTTTTATAGGTTAAAAAATATGTTAATCTTTCATCGGTTTTTTGATGACTAAAGAAAATAACAGGAATATAATAATGGAAATACCAATGAAATATTCATATGCTGTTTTATCTCTATTGTTTAATGGAAAAAAAATCAAGTTGGAGTGATATAAAAGTATTCAGAACAAAGGAACCTTTATCCAAACTCTTTTGGGACCAGAAAAGGTTTGGATTTTTTGAATAGTTTTGATTTTGAAATATTTGCATCTGTAAAATGGGACAATTTGAAGAGGGGATGGAACCAAATGTAAACAACAATATCTTGTCATAATACAGCTTATACATGTAACCTAAAGGTTGTTTTATATTATGTTTAATACTTTTGTATACATAGTACTGTAATCAAAAAAGTAAGCAGAGATGATTGTAATTTACGGATATGGAAAAAAGTAATTCTTGATAATTTTATTTTTCAAAAAATATTAATTAAAAAGTTTTGATTTCAGAATATGTTTGGATTTTGGATTTCCGGATTTGGGGATTTGTACCTGTGTTTAATAGTTTTTGCAAATGTATTGTATTATTTTATTTATTTTGGCAAAACATTCACATTACGGAAAGCATTTACAACAGTCTTGACATAGGATCATCTCAAATATATTAAACTCAAATATTATTATTAAATTACTATCTATGTGTTACTGTTGCCACAAAATAGTAATATGTCTATTATAAAATAATGGGGGGGGGGGTTCTAACACTGGTATGATCTAACACTGGTATGATCTATTAAAGATTCACTTTACAAATCAAGACCGGTATATTTTCAAAATCATTATTATATATATATATACACACACACACACACATATATATATATATATATATATACACACACACACACACAAATATATATATATATATATATATATATATATATATATATATATATATATATATAATATCCCTATGGTTTACTAGTCAGGGGTTAAAAGCTACTAGCCCAGAGGGAAAAGGTTACTAGTCCACTGAATATTAAGGATTGGACAAAGTCGTCCTGGACTAGTGGACTACTGGATATTTCAAGCCCTGTGTATATGTATATGTTGAAATATATTTGGAAATCTACATAAATCATGTCAAATATAAAGTGAAATAATTCTGCTTGCTCACTAGTTTTATCATTTCAACATTATTAATGATTCTGCCGTAAAAATCACAACTCACCACATAATACCAATATAGTTTAAAATGTTTCTAGATTTATTACCAAAGTGGACATTTGGTTTCTATCTATCTATCTATCTATCTCTATATCTATCTATCTTTCTGTCTGCCTGTCTGGCTATCTGTATTTCTGCCTGTCTATCAATCTAATGAAAAGTATGTATAGGAAAATATAGTCAGTTGAGTGATCCACTGTTTTAAACAAATAGTCAGCTAACTGGGTGCATAATCTGATATCTATTTATCTATCTATTTAAAACAGGGGTTTTACATTTTATGGAGTAATGGAAGAAGACAGAATCATGTGTAAGCAAGCTAATAAGCCAACAGTGTGCTAACTGGTTGATAAATCAATATTTTCCATATTATCTATCTATCTATCTATCTATCTATCTGTCTGTCTGTCTGTCTATCTGTCTGTCTATATTATATGTTTATTCATATACAAATGACAATACATTAAAGCTCGGGTAACTGTTATATAATACATTACTTGATGTCACCTGAATACATTAATAGATTTGAAATAGAGCAACAGCTTTATATATATATATACATATTCTGCTAATCTAATGTCACCTTGGTATTTTGTGTTCCTTTAGATATTAAAAAAGTCAACTAATGTCAACTGCAGTACAAGTTATTCTTTCTTTTTTTTCCAAAGTTGTTCTAGATGGTATCCATATGCAACTCTCAGAACACCTCAGCAATTGGCAGCTATTAACCTCTTTCCCAATCATGTTTTGGGAAAGGTCATTCCACTTCACTGAAGTAACAAATGACATCCTCTCAAGCGTGGTCCAAGGTCAAAACTTCTTTTATTGACTTGCCAAGGGCTCTTGGTCTGATAAACCATAACTGTTTAAGACCATTAGACAAAAAATCCAAATGACCAATCAGTTTATTTACAAAATTGTTCCTGAAATCCAGACAAAAATTAGCTTGGTAATGTATTAATAATGATTTGACTGATTTCTTTTCCTTCTTTTGCTTCATCAAGATATGTAGGAACCACACACATAAACCATTAATAATATGTCTCCTTATAGAAGAGACGTGATGGCCAGTACAGTTGCCATTTTAGCTACATCTGGTTTTGAGATATCACAAATTAAAAAAGGAAGTAAGCTTTTAAGCTGTAACATTTTTGGACATATCACAGAAACAAGATTTGCTTTAACCCATTGACTGCCAGAGGTGATTATGTAATGGGTAGCAGCTCTCTCTTTCTCTGTATGTCAGGTAATTAACAGGGGCATTGGGTGAGATACAATAAAGATCGCCTTCAGGGTTAATGAGAATGAGGTATTTAGCTGTCAATGAGTTTGTTATTCACTAAGAAAGAGGTTGAAGTGACTGTAAGCGTCTCTCAATTCCCTTAAAGCTAATGGGCTTCATATCCTTTGTTTTTAAAGGTCTGCTTGCATTGGTTGTGTCTTTGAAACCAGTTTAAAGTATTGTAAAATGTAAGAAAATAATACTTTAACTTGCATATATTATAAATAAGATTTTAAAAGTTTTTGAATTCTAATAAAAGTGTGTACTGTAGCTAACCTCACCAGTTCTGACTGAAGAGAGAGAATTATGGGGCTTCTAGCGGGGGATTATACATTCCCAATTATTATTATAGCACCCCAATCCTCAACCTGCCCTGTGATGTGTCCTGAATGTAACCAGTGCTTTGCAAAGCAAGGAGAGAGGTAAAGGAGGGACTTAAATAAATAAGGTTAGGAATATAATAATGACAATAATAATCATAATAATAATAGTAGACACCTGCCATAAAACATCAACCACACCCAAAGGATACCACACTCAGCTCACTAGCTGACAATACAATATCTACTTTGCTGTTTAAATACATTTTCCTTCATACTTCTATACAAATATGCATTTTTTAATAAATCTCAATAATGCAATTTTTCATAAGATAATCACTAGTGCTACATACATTTTCATTAATACTATTTATTCTCTCTTGGGAGGTGCCTGGTGAGGACCTTCAAAATGCCTTATGTGCCGTTGGTTACTGAAGTATATTTCCAATGGGCCTACATGGCTGGTAGATACAATGACATCTCTAGAAAGATGGAAAATAGTAAACGTCTTTGAATAAATTTAGATTTAATAAAGAATTTTCTAACAGTTGAGGGGGCTCTTTATTATTGTCCCAGCCATCTCTGGCAGGCAATGGTTTAAATGTTTTTACAATGACTTTAGTTTTCTATTCTTTAGTAAATAACCCTAGGTCCAGAACAGATAGTTTGTTTTAAAAACATTGTTCTGGCTAGTAAAGTGATACATCACAAATATGCAGTGAGCAGGCTGCAAGGTAAACATACTGGCAGTACTATTTTGGCATGTATTATCAACATGACTGATGGTAAAGTCAATAGACAGCTACCAAGATCTCATTCCTAGGGTGCAGTGATGACATGTTGATTTACTCAACACTATTCAATTTCCCTATTGCAAATAGTACAATATTTGTTTTACTAGTATAAACTAAGCTTCACAAAACTATTGGGTCGATATCATATCAATCTAGGACCATATAAATATTAATGCAAAACTTATTAATGGATATGTAACTATTTTTTTAATTTTGATCATCAAAGAGAGCTTTTTTACTAAAGTGTATAAACTGAATTAATGTTTAAATACTAAATATGTTTCATTAAAAATGTGTTTCAAATCTAGAAGCCAGCCCATAAATTTAGAAGCCAGCACTCTTTGGTCATCCTTTTGTGTTGTTTGCATGTAGACCTTCTGCATTGCAGAGCAGTGCTTCATATATGCTCATAGTTTCCTGGCTTCTTGATCCTCAATCTGTCCATCATGTTGTATACAGATCTAACTTGCATTGTAAGTGAAATCAAGTGATATTAATTCCTTCTCCCCCCATCCCATGTTGTGACATTGGTAAACAGGCTTCACAAGCGGTATTAGAAGGTGGGCAACATAGCCAAAGTTGGATTTGAATTTCACAGCTACAAGGTCTAGAAAGAATCCAGACACACTAGGCTAAATTTTATGTGTGACTGGTAGCAGCTGGCGGGGAGAAGTAGGGGCATCAATAGGTGACAGGGGTATGCTAAACTAGGGTGTGAGGGACAAACTTTAAGTTACCTGTAGCTCCCTGGCACCTGGTTTTATCTAGCCCTGCTTTAAAGTCCTTTAAAAATCAAAAATATTTTCTACATTGTATATAGACAGAACACATAATCAGCTATGAATTCATGAGCATAGCTTACTAAAGGTCCGAAGATCTTAACATCTCTGGTCTGGCAAGATTATCTAAAAACTCGTTTCAGTATTGTGAGGTCCCTCAAATAATTTTGGAAAACCATATGTTAGCTTGAGAGATGCTTATCTCACTATATTGGATGTGAAGGTGACACTGCACTACAATTTAATACTAAAAAAATAAATAAACCCCATAGATTTTGCATAATTTCTCTCTACGCTTGTGAGTTTTTGATCATCAAGGGCCCAGGGCAGGTAACCCTCTTGGCCTGCTAATAATACAATTAATAACATATCACTATAGTGAGCAGAGAATCGGTTGAATTTATTGGTTGGGCTTCTTTGTTAGGCCTAGATTTAGAGTTCGGCGGTAGCCGTCAAAACCAGCGTTAGAGGCTCCTAACGCTGGTTTTGGCCGCCCGCTGGTATTTGGAGTCAGTGATTAAAGGGTCTAACGCTCACTTTTCAGCCGCGACTTTTCCATACCGCAGATCCCCCTACGCCATTTGCGTAGCCTATCTTTTCAATGGGATCTTTCTAACGCTGGTATTTAGAGTCGTTTCTGCAGTGAGCGTTAGAGCTCTAACGACAAGATTCCAGCCGCCTGAAAATAGCAGGAGTTAAGAGCTTTCTGGCTAACGCCGGTTTCTAAAGCTCTTAACTACTGTACCCTAAAGTACACTAACACCCATAAACTACCTATGTACCCCTAAACCGAGGTCCCCCCACATCGCCGCCACTCGATTAAAATTTTTAACCCCTAATCTGCCGACCGCCACCTACGTTATACTTATGTACCCCTAATCTGCTGCCCCTAACACCGCCGACCCCTGTATTATATCTATTAACCCCTAACTTGCCCCCCACAACGTCGCCGCAAGCTACTTAAAATAATTAACCCCTAATCTTCCGACCGCAAATCGCCGCCACCTACGTTATCCCTATGTACCCCTAATCTGCTACCCCTAACATCGCCGACCCCTATATTATATTTATTAACCCCTAATCTGCCCCCCACAACGTCGCCGACACCTACCTACACTTATTAACCCCTAATCTGCCGAGCGGACCTGAGCGCTACTATAATAAAGTTATTAACCCCTAATCCGCCTCACTAACCCTATCATAAATAGTATTAACCCCTAATCTGCCCTCCCTAACATCGCCGACACCTAACTTCAATTATTAACCCCTAATCTGCCGACCGGAGCTCACCGCTATTCTAATAAATGTATTAACCCCTAAAGCTAAGTCTAACCCTAACACTAACACCCCCCTAACTTAAATATAATTTTTATCTAACGAAATAAATTAACTCTTATTAAATAAATAATTCCTATTTAAAGCTAAATACTTACCTGTAAAATACATCCTAATATAGCTACAACATAAATTATAATTATATTATAGCTATTTTAGGATTAATATTTATTTTACAGGCAACTTTGTAATTATTTTAACCAGGTACAATAGCTATTAAATAGTTAAGAACTATTTAATAGTTACCTAGTTAAAATAATTACAAATTTACCTGTAAAATAAATCCTAACCTAAGATATAATTAAACCTAACACTACCCTATCAATAAAATAATTAAATAAACTACCTACAATTACCTACAATTAACCTAACACTACACTATCAATAAATTAATTAAACACAATTGCTACAAATAAATAAAATTAAATAAACTATCTAAAGTACAAAAAATAAAAAAGAACTAAGTTACAGAAAATAATAAAATATTTACAAACATAAGAAAAATATTACAACAATTTTAAACTAATTACACCTACTCTAAGCCCCCTAATAAAATAACAAAGCCCCCCAAAATAAAAAATTCCCTACCCTATTCTAAAATACAAATATTACAAGCTCTTTTACCTTACCAGCCCTGAACAGGGCCCTTTGCGGGGCATGCCCCAAGAATTTCAGCTCTTTTGCCTGTAAAAAAAAACATACTATACCCCCCCCCAACATTACAACCCACCACCCACATACCCCTAATCTAACCCAAACCCCCCTTAAATAAACCTAACACTACCCCCCTGATGATCTTCCTACCTTGTCTTCACCATGCCAGGTTCACCGATCCGTCCTGGCTCCAAGATCTTCATCCACCCCAAGCGGGGGCTAGACATCCACTGAAGAAGTCCAGAAGAGGGTCCAAAGTCTTCCTCCTATCCGGCAAGAAGAGGACATCCGGACCGGCAAACATCTTCTCCAAGCGGCATCTTCTATCTTCTTCCATCCGATGACGACCGGCTCCATCTTGAAGACGTCCAGCGCGGATCCATCCTCTTCTTCCGACGACTAGACGACGAATGACGGTTCCTTTAAGGGACGTCATCCAAGATGGCGTCCCTCGAATTCCGATTGGCTGATAGGATTCTATCAGCCAATCGGAATTAAGGTAGGAATTTTCTGATTGGCTGATGGAATCAGCCAATCAGAATATAGTTCAATCCGATTGGCTGATCCAATCAGCCAATCAGATTGAGCTCGCATTCTATTGGCTGATCGGAACAGCCAATAGAATGCGAGCTCAATCTGATTGGCTGATTGGATCAGCCAATCGGATTGAACTATATTCTGATTGGCTGATTCCATCAGCCAATCAGAAAATTCCTACCTTAATTCCGATTGGCTGATAGAATCCTATCAGCCAATCGGAATTCGAGGGACGCCATCTTGGATGACGTCCCTTAAAGGAACCGTCATTCGTCGTCTAGTCGTCGGAAGAAGAGGATGGATCCGCGCTGGACGTCTTCAAGATGGAGCCGGTCGTCATCGGATGGAAGAAGATAGAAGATGCCGCTTGGAGAAGATGTTTGCCGGTCCGGATGTCCTCTTCTTGCCGGATAGGAGGAAGACTTTGGACCCTCTTCTGGACTTCTTCAGTGGATGTCTAGCCCCCGCTTGGGGTGGATGAAGATCTTGGAGCCAGGACGGATCGGTGAACCTGGCATGGTGAAGACAAGGTAGGAAGATCATCAGGGGGGTAGTGTTAGGTTTATTTAAGGGGGGTTTGGGTTAGATTAGGGGTATGTGGGTGGTGGGTTGTAATGTTGGGGGGGGGTATAGTATGTTTTTTTTTACAGGCAAAAGAGCTGAAATTCTTGGGGCATGCCCCGCAAAGGGCCCTGTTCAGGGCTGGTAAGGTAAAAGAGCTTGTAATATTTGTATTTTAGAATAGGGTAGGGAATTTTTTATTTTGGGGGGCTTTGTTATTTTATTAGGGGGCTTAGAGTAGGTGTAATTAGTTTAAAATTGTTGTAATATTTTTCTTATGTTTGTAAATATTTTATTATTTTCTGTAACTTAGTTCTTTTTTATTTTTTGTACTTTAGATAGTTTATTTAATTTTATTTATTTGTAGCAATTGTATTTAATTAATTTATTGATAGTGTAGTGTTAGGTTAATTGTAGGTAATTGTAGGTAGTTTATTTAATTATTTTATTGATAGGGTAGTGTTAGGTTTAATTATATCTTAGGTTAGGATTTATTTTACAGGTAAATTTGTAATTATTTTAACTAGGTAACTATTAAATAGTTCTTAACTATTTAATAGCTATTGTACCTGGTTAAAATAATTACAAAGTTGCCTGTAAAATAAATATTAATCCTAAAATAGCTATAATATAATTATAATTTATATTGTAGCTATATTAGGATGTATTTTACAGGTAAGTATTTAGCTTTAAATAGGAATTATTTATTTAATAAGAGTTAATTTATTTCGTTAGATAAAAATTATATTTAAGTTAGGGGGGTGTTAGTGTTAGGGTTAGACTTAGCTTTAGGGGTTAATACATTTATTAGAATAGCGGTGAGCTCCGGTCGGCAGATTAGGGGTTAATAATTGAAGTTAGGTGTCGGCGATGTTAGGGAGGGCAGATTAGGGGTTAATACTATTTATGATAGGGTTAGTGAGGCGGATTAGGGGTTAATAACTTTATTATAGTAGCGCTCAGGTCCGCTCGGCAGATTAGGGGTTAATAAGTGTAGGTAGGTGTCGGCGACGTTGTGGGGGGCAGATTAGGGGTTAATAAATATAATATAGGGGTCGGCGGTGTTAGGGGTAGCAGATTAGGGGTACATAGGGATAACGTAGGTGGCGGCGATTTGCGGTCGGAAGATTAGGGGTTAATTATTTTAAGTAGCTTGCGGCGACGTTGTGGGGGGCAAGTTAGGGGTTAATAGATATAATACAGGGGTCGGCGGTGTTAGGGGCAGCAGATTAGGGGTACATAGGGATAACGTAGGTGGCGGCGGTTTACGGAGCGGCAGATTAGGGGTTAAAAGTGTAATGCAGGGGTCAGCGATAGCGGGGGCGGCAGATTAGGGGTTAATAAGTGTAAGGTTAGAGGTGTTTAGACTCGGGGTACATGCTAGAGTGTTAGGTGCAGACGTAGGAAGTGTTTCCCCATAGGAAACAATGGGGCTGCGTTAGGAGCTGAACGCTGCTTTTTTGCAGGTGTTAGGTTTTTTTTCAGCTCAAACAGCCCCATTGTTTCCTATGGGAGAATCGTGCACGAGCACGTTTTTGATGCCGGCCGCGTCCGTAAGCAACTCTGGTATCGAGAGTTGCATTTGCGGTAAAAATGCTCTACGCTCCTTTTTTGGAGCCTAACGCAGCATTTGTTTGAACTCTCGATACCAGAGTTAAATTTATGGTGCGGCCAGAAAAAAACCCGCGGAGCGTTAACAGCCCTTTTACCGCCGAACTCTAAATCTAGGCCTTAGACTTTAATGTTTCTTGTAAATAATAACTCAAGATTCAAATGCTCAAAGCTAGATAAAATAATAACTGAAAAAGAAAAGAAAATTTGTAGTAATAAAAAACAAACAAAATGTATGTGCGTATCTGTTTAAAATATGCTACTAATTGCAGAAGGCTATTGGCAATAATTTTAAAGAAAAAAAATCCTTCAGCCAGTTTTTATTGTTACATAGCAAGCTGCATATACTTTTACACGGATCACATTTCAGGGCAGCATGCCAGGGTTGAAGTGCTGAACACAACATGCGGATGCTGAAATTCTTGCATTTGTATATAACAGTATAACATAAACAAATCCTGACATTATCTGCTGCAGCAAAATAATACAATTATGTGTTCAGTTCTGTGCTATGCTGTTTTCACAGTGGAATTTATTACACATTACCACCAGACACATTGTGACAATTCCCAAATATCTCACATCATATCTCAAAGCTAATGTTGTTTCCTTATTTAATTCATTCTGCTCAATAAATTCATTACTATGTGGTTAGAGTTAGCAGAATAAAACACATGTACTTCTAAAAGCAGTTTTATACCTGTTTTCTGTTGCATACTGGGATTTATTTCTAGAGTAGCTGCACAAAGATAAATATGTACCTCATAGAGCAATTCATTGCTAATTTTTGCTGATATCAGTGCAGTTTAAAGGGACAGTAAAGACAAAATTTTACTTTTATGGTTTAGATTAAACTTTCCAAATGACTTCTATTTTCAAATTTGTTTTGTTCTATTGGTATAATTTGTTTAAAAGTAAGTTTAAATAGGCTCATAGGAACTCAGGAGCGTGCACATGTCTTTAGCACTCTATAGCAGCAGTGACTGCAACAATTTATAACACTGCTACATACACTGTTGCAAAACACTTCTGCTATAGAGTACTAAAGACATGTGCACGCTCCTTAGCCCATATGAACCAATCTAGATTCACTCTTTAACAAAGGATACCAAAAAAAACAAAGCAAATTTGATAATAGAAACTGGAAAGTTGGTAAAAATGACATGCTGTATCTGAATCATAAAACATATTTTTTTTACTTTACTGTCCCTTTAAACACTTTCGCATAAAAGAAAGGACAGCAATTAGGTTAAAATTTGTTTTGCATGAAAAGTAAGTTGAGTTAAACATTTACATTAAAATTAAAAGGAAATGATAGTTGTGCACAAATTATTCACTGACTACAGCATAAGAAGTAGTTTTATTCAGAACAGAAAGCTCCACAACTAATTGCATAATCAACAAATGCATAGTAAAATGGTCATTTCAAATAAGCAGTAGATTTTTAAAAGATTTTCTTTTATAAAATTGAAATTTCTTCCATTTGCCGGCCCCTTGTATCATGTGACAGCCATCAGCCAATCACAAAAGTGTGCACATAAAACAATTGGGCACAATTTTATAATAGACGTAAAGAAGAAAGTTGTTTAAAATTCTATGCTGTATCTGAATCATGAAAGAAAAAATCTGACTTTATCGTCCGTTAATCTCAAAATACCCTTGTTAAAATGGAACAAATACATTACTTGAATGACCTTTTAATTTCAACAGAAATATATTTAAAGTTTGCTATCCTACATTTTCTTTATTTAAAAATAAGTACTTTTTGTATTTTATAATCTCAGCTTAAACTATTGTATTTGCCTGCTACTAAAATAAAATAATAGTTGTGCCTATTTATAAAGCAATATATTATAACCTGATGATTGAATTAAAGGGACGTGAACCCAAGTTTTTGCTTTCATTATTCAGATAGAAAAGATTCCAATTTACTTCTATTATCAAATTTGTTTTGTTCTCATGTTATTCTTTGTTGGAGTGGACTGTTATAAAGAGAGATTTTTCCCATTTTAATTCATTTGGTCTGTTGGTTTTGAAGGCAATTCCTTTATAATTTAGCGTGTTCTATGCGCTGAACGGTGAACATTATAAGACAGCTGGTGTAGATATCATGAGGGACGAGTACAAAGTTTCTTTAATTGTGCAATTTTTGAGCAGTAGCACATTTTTTCAGAGATTTGTTTCAGGTTTTATTGAATGTGGGCCATTAAATATGTTGCTCTCTTTCTATGCGAATGTCACCCAGGGGTTAGTTGGTCCAGAGTCAAAATCAAAGGAATTTTTTTTAAACGTTTTGTACACGTAAATCTTAATGTCAAGGTTATCTGTGCTTTTGTTTAACAAGTAATTGTGGTATGTGAATTTCTTTTGGAGGTCATGCTTTACAGTGTTTTTAAATCAATTTAGTATTATCATTGTTCCTAGTTTGCTAGCAAATGCTACACACACACAAATACACACATACACACAAACACACAAGCACACACACACACACATTGGTACACACACAACCACAGGCACACACACAAACACACAAGCACACACTGACACACACACATTGGCACCCCCCCACACACACAGGCAGACACACATACACACACAAACACACAGGCACACACATACAGGCATGCACACACACACACATGCAGAGACACACAAACACACACAGGCACACACACACACAGGCACACACACACACACAGGCACACACACAGACACACACTAATTTAAACAGATTTAAGGTGATTTTTTATATATATACATGTATTTCACATTAGCAATTTTCTATGGAGAGTTATTAGCAATGTTTTTCTTACGCAGCTTCATTATGGCCAATTAGGGTTGGCTGTACATGAGTTTGTGCTCTGCTCTAAGAAATCACTGCATCATATGTAGCTTGTTTGGGTCGTTTGCAGCAACATTCTGAGGTTAGAGGATTTCACACCCAGCCTTTCTACGGAGTGTAGAACAATAACAGATTGAACAGTAAAAACAAGCAAAATAAATAATACATATATATTACAATATTGTTTCATTTTAATTATTTAATTATTTAATATATGTAATTAATTAGTCAATTTATGGGGAATAAAATATTACGTTTAACCAGTACTCTGCCATACGTAAGATACGCTATTTTGAGCTTTGCTTTCTGAAAGAAAAATCACGTTAATGTAATACATGACACTTGTTATGTAAAAACATTTTTAATATGTAAACCATTAGGGCAAGGTTCTACTCTCTCCCTTTGGATTAAAGGGATATGAAACCAAAAACATTTCTTTCATGATTAAAGGAATAGTCTAGTCAAAATTAAACTTTCATGATTCAGATAGAGCATGCAATTTTAAGCAACTTTTGTATTTACTCCTATTATCAAATTTTCTTTGTTCTCTTGGTATCTTTATTTGAATGTAAGCTTAGGAGCCGGCCCATTTTTGGTTCAGCACCTGGGTAGTGCTTGCTGATTGGTGGCTATAATTAGACACCAATCAGAAAGTGCTACCCAGGTGCTAAACCAAAAATGGGCTGGCTCCTATGCTTACATTCTTGCTTTTTCAAATAAAGATACCAAGAGAACGAAGAAAAATTGATAACAGGAGTAAATTAGAAAGTTTCTTAAAATTGCACGCTCTATCTGAATAACAAAGGTTTAATTTTGACTAGACTATTCCTTTAAGATAGAGTAAGTGATTTTAAGCAACTTTCTCAATTACTTCTGTTACCAATTTTCTTTTTTTTTTTTAAAAGGAGGGATGTAAGATTAGGAGCCTGCCCATTTCTGGGGCACTATATGGCAGCAAGTTTGCAAAAATATTATCCATTTGCAAGTGCCCTAGAGGGCAGCACTATTTCCTGCAATGTAGTGCTCCAGATTCCTACCTAGGTATCTCTTCGTTAAAGAATATCATGGGAACGTAGCAAATTCGATAATAGAAGTAAATTGGAAACTTTTTTTTTTAAATTGTATGCTCTGCTTAAACACTAAATAGACTTTTTGGGTTTTATATCCCTTTAATTAAATGCTGGGAAGTAACAAATGCACACTGTATCCTAAAGTGACTGTTCCTACTGCTGATGCTACTTACTAGGCTAAATCATGTCAGCACAATTTATAGCTAAAACCATAATGAAATAAACAGAGTTGTTCCCTACCTGCCCCCCTTAACCCCTCCCCTCCAACAGCTGTTTATTTCTTGTTTGAGAAGCTCTGTTCTGCTCATAATGTGAAGGCTTACAGTATGACAGCCTTGTTTGTTTTTTTTTTTAAAAAAAAGATCTCACTTTAATTATTAATAATAATTCTATTGCAAAAAAAAAAAGAGAGGAATTTAAACTTCTGAATATAGATATAAAACGGTTTGAATTGTTTTCCAATCAGCGCTCTCCCCATATGGCACTTTTGTTGTAGCTTGACCGCTGATTGGAAAACAATTCAAACTGATAGCTCACATAAAAATTGATTTTTGAAGTGGGCGGTGGAGCACGGGGCAGGTTATTTGAATTTCATATCTATATTAAAAAGATAGTTATTGCGCAACTTCATTACAACTGATGAATTAAACTCCTTCTAAAATATCATTAACATTCCAGATCTGATTTTAAAAAGGGCAGAGTTTACCTTCACTTTGAATGTCAAATGATTCAAGATTGTATGACCTCTCAATAATTGCATTATTTTTAATTTGCAAAATAGAGCATTTCCTCTTATGAACAATTTAAAATAAATACTTTAGATGTTTAGAAAGACTATATTGAAAATACAGGCCCCAAAAGTAGACACTCTATCCATCATCTATAGGTGTTTTAAAAGTGCATAATTAATCATTTGCAGGTAAAACAGGCAGAATTACTAAACGTTCAATTAAGAATACCAAGAGAAGGAAGCAAATATGATAACAATAAGTAAATTGGAAAATTGTTTAAAATTGCAAACTTTACTTGAATCATGAAAGAAAAATGTGGGGTTTTATGTCCCTTTAAAGGTAGTAATGCAAATTTGCAATACCTTCAAGTCCTCAACTACTTTATTCAGTTAAAAAAAATGTTCTTTTGTAAATCCCATTATAAATCTTAACTGGTTCTAAAAGCATGAGCAGAAAAACATCAAAAAACAGACAATACTAATTGATAATAAAGCTGCAAATTAATTCCTAAAAATCTCTACAAATAACTTACTTTGTTAACAACCACACATGGGGCGCTATCCGATATAGATCGCAGTTTGCGGCGCAAGCGAGGGAACCGGCGTCGCCCGCAGTTTCAGCTCGCAACTCGAGCTATCCCATATAAGTCGCCGTCAGATGCTAACGTGCCGTAAGTCTGACAAACCAGCGATGTCCAGAAATCTGCGCAAGTACAAATTTCTGGCGTCGCCAGTGACTTGCGGCACGTTAGAAACTGCCGGCGCCTATAAAACCTGACTAAAGTCTAAAACACCCGCACTGTCTAACACGCCTCCCTAACATAGCCCGACACGTCTAACACGCCTCCCTAACATAGCCCGACAAGTCTAACCCTCTATCCGCTATCCCCCCTCACTATCCTAACAATAAAAAAGCTATTAACCCCTAAACTGCCGCTCCCGTACCCCGCCGCCAGCTATATTATATCTATAACCCCCTAAAGTGAGCCCCTAACACCGCCGCCATCTATATTAAAATTATTAACCCCTAATGTAAGCCCCTTACACCGCCGCCATCTATATTAAAATGATTAACCCCTTATTTAATCTACCTACCCCGCTGCCAGCTATATTATCTATATTAACCCTAAGTATATTATAGTTAATATAGGTATTACATTATATATATTAACTATATTAACCCTAATTATATTAGGGTTAATATAGTTAATATAGTTACTATAGTATTTATATTAACTATATTAACTCTATCTAACCCTAACACCCCTAACTAAATTTATATTAAATTAATCTAATTCATTTATAAACTAAAATATTCCTATTTAAATCTAAATACTTACCTATAAAATAAACCCTAAGATAGCTACAATATAATTAATAATTACATTGTAGCTATGTTAGGGTTAATATTTATTTTACAGGTAAATTGTTAATTATTTTAAGTAGGTATAATAGCTATTAAATAGTTATTAACTATTTAATATCTACCTAGTTAAAATAATTACCCAATTACCTGTAAAATAAATCCTAACCTAAGTTACAAATACACCTACACTATCAATAAATTAAATAAACTACAAACATCTATCTAAAAATACAATTAAATTAACTAAACTAAATTACAAAAAAAACAAAACACTAAATTACAAAAAATAAAAAAAGATTACAAGATTTTTAAGCTAATTACACCTATTCTAAGCCCCCTAATAAAATAATAAACCCCCAAAATAAAAAAAATTCCCTGCCCTATTCTAAATTAAACAAATTTCAAAGCTCTTTACCTTACCAGCCCTTAAAAGGGCCTTTTGTGGGGCATGCCCCAAAGAATTCAGCTCTTTTGCATACAAATACAATACCCCCCCCCATTACAACCCACCACCCACATACCCCTATTCTAAAACCACCCAAACCCCCCTTAAAAAAGCCTAACACTACCCCCCTGAAGATCTCCCTACCTTGTCTTCACCACACCGGGCCGAACTCCTGATCCGATCCGGGCGATGTCTCCTCCAAGCGGCAAAGAAGAATTCTTCCTCCGGCGATGTCTTCCTCCAAGCGGCAAAGAAGAATTCTTCCTCCGGCGACGTCTTCCTCCAAGCGGCAGCAAAGTCTTCATTCTTCCGGCGGCATCTTCAATCTTCTTTCTTCGCTCCGCCGCCGCGGAGCATCCATCCCGGACGACTACTGAACTTGGAATGAGGAAGACGTCGCCGGAGGAAGAATTCTTCTTTGCCGCTTGGAGGAAGACATCACCGGAGGAAGAATTCTTCTTTGCCGCTTGGAGGAAGACATCGCCCGGATCGGATCAGGAGTTCGGCCCGGTGTGGTGAAGACAAGGTAGGGAGATCTTCAGGGGGGTAGTTTTAGGCTTTTTTAAGGGGGGTTTGGGTGGTTTTAGAATAGGGGTATGTGGGTGGTGGGTTGTAATGGGGGGGGGGTATTGTATTTGTATGCAAAAGAGCTGAATTCTTTGGGGCATGCCCCACAAAAGGCCCTTTTAAGGGCTGGTAAGGTAAAGAGCTTTGAAATTTGTTTAATTTAGAATAGGGCAGGGAATTTTTTTTATTTTGGGGCTTAGAATAGGTGTAATTAGCTTAAAAATCTTGTAATCTTTTTTTTTTTTTGTAATTTAGTTTAGTTAATTTAATTGTATTTTTAGATAGATGTTTGTAGTTTATTTAATTTATTGATAGTGTAGGTGTATTTGTAACTTAGGTTAGGATTTATTTTACAGGTAATTGGGTAATTATTTTAACTAGGTAGATATTAAATAGTTAATAACTATTTAATAGCTATTATACCTACTTAAAATAATTAACAATTTACCTGTAAAATAAATATTAACCCTAACATAGCTACAATGTAATTATTAATTATATTGTAGCTATCTTAGGGTTTATTTTATAGGTAAGTATTTAGATTTAAATAGGAATATTTTAGTTTATAAATGAATTAGATTAATTTAATATAAATTTAGTTAGGGGTGTTAGGGTTAGATAGAGTTAATATAGTTAATATAAATACTATAGTAACTATATTAACTATATTAACCCTAATATAATTAGGGTTAATATAGTTAATATATATAATGTAATACCTATATTAACTATAATATACTTAGGGTTAATATAGATAATATAGCTGGCGGCGGGGTAGGTAGATTAAATAAGGGGTTAATCATTTTAATATAGATGGCGGCGGTGTAAGGGGCTTACATTAGGGGTTAATAATATTAATATAGCTGGCGGCGGTATAGGGGGATTAGATTAGGGGTTAATAATTTTTATATAGGTGGCGGCGGTGTAAGGGGTCAGATTAGGGGATAGATAAGGTAGATGACAGCGGTGTAAGGGGTTCTAATTAGGGGATAGATAAGGTAGATGGCGGCGGTTTTAGGGGCTCACAGTAGGGGGTTAGTTTATGTAGATGGCGGCAGGGTCCGGGAGCGGCGGTTTAGGGGTTAATAACTTTATTAGGGATTTCGGGGGGGTCGCGGTTGACAGGTAGATAGACATTGCGCATGCGTTAGGTGTTAGGTTTATTTTAGCAGATCGCGGTTGACAGGGAGATAGACATTGCGCATGCGTTAGGTGTTAGGTTTATTTTAGAAGATCGCGGTTGACAGGGAGATAGACATTGCGCATGCGTTAGGTGTTAGGTTTATTTTAGCAGCCAGTTTAGGGAGTTACGGGGCTCCAATAGTCAGCGTAAGGCTTCTTACGGCTGCTTTTTGTGGCGAGGTGAAAATGGAGTAAGTTTTCTCCATTTTCGCCACGTAAGTCCTTACGCTGCATATTGGATACCAAACTGTGCGGGTTTGGGATACCTGCCTATAGCCCAAAAAACTATGGGCGATGGCAGAAATATACGCGCGTAACTTCTAGGTTACGCCGTATATAGGATACCAAACCCGCGCAAATATTGGAGTCGCCGGTTTTTGCGGGCGACGATTTTTATCGGATGGACCCCATGGTATTACAAAAGCTACTTTTCAATTTAATGTAATATATAATATGATGTATATAGTGGTAGAAACTATCACTTAAAGGGACAGTCTAGGCCAAAATAAACTTTCATGGTTCAGATAGAGCATGTAATTTTAAACAATTTTCCAATTTACTTTTATCACCAATTTTGCTTTGTTCTCTTGGTATTCTGAAAGCTTAAAGGGACAGTCAAGGCCAAAAAAAACTTTTATTTTTCAAATAGGGCATGTCATTTTAAACAACTTTCCAATTTACTTTTATCAACAATTTTGCTTTGTTCTCTTGGTATTCTAGTTGAAAGCTAAACCTAGAAAGGCTCATATGATAATTTCTAAGCCCTTGAAGGCAGCCTCTAATCACATGCTTTGTATTTGCTTTTCACAACAGGGGAGAGTAGTTCAGGTAAACCATATAGATAGAATTGTGATCACGCCCGTGGGTTGTGGCAGACACTGCACTAATTGGCTAAAATGCAAGTCAATAGATAATAACTAAAAGTCATGTGATTAGGGGCGGTCAGGAGATGCTTAGATACAAGATAGTCACAGCAGTAAAAAGTGTATTAATATAACTGTGTTGGTTTTGCAAAACTGGGGAATGGGTAATAAAGGGATTATCTATCTTTTTAAACAACAAAAATTCTGGTGTTGACTGTCCCTTTAAGCTAGGAGGTTCATATGCTAATTTCTTAGACCTTGAAGCTCACCTCTTTCAGATTGCATTTTAACAGTTTTAACAGCTCACCACTAGAGGGTATTAGTTCACGTATTTCATATAGATAACACTGTGCTCGTACACGTGAAGTTATCTGGGAGCAGGCACTGATTGGCTAGACTGCAAGTCTGTCAAAAGAACTGAAAATAGGGGCAGTTTGCAGAGGCTTAGATACAAGATAATCACAGAGGTTAAAAGTATATTATTATAACTTTGTTGGTTATGCAAAACTGGGAAATGGGTAATAAAGGGATTATCTATCTTTTAACACAATAAAAATTCTGGTGTAGACTGTCCCTTTAAGTTTTTTTATTACTTGTTTTTTGGGTAGGAATTGTTATATTGTTTCTGACCTGAAGAAGAGGAAACTCTTGAAAGCTTGTCTTTTAAAATGCATTGTTAGTCTAATTAATAGGTATTGCTACTCACTGAAATATTCTTTCTATTTTTTATTTTTATTTTGGAAGTAAGAGCACCATTTGGTGATACTTTGATACTTTGAGATGTAATCTATACAGTTAGAGATATAACTTTGTTTACCTACTCGTACTAAAGAGCTTAGATGGGGATTAGTAGCTTTAGCAGAAAGGGGAGATACCAGTGTGCTTGGAACTCTCTGTTTAATAGAAGGAGGAGCATCAAAACGTCTACATCCTTGAAGCTTATAAAGGTTTCAAAACAAAAAATTTTTTGAAGGGAAGAATACATTATATATTTTAAATATTTGTTTAGTGCGCCAGTATATGTAAATGTATAAAAAAGGTGTTTTAAAACAAATTTAAAATGAGGTCATATGAAGTTAAAAATGAAAATCTGTTGAGCTCATAACACAGCTTTAGTTGTGATATTATGAGTCCCCGAGATTTAGGAAGCAGCAGACTTTTCCGACTGGGAAGATTGAAGGTCCTTGCTCGCACATGATTGGTTGCGTGCGAGCAGGGAGCGGCATTGCACAATAGCCATAGTGTGCAATGGTAAATGCAAGCAGCGTATTGCTGCACATTAGATGCGAAGCCGGGCAAATATTTACGCCCCTGTCTGCCTTACTTTCTTAAATCTGGCCCTATGAAGCAAAAGTTCAGTTTAATTATATTACAATTTGTGAAACACATGCTTGTTAAATGAATAAAAGCTATTAAAAGGGACTTTAAATAAGAAATCAATGCTAGATATGATGTATTCAAAGCAAAGATGATCCTGAGAATAATATGAAGATTTATTTTTTTAAATATATTAGTTGTTTAAATATTAAAGAAATAAGTGCAATGGTTTTAGTTTTATAAAGTATTTGTCACCACCATATTGAAACCTAGGTTTCTCTTAATCTCTTCTGCAGAGGACAATTATGCAAAGACAAAGTATGTAAGCAAATGCTGTGTGAAATTCACCAATGTTAAAGTTGTTCTACTGTAGGTTTAAAGTCACTCTAACATTACTATATTCCCCACACTATCTGTCCCTAATTGTCTTCAGCAGAAGAGATTAAACAAGGTAAATTGATATTATTTGAATACTAACCTAGGACAAGTACTGATAAAACCTGCCATATTGTTTAGGCAAATAAAAAGAATGAAAAAACAGAAAAGAAAACAACAATATATATTGACAATAAATCTAGAAAGTTATCAGATATTCCAAATTATAGATTTATAATTCAATGTTCCTGGTTTCCTCATTACTAAAAAGGACCATGTCAACAGATTTTATATTTGCTTTGTGACACAAAACACATTGTTCAATTCAAGCCACACAACTGATGGAGAATAGAAAAATGATGACAACTGATGGTTTCTCTTTCTGTATGTAACTGTATGGATCATACCATCCTGTGTTCAGAAATAAAAGCTGCAGCTAAGAACAGTTAAAAAAGGATATAGAGACATAAGCACTGCCTTATGTCATTCTTTATAACAGTAATGCTCCGGATGTGGTTTCAAAGGCATTTAATAGGCCCCAGCGCTGCTTATGAGGCAGGAAAGGAAGCCAGTGGGAGTTACGCTCAATAAAGAGATAGAAGGTCAAGATGGGCTGTGAACAAGTGCAAAAACAGGAGAGTGAAGAAGATGGAGCTAATTTACAGTATTGCTATTTGCTTTTTTATACCGCAGACTGGCGACTAGCGTGAATTACTCCCACATCCCCCTCTTCATAAAACTGCATGAACACGGTTTCATCTTTCACTTCTTGGTAGTTTTGTTTTTCAAACACGTGAATGTAAAGCAAGACATTACTGAAAATGTACAGGCTCCCTTCTGTGCTATCCCTTTTTGTTGACCGCTCACAGAGAGCTCAATATGCTGATGCTTTTTGTTTTTGTGATACGTCTCATTAATATAAACTTTATTGCATTTTAAAATGCTGTGTTTTATTGGTATCAAATGGTTTCTGTTTAGCAGTAGTTTAATAGTTTAATATAAAGAAAGAAATAAAAACATTAAGTATTCACATTTCTGTCAACAATGTCCCTCTTAAAATAGTTTGGCTGATATGAAGAAGATCTCATTATAGAGAGGCAGGGGCCGATCTTATTTAATAATAGACTACATAGTATAACAGAATTAAAGGACCACATAATATGACAAAAGTGTTATATATATTATATACACACACACATATACCTTTATTCAATATTGATATACCACAAAATCACTTCATGGCAAAAAATAAACAAAAAGGTAAAAATAAAATGAATACTCAAAAACAGAATTAAAGTTCACATGATTTAGAAGTCTTCTTGAGTCTTAAATGGACAGTAATATAAAATGTTTAAGTATAATAAAGCAACTTTACAGTATACTTTCATTATTTTTGCCACCTTTTACTGTCATTTATACTTGAAAATTGTCCTGAAATCTGAAAGAGCACCTGGTAGGTTTCACAAGCCTAAACTTGCCAAATATCTCAATACATCTTGCAAGTTTATTTTTTAAATAATTTATTTTCTAAAGCCAAACAATTGTGGTTATGTTAACATAATGACAGTGGCAAGTCCTGTCTTCTTCAGACTTTAGATTGGTTCCTCCAAATAAGGAAAGTGCCTGGTGGAGTTTGATCAATGAAAAGCAATTGCACCAAGCAAGGTGTTAATTTGTTCTTGTAAAGATAATATTCTGCTGATATGTTAATCTAATGGAAAACTGCAGAAACGAAATATCAAGGTGTTTACTGTCCCTTTAATTGTTCTATACATACACACTATCAATGTTAATCTCAATTTTTAGGTGCTATAATAAGAAATTCCTAAAAGTTACAGAGCTGTCCCAAAACAAGTTACTAGATATTATGTGGTAATAGATATAGAAAAGAAAACTTCAATGTTAATTTTTGTTTCACACTAATATCTAAAATACTGTACTATTCTTTATATGCATTTATTTCAAACTGGTTAGCAATAAACAAACTATTTCTGTTATTCATTAAGACATACAAAGTTGAAATAATAAATATATAAAAAAGTATTTTTTAAAGTTTCTTTAATTGGGTAATAGCATTATACATATATAAATATATATATATATTTTTTTTTTTTGTAACTTTATTTTTAAAAACCTCCCATAGTGTTTCAGTATATGTAATCCATTTCAAATGCTGATATTTCATTTGTCTCAATTATTAGCTAAAATAGTTGTCTTCGAGTTTTATACGGGAGAACCATTAGAATAATGAGGGCAAAAGGTCAGCCATGCATCTGGTTTCTGGCTACATGTTAAAGAACATTTAACTATGAGAACAAATGTACTAGATAGTGAAATATTTACTAGTGTTATGGGTCAATTTTCTTTTAATATATTTTTTTTCATTGCGTAGGGAAGCATGTTTTTTGTTTTTTATTTGAAAAATCATAATAGAAAAAAAGGCAAAAGATAGAAAATACTTAAGGGATTAAACTTTCTATTCTATCATTCATGTCTACCTAAAAACCAAATGTAAATCAACTGAAACCTACCCAACACTTAACCAAAAAATATACAAACAACACATGAATTGTGGAAGAGGCCATACTTGGCCACTTTTATTAAACAAAGTGATGAGGCAATTAACTAATTAACTTATTGACATTTGGAAGAAAATCCAATGGAGTGGATGGCAACCAAGTTCCCTAACAATAACCACAAACTTGAAGCTAGATGTTAACTGCAGAGCACTTGCTGTACCCTGCCCTATCTGTCCTACAGCTTCGCAGGACAGTCGCCCGACTACCCCCCTTCCGGTCTCCTGTCTCAGCACAGGCTGAAACCACTGCCTACAGTCAGGGGGAAGATAAACACTGAAACATTAAGGGACTCCGCTGTTGTGAGCCTTAGAACATGCATACATGCAAAAAAATTAACAGCCCTGAAATGGCAAGATTGATTTAGACTAAACATTCTCACACCAGAAGCGACTAAAGCAACTCTATGCTAGCCGTGTTCAAGCTTGTGTTGCCGCCCAACCTGTAATAAAGAAAAAAGGGGAAGATGGGTGGGGAAACTGGAACTGTGAACATGAACCAAAGAGAAAGCTGAAGGTTTGTCATCCATATTTAAGGTAAGGCCTACGACCTCCCCCTATACTGCAACAAATTTTCCATCACATTCATCCCCCAGAAGACTAAACCTTAGGTCGTTCCACACACACGAGGTGCCCTACACTATCATTTTAATTAATGTAAAAATATTATAGTTTGGCCAATAAAATACAAATATATTTTGAATTATTTTAAAATAAATGCCAATTTTGCAGTTAAGGGAAGAACATGTTATATTTTTTAAATACTTGTTTAGTGAGACAGTATATGTAAATAAATTAAAAAATAAATAAGAAAGGTGTTTAAAACAAATTTAAAAATCAAAATCTATTGAGCTCATAACAGAGCCTTTGTTGTGATATTATGAGCCCCATTTATCAAGGAATCGGAGCGCCGTTGGCTGAGGTTCTTTTATTATATTACAATTGGTGAAACATATAGGATTTGTGATACACAAACCATGCTTGTTAAATGAGTAAAAACTATTTAAAGAGACTTTAAACAAAAAATAATTGCTAGATATGATGTATTCAAAGCAAAGATTATCCTGAGAATAATATGAAGATTTATTTTTTAAATATATTAGTTGTTTAAATATTAAAGAAATAAGTGCAATGGTTTTAGTTTCTATAAAGTATTTGGCACCACTATATTGAAACTTAGGTTTCTCTTAATCTCTTCTGCAGAGGACAATTATGCAAAGACAAAGTGTGTAAGCAAATGCTGTGTGGAATTTACCAATGTTAAAGTAATTCAACATATCAAATTAGAGGAAAAATTGGCAAACTTATTAATAAAAGTAAATTGCAAAGATAATATACCCTACATAATTAAACATTTTATATTACAATCTCAAAGTGTCTAATGTCCCTTTAAATACATATCTTTCTGGTCTAAAATAATAATAAAAAACATAAATAAAATTCTCTTTTAAGTTTTCATAATATAAACACTATTCAAATACATAATGGGGTCGATCACAAACCTTTGAAAAATGTATCTAATGTTTTTTTCTATAGAGATCAACCATGTAGATAAATCATTTTATACATTTTCTAAAGGATTGTGAGCCACCCCAATATGTTGGTCAGACCAAGCATGTTGAATCCATGAGTAGCAAAATGTAGTCAAGGGTACCATAAGGATCAGGTGTGGTAGGTAAGTTGATCTTAATTGAATACTAACCTAGGACACGTAAGAGAAAAAGAGAGGAGCGCCGACTCAAATGTAGGGATAAAACAATTTATTAAAACATATAAAACGGTTCAAAAACACTCACAAGATAGAAGGGGTAAAGTTCATATCAAGGCTGTCTGCCGTGAATATTCCCCTGGTGTCAGTTCACAATCACTCCGATGTTAGGAGATGTGTAGTCAAGGTGTTGAAGTCTCACGCTGTGTAACCAGTCCTTACCATACCGCTCTGCAGTTGCGGGTGGTGACGTAGACTGCAGAGCGGTATGGTAAGGACTGGTTACACAGCGTGAGACTTCAACACCTTGACTACACATCTCCTAACATCGGAGTGATTGTGAACTGACACCAGGGGAATATTCACGGCAGACAGCCTTGATATGAACTTTACCCCTTCTATCTTGTGAGTGTTTTTGAACCGTTTTATATGTTTTAATAAATTGTTTTATCCCTACATTTGAGTCGGCGCTCCTCTCTTTTTCTCTTTTGTGTATAGTTTCTTGGGAACTTTGGAAGTTCTTCTTAGAGGAGCAGCGGGACCATACACACTTTTGTTCATCTCTCTCTGTGACTTTGGAGACACATTTCAGACTAAATTATCACCTATTTGGACTCTGGACTTTGTGAGTACCTGTGTACTGGCTGTATGTATAATCCAGTTACCGGTGTACCCATATGTTGTTAATTATTTCATTGGTATACACCCGATTTTGACCTATCGCATACAGGGTTATTATTATATCATATATTTTGGGATGAGTTTATAGCGCTTTACCGTATATTGTCATATATACACCTGTTTCTTTGTAACCTAGGACACGTACTGATAAAAACGGTCATATTGTTTAGGCAAATAAAAAGAATAAAACAAAAACAAAAAAACAACAATAGTCAATATATATTGACTTTTTATTATATAGACTTTAATGGAGATACTTGTTGGTACCACAACTTTACATAGTTTCTTAAATCTGGAAAAAGTTCAGTTTTATTATATTACAATTGGTGAAACATAGCATGCTAAGGCAGTGTGGCTGAGCTCTGTAGCAACCCAAGGATTGCAGGTTCGATCCCCGGCGAGGTTCACTCAGCCTTTCATCCTTCCGAGGTCGATAAAATGAGCAGCGCCTTGAGACCCAATACATACATACAATACATAGTTTACAACAGCAATGGAAACTAGGCCATAATAAGCTAGCACCAGTAATTTACCACTCCTTGTACTAGGCAGAGCACATGACAGATAAAAAAAAAGACTACCATGCAAAATTATGTATGTTGACAACTTTAAGAATTGGGGTTCCTACAATAACGATGGGGAGTCTAGAACATCCACGCTACATGCTCTAAGTTGTAGATAGAATAGATCACATTGTTTTTGGGGAAAGAGCATTCAAAGGACATCAAACACTTAATACATTTTATAAGCATAGTATAGAGGTTATTCCCCAACTCCTTCTAATCATGGGTGCTGCCATGTTTAAATCTATCTTTCACTACATTCCAGTTCTGACCTGTTTGCACATGTGCCGCAGCTTTTCTTCAGATACCTGCAGTGTAACCTAGGTTCCAAAATGGTAGCACCCATGAAATGTATTTTATTTTGTGATCAATGTCCCTTTAAAAGGTAGAAAATATTACAGTACACTGTCCCTTTAAGGAACAAATTAAGAAAAGGTTATAGCTTTCAATAGCTAACTGAGAAGTACAACATAGCAAGCTTTTAGAACACATATTTCCCTTTTTCCAAGCAATAGTTCTGCACAAAACCATTGTTCATTGAAAATATAATCTTTTCTCAAAATCTTTGAATACTAGGTTACACATTTTTAATTTCAAGTATCATAAAAACAGCAAAAATATGGAATATAGAGCCCATTAATGTAATTAACCTGACAATATTGCACATATCATGATGGTATTTTGAGTGACAAATAGGCACAACATTGCATCATTTGATAACAGGAAGAACATATTGTTTTATTTTATTATTATAATGAGGTTAGTAATGTCTTAATAAATATTAGCTTTTGGAAAAATATAAAAAAATGTTTGTTTAGGATATTTAAATGTTCCCCTTGACATCTGTGCTATATTTCAAATGCGTCTAACAAATGAAAGCTATCCTTTATATATTGAATGTAACATCTTACAAATCTATTTGAATTCTATATTTGAACATTGAATCTTAAAAGATTTAAACAGAGGTCGATGAGAATCAGTATTTAAATGTAAATATTCAATTATTTGAATATTAGCATTTTGGCATTAAAACATTACATTCAATATAACCATCACCTTTTATTCCACTAAACCCACCATGCAACATTAAATGTGTAATAAAACCAATATTTAGCAATAAATCAATACAATAGCACCCAATCAAATTATTAACTTACATTTGCATTATGTCTCATATTCAACGTTCTTATACATCACTATAGATAAAGGCATAAAGTGACATAAAATGTATTTTGTAGAAGATATACAATTCTTAAAAATAATATCGCAAACAAATTCATATTTGTTTGTTTTTTCTTTTTTAGTATAAGGTAGATGTGGAGTTTTTGAATTGTACTAAAATATTGATTAAATAATTAATTAATTAGGAGGTGTACAATAAATGAATCTATATCATAATATATATATATTTAAGAAAAGAAAAAACGTGAGTCTGACAAGCCAAAAAGAATGTAGGAAACTATTTACTATGTGAAGAATGGTTTTCATTATGTTTAAGTGAATTAGTCTGTTTCCTTTAAACAGGGGAGATTAACAAGCTACCATGGGTCTTCTGGGATTGTGACACTTTTAGTGGCTTGTGACATATGAGTTGTGAATGGTCAACCTCCTTCAAAAGCAAAAGTATTTTGCCATAAGTAGGAGAAATTTACCAGCTGACCTGCATCTTTTAAAATAGTTGGGAAGAATTGCACCGGAAAAAATATGAATTTTATTTAAAGTAGTTTTACATTTCTTTGTCTCACTTGCTCTCTCCCCCCCGCAAAAAACAAGATAACAGCCTATTTGTGGGGAGCCATGTTCTACATGCATTCAAATGACCGTTAGGAATAATTTAATATTGTTGTAGAAGTTTAATATTTTATATATATTGTAAATAAACAGTTTAACACAACAGTCCTGGCAAAAAATCTAGGCAAGATTACTGGAAGAGGCCCTGTTAGAGGAAACTCCTTGGATCCTCCATGATGAGCAGGGGAAATATATTTATGTTGAATACAAAACAGTAAATGGTTCAGTCTGTAAATTCTGGTGGCTCTACAGAAATGAGAGAAAAGCATTTTACTAGAATACATGCATATGAAGATACCAAGGCAATAGGAATCCTTAAAGGGACACCAAACTCAAAATGTAAGTCTCCATTAAAAACTTTTTATTCATAGTATAAACAAAAAGCAAAAACTCTGCGATTTAATTTCATTATTTAACTTGTTCATTTTACTTAGTAAATTATGCCTGAAAGTTGTTCCCCCCCCCCTCCATGGCCCTCAAAGAGACTGGAATGTATCCTGCAAGTTTCAGAGCAATATTCTGAATTTATATCTGTTGCTAATTGGCTACAAAAGATAAGCCACAGTCATGGAGATTTTCAAAGAGTATATCATACTAAGAAAATGACAGTTTTAAATGTTCAAAAAACAACAATTGTTTTTGAAGCAGTGCATAATTGTTGATCGATGCTATAAAGGGGAGGACTGGCAACTGTGGGCTCAGAGGGCAAATACAATGCATGGCCCAAAGAATGGCAACTTCATCTAATGGAAATGTGTGTGTGTGTGTATATATATATATATATATATATATATATATATATAATATGAGTCTGTGTGTGTATATACGCAATTATCGCTTACCTCTATCTCACCCCAAGTTTTTAACAATAAAGAAAGTGTTGAAGCCTTTGACTCCTCTAGTTCCACAACCTCATCACATGATTCAGTATATCAGAGGCATATAGGGAATTGCAACTCACAAGTGTGGGCCAGGCAGAGCATGGGGCTGTGTTCTTTCACAACACCTGCCAAGTGCTGGCCCTGAGGAAATTAGACAGTGCTGGATCACGAAGTGACTGAAGTAAACTGCAGCCATTGGGCTCCATAAAAATAAACCATGATATTGGGCGAGATTACATATGTGGCGCAAGCTTCAGAGTAACTGCTGAAACCCGCGCCACCCGTAATTTCATCTTGCACATCGGGGTATCACATATACGGTGCCAGCAGTTCATAAAGTGCCATAAGTCGGATAAACTAGCGATGTCCAGAAATGAGTGTAAATACAATTTTTTGGAGTCGCCAGTGACTTACAGCACTTTAGATAATATCAAATCTCCCTTAAATGTCTAACACGTCTCCCAAAAATACAGCCGTCAAAACCTCTATATCCGCCATCAAACCCACATCAAACTAATAATAAATGTATTAACCCCTAAACCGACAACCCCCCACAACGCAATATGCCTAATTAAACTATTAACCTCTTATCCGCCATTAACCCACATTGGAAAGTACCTATTAAAACCATTAACCCCTAATCGGCCATTAACCCACATCACAACAAACCTTATAAATCTATTAACCCAATAAGCCTACTAAAACTATTAACCCCTTATCCGCCAAACGCCCACAACGCAAGTACCCTAATTAACCTATTAACCCCAAATCGCCAAACCCCCACAACGCAAGTACCCTAATTAACCTATTAACCCCTAATCCGCCAAACCCCCAATGCAAATAACTAATTTAATTACTAAGAGCCCTAACCTAACACCCACTAAATTAACCCCAAATTACATAACATAATAAAATGCTAAATTACAATTAAATATAAAATCCTAACAGTACTAAGAAAAATAAACCTAAGATTAAATTAAAATAAATTAATCTAAAATTACCAAAAATAAAAAAAGTCTAACATTACAGAAAATAATAAACAAAATTATACAAAATAAAAAAATTAAACCTAATTCCTATGAAAATTAAAAAGCCCCCGCAAAAAAAAAAACCTAATGTAATGCTAAACTACCAATAGCCCTTAAAAGGGCCTTTTGAAGGGCATTGCCCTAAGCTAAACAGCTCTTTTACCTTAAAAAATATTAAGTCCCCCCTCTAAAAGTAAAACCCACCACCCAACAAACCCCCCAAAATAAGAAAACCTAACACTAAAAAATTCTAAACTACCTATTGCCCCTAAAGGGACATTTGTATGGGCATTGCCCTTAAAAGGGCATTCAGCTCTTTTAAGAGTGCCCAATAAATCCCTAATCTAAAAAAAAAAAAGATCCTAACTCTAACCCCCAAATAGGCACTCACCATTCCTGAAGTCCGGCAGAGAAGATCCTGTTCCAGCAGTGAAGTCTTCTTCCAAGCGGCCGACATCTTCTTCCAAGCGGGGACCACTTCCTTCTTCATCCAGGACCAAGCCGGCGTGGAGCGAAGACTAGCGCGGAGCAGGACCGGCTACTGCGGAGCCATGGAGCGTGGAGGATCCTCTCCGTACGATCGCCGCCATACACTGAATAATGAATTGAAGGTACGCGTTTAAATATGGCGTCCCTTGCATTCATATTGGCTGATTTGATTCTTCAAAATCAGCCAATAGGATGAGAGCAACACTGTTCTTAGTGTTAGTTTTTTTTATTTGTGGGGGTTGGTTGGGTGGGGGGTTTTACTGTTAGGGGGTAATTGGTATTATTTGTAAGTAAAAGAGATGTTTAACTAAGGGCAATGCCTTACAAAATGCCCTTTTAAGTATACTATTAGAGGGTATTTTTATTTGGGGGGGCTTTATATTTTCATAGGGATTAGGTTTAATTTTTTTATTTTTGATAATTTGGTTTATTATTTTATGTAATATTAGACTTTTTATTTTTTGTAATCTTAGATTAATTTAATTTTAGGTTTTTTATTTTTAAGTAATGTTAGCTTTTTTATTTTAATTGTAACATAACATTTTTTAATTTAGGTAATTTGGGTTAATTTAGGGGGTGTTAAGATAGGAGGTTTAGTAATTTAATTAGTTATTTGCGTTGTGGGGGTTTGGCGGATTAGGGGTTAATAGATTTATTAGGATTATTGCGTTGTGTGGGTTTGGCGGATTAGGGGTTAATAGATTTATAAGGTTTGCTACGATGTGGGTTAATGGTGGATTAGGGGTTAATACATTTATTATGTTTATTGCGATATGGGTTAATGGCTGATTAGGGGTTAATACATTTATTATGTTTATTGCGATGTGGGTTAATGGCGGCTTAGGGCTTAATATACTTTATTAGTTATTGCGGTGGGGGATTGCAGTTGACAGGTAGATAGATATTGTGCATGCGTTAGGTGTTAGTTACTATTTTCAGGGGGTTACGGTGCTCACATACTCAGCGCAAGTCTTGCTGCACTTGCCTATGTGTGGCGAGGTGAAAATGGAGTAAAATGTCTCCATTTTCACCGTGTAAGTCCTTGCGCTGAATATGTGATACCGATTTGCGAAGCGGTTCTATGTTAGCTTATGGGAGTAAAAATTGCGGGCGACGGGTGAAATTTATATGCGGCGCTGTATATGTGATACCAAAACCGTGTAAAAACCTGCAACGCTGCTTATGTAATCTTGCCCATTGTTTGCCAAGTTCTACGTAATGTTTTTCTGCACTAGCCCTGATTTCATCACCAGTGTTGGAGCATGGGACAATTACCCACCTGCCCCGTGGTCCAATCGACCCCAGACTATGTATATGTAGCAAATGACTTTTGATGGGACTATGTAGGGAAAAAACATCTTCTATTTATGTATAAAGCAGTTTATTTTCTACTTGCTGCCCTATAATAATGTATGTAATGAAAAGAGTAAGAGAAAAAAAATAAGAAAATTACAGCAGAATAAGAGGTTTAGCATTTGCCAGCAAATTCCCACACTGTAGATCACATGACTTAATTGCTAATTTTATTAATGTTATTATTTTTTTAGCAGTGAGTTACTGAGGTGTCTAATTGTGTATTTGCTTTTTTTTTTTTTTTTTTACTACAACACAACTTTTTTTTATAAAGGAGGATTCAGTATATTTTTTTTAATAAAAGTAAAATTTAATTTAAATATTAAATATTTAACTATCTATAGTAATACAACTTTGCATTATGCTTTTGTTATACATTTTAACCCTTTTTCCTGTAATATAACTTTGAAAATGGTGGGCTTTACAATTTCCCAGAGTCAGATATTGAAAACCTAGGTTTTCCTGATCGAATCCCATCTGTTGATGAACATGAATTAAAGGATAGATGCAGTGTGCAAGCAATGACAATTTATATAAATGTTAAAGTACTTTAAACTCTGCTTAATAGTAACTTTAAATAGTTATTTTAAATTTGATGTTATCCACATTTTATCTGTACTGAATTGTCCTCAGCAGAATATATTAGATAAGGGAAACCTAGGTTGCAACATGGATGCAACTATTAGCTTATAGAAACTAAAGTACTTTAAAGAAACTAAAAACATTGTATTTAATGAAAGAAAGAAAAAATTCATACTGAAATTGTGCATGAAAAAACAATTTGAGGTGCACAATAGAGATTGTAATAAAACTACGCTGCACTTGCATACAAAAGATTTGAAATTCGTATTTACATTGGGAAATTTAAAGCTTATTATTTTCCTTATTGTAAAATAAGTTCCCGGCCTTTGCTAGTGGACTTAACAGGGCGATTAGCTTAAATTTCTCTGCCGTGTGTGGCATATTCTAAAAACAGATATCTCTATTTTTTTCTTGCAAGATGAAAGACGGAGAGAGTCTGTCATAATACATAAAGCATTCATTACCCTCATAGAAAAACACATACATATGAAAATAGGGGCGATTGTAAGGTCTATAAAAGCAGAGTCATCTGATTTGCATTGGCAGCAGGATTTCATTTTTAAAGTGTACCCCCAACCCCTGCTAACCTCTCTCTCCCCTGTGAAGTTTCCCTTCCCACCGAGCTCCATTACTTTCTAAGGGAGACATCTCGCAACTTTCAGGGACAGACTCTTTTTTATAGAATCCCCTGAGGGCGGTTCCTGTGAGTGTCGATGTGGAAAACCAAATCTGACCCAGCAAAGGTTTTAGAATCAGGTCCTATAAGAGAAAAATTACTTTTTTTTCTCCAAAGCATCCGCTATGGACCTGAAGCCCAGGGTAAATCAGTACTATATCTCAAGCACCACCTGTGGCCTATCACTTGTTTAGAACACTACAATACTGTTATGTAAATCAGATTCTATTGTATAACAAGTAAATGACATCTTAAAAACCTGCCTGTTTGACTTTTATCTGAGTAAGTGACATATTAAATGTTTTATTATTTATGTGGCATTTCCAGATATTAATTAATACTATATGGTGCTCTGTGATTAACGTCAAACTAAAGTAACCTTACAGTCATTAAAAAACATTCATAAGGATATGAAATAATAAAAAAACAGTATGTTCTACAGACTTGACAGCATGATGTGCCAACAAAGAATTAATTCAGTACTAAACTAGGGTACATTTTTATTCCTGACACTTTAAATGTATCACACTATAATTGGATGCACATGTTGTAGGCAGTACTATGTACTGTCCAGTTGTTCAATTTGCTTGGGTGTCACATTTAAATGCTGTCATTTATATGCTGCCTGGATTAAAAGGGGGTGTTCAAAGAACTGAAATAAGTAACCTAATCACTATGTATGGGAACATGTTAACTGCTTGCTTAGATTACATTTGTCCTTTTTTTGAATGTGTCTCTATTTTTTGAAGTGACAGGATTTTTTTTTCTATTTTAAAAGGGTATTTCAAAAAGAATTTGTTTTCTTGTGGTAATAAACAGATTTTATTCTACAGTTTGTTGAAGCTTTAACTTGTCTTATAATACAAATGTGGAAATTGTCACTATTAGACACAACATCAATTCTGCAGGGGAATATGTATACAAATATACATATTCAACTTAAGGTAGGTACAATTGTATTTTATCAGTCAATAATTTATGGGTAGCAAAATAACGTATTATTTGTTGTACCTGCTGTTCTTGTATATTAACACACACACACACACACATATATATATATATATATATATATATATATATATATATATATATATATATATATAAATAAATATACATATACCCCAATAGTCCTCCAGACCTCACACCGTAGTACCTGAGAGGGAGGTCTTTTTAAAATGCAGAGCTGAATATGGCCATCAAAAGTTACATTTGGCTATTTTCAGAGCCAGATTTCTTCATGTAAAAGTGAAACACACTAAAATCTGGATTTGGACAAACCTTAGTGTAGTATATTTTCACAAGAAGAATCCAGTTTAAAAAATAATTGAATTCCACTGGCGGCGGACATATTCAGCATTTGTTTTATAACAAAACATCCAAATGCACATTCCTACTGATAATCAAAATTTGTTGAAATGTAACATTTCTGTTGCATGTGTTCCTTTTTTTTTTAAATGTCTACAAGTTTCTCTGGAAGAAGAGTGAAGCAGATTTAACGTATACTGTTTTTTTTATAGTGGTCTTTCAATCAGTTTGAATCATGTAAGTGCATAAGCTAGATCCCTTCATTCCCCTTCCTCTTTTTTAAACATATAACTATTTTTCTTTTCTTTATATTCTTGCACAGACTCTAGAACTTCAATCCTGCAACATTCCACACAGTGATTGATTGATCTGTGATGAGCTCACTTAAAGGGATATTAAACCCAAAATTTTTCTTTCATAATTCAGACAGAGAATACAATTTTAAACAACATTCCAATTTACTTCTATTATCTAATTTGTTTTATTATTTAGATATAGATGAGCCAATCATATGAGGCATCTATGTGCAGCCACCAATCAGAAGCTACTGAGCCTATCTAGATATGCTTTTCGGGAAAGAATATGAAGAGAATGAAGCAAGTTAGATAATAGAAGTAAATTAGAAAGTTGTTTAAAATGGTATTCTCTATCTGAATCATGAAATAAAAAATGTGGGTTTAATGTTCCTTTAATTGACGCTACAACATTCCACACAGCTGTTCTTTAATCTATAGAGGAGCTAATTTATAGAGCTAATTTAGATGAAATACAATCAAACAATCAACAAGCTTTTTAATGTGTATGTCCCTGTATTGCAAACAGCTTTAAAGTAAGCTTTAAAACAATTATTTTGTATGCAGATCCTTTGCAACATTGTGCTTTATTGCTGACCTATAATATGTATATATGAAATAATGTTATTGTTCCATTAAATAAGATTATAATTTTCATAAAATAAATATTTTGGAATACCCATTAAACTTTTGGGAAAGGGCTGCATCAGTTTTTAAACAACAGACATGATGGTGACCAGATGGATGTGTTGCACAGTAGGATATTTTGGAAAGTACTCGAGGTGCCATCAAAACTGTAGAGATAAGTACAGATAAACAGGAAGGAAAGGTGAGGAAAAGTCTGATATGTTGTTGTTTAAGGAGATGCGGTGCCAGATTAATACGACTGTTAAACACTGAGAAACAAAAACATTGTTGGGGGAGACAGACGGAAAAATAAGCAATTAAAAGTCATCTAGTGACAGGTCATTGGACGCCGCCTGTAACACTATAAAGAAATGAAAGGCTACAAAACTAAGATATAATATTGTGTAAACTGGTTATTTAAAATGTAAAAAAATATTCAAATAATTATTGATATTCTAAAATTATAGTATGGATGCTATTCAAATATTATACTGTTGTTTCAATTGATTTAAAGGGACCGTCTTCTCTAGAATTTTTATTGTTTAAAAAGATAATCCCTTTAGTACACATTCCCCAGTTTTGCATAACCAACACTTGTATATTAATATAATGTTTACCTCTGTGATTGCCTTGCATCTAAGCTTCTGCAGACTGCCCCCTTATTTCAGTTCTTTTGACCGATTTGAATTTTAGCCAATCACTGCTGACACATAAATAACTTCACGGGAGCAAACACAATGTTATCTATCTGGCACACATAAACTAATAGTGTCTAGCTGTAAACAGCTGTCAAAATGCACTGAGATAAGAGGAGGCCTTTAGGGCTTAGACATTTGCATATGAGCCTACCTAGGTTTAGCTTTCAACAAAGAATACCAAGAGAAAAAAAACCTAATTTGATTATAAAAGTAAAATGAAAAGTTGTTTAAAATGGCATGCCTTATGTGAATTATGAAAGTTTAATGACTAGTGACTAGACTGCGTATTTTGAATTTGAAGTTAACAGGAAGTGCAACTATGCCCTAAGACCTGATTGCTTATTGGGTAATAAGCAGAACTCCTGAGAGAGAGAGAGAGAGAGAGAGAGAGAGAGAGAGAGATGTTTGTTTCCATTTAAACATAGTTGCAGAGCTATACAAAATAAAGGAATAATCTTGGTCCCTGGGGAAAAAGAAAAGTATGATCCTTCTCATTAGTTCCACCTTTTCAGCCTTTAAATACATACTTAAATAAACACCCATAACAAGTAAATATGTGTTTGTATTTATTTATATATACATATATATATTGATTTCTATTTATATCGGCAGCCTGTGTCACCCTAGATCGGTGGCCCTGGTGCCAGTTATACCTAGTGTAGGTATGCCTGTATATGAGAGCTCTAATGAGCTATTGCACTTTTGATTGAATGCAACTGTTTAACGCAAATGCATTAAACACATAGTTAAAGTCAGCACCCGACGGAAAATGCATTGCTGATCCTAAGCTGAACACAGATATTAATTGGTGGCTATTTAGATATGCCATGCCCGATTGGCTAAGCAGCCTACGTTCAGCTCCAGAGTCCATACCAGCAATGAACTGTTGATCTGGGGCTGAATTTAAAGGAACATTATACACTCGATTTTCCTTTGCATAAATATTTTGTAGATGATCCATTTATATAGCCCATACAGTTGTTTTTTTTTTTTTTAAATGTATAGTTTTGCTTCTTTTTAATTAACATTGCTCTGATTTTCAGACTCCTAACCAAGCCCCAAAGTTTAAGGAGAATACCGACGTATGCCTACTCCAGCTTGCTCCTGTTTGTGTAAATAGTCTTTTCATATGCAGAGCAAGGGGGTGGGGGGAGTGCCTGATATTTCCCACTTAAAGTGGGTGTTTTAGCTACCTTTTTAACAGAGCTAAACTGGGAGCTTCTAAGTAAGTTTTTAAATGGTTTTATACTGGATTTTTATATCAGTATCTGTGCATATTATTCTTTATAGTAGTGTCTATTACATGCAGTTATATGAAAATTGGTGTATACTGTCCTTTTAAGTGTTTAACAGTTTTTAGGAGTTAACTGCATATGTTTCTGAAAGCAAAAGAACAATAGTAAATTACTGACAATTATTAGATTTTTGTATGATGGCTCTTTCATGTACCATTAAATATAATGACAGGAATGAGCAAGAAACAAATTGTTAAAGGGACACTGAATCCAAACTTTATTGAAATGCAAGAATGTAAGTTTAGATGCCGGCCCATTTTTGGTGAACAAACTGGGTTGTTCTTGCTGATTGGTGGATAAATTCACCTACCAATAAACACGTGCTTTCCATGCTCTGAATCCAAAAAATAGCTTAGATGCCTTCTTTTTCAAATAAAGAAAGCAAGAGAACAAAGAAAATTTGATAGTAGGTGTAAATTAGAAAGTAGCTTAAAATTGCATGCTCTATCTGAATCACGAAAGAAAAAATGTGGGTTCAGTGTCCCTTTAAGGAGAGTCTTGATGGACTGGTCCAGTTATCAGCCTGGATTTTGTGACAATGGGGCTGTGCATTTTATGAAATATTTTTTGTATTAATTCTAGATATCACATTTACTGGAAATAGAGAGGCCACAGATGAGCTGACCTACTGAGTAATTATGAGTAAGTCATGCACAACAGTTATGTGCAACACAATTTGGCAGAATTCATGATGATCAGGCGTTGAGACATTTTTTTGGTTGGGATAGTCATTAAAAGGAAATATTTTAGTAAACAATTTCTTATTAACTCAATAACCAAGTTCCAAAACGTGTTTCATTCCTGAAACACACACACACAAAAACTACCACAAATTTTTATTGTGTGTATAAAAAAATAATAATTATAATAATCATGACTAAAAAGATAAGGGACATTAAACCCCAAAAATGTATTTCATGATTCAGATAGAGAATACAACTTTTAAAAAGCTTCCAATTTACTTCTATTATCAAATTTATTTCATTCTCGTCTTATTCTTTGTTGAAGAGATACCTAGGTAGGTAGCGTGCACATGCCTGAAGCCCTACATGACAGGAAATAGTGCTGCTAATATATAACATTGTTGCAAAACTGCTGCTATATAGTGCTGCAGACACGTGCACACTCTTGAGCTTACATTTCTGCTTTTCAAATAAGAATGCAGGGGGGGGGGTTAGAAAGGGTCTTTGCCGGCGGTCTACTAGAGGCTGAAGCCCTAAGTGTTTTCCATTATAGTCCCGTGGGCATTACTGGTGCACAGTCCAATTATGTTTGATCTAGTGTGGCATTTATTGGTGTTATTGTCACTGGTGTAACAATGTAAGTATAAATGTTAGAGCATGTGTGTGTCATTGTATGACAGCGGATTATTATTATTATCATTATTATCATTTATTTTTATAGCGCCGTCAAATTCCGTAGCGCTGGATGTTTATTTGTGTGATTCTCAGCATATTAGCTTGTTTACTTGTGACTGTGCAACTTCCACTTTAAAGGGATAGTGATTCAGACAGAACATACCAAAAAAAGTTTCTAATTTACTTCTATTATCAAATTTCCCATGATATTCTGTGTTGAAGAGATACCTAGGTAGGCATCTAGGGAACTACATGGTAGGAAAATGAATAACATTCTTGCAAAACTGCTGCCATATAGTGCTCCGGAAATGGGCTGGCTTCTAAGCATACATTCATATCCCATTAAAGCTAGAATGCATGTAATGTAACTGATCTCCTTATGTATGATTATAGAAGAGCTGTTTATGGGATAACAAAAGTAGGTGCCACTGATTGTCAATTCCATTTGGGACTATTGAGTCTTTTCACGGTTCATTTTGGAAACTAGCCATATACCAGTAAGTAAGGAATATATTTGATCAAAGATCTGTAAGATCATCAATGAAATAAGTAACAAAAAAAGGAAAACCCCCAAAAACATTGCATATATCTATCAAACCTTTTAAAGCTTTTTAAACCTTTTAAAGCTATATTTTAATCTTTCAAGTTAAATTTATTAATACATTGCCCCAAAAACGGGCTACTGATTTATCTTCAATGTTTTTTATTCTATAACTTGAAGCCAATTTATCACCTCACTACTCAGGGTAAATATCTGGGCTGGATCCATTCAGAATCAATTACAGATACAGGTCCCCAAGCCAGGTCAGTTTAAAGGAATTAATACTCAATAGCAGCAATTCAATTATATGTATTTAATGCCTTGAATATGTTATTTTTATATATTTATATTTATTTATATATTTTACATTAAACTATTAGTTAAAAACATTTTTAAATCTAAATTGAAATAAGCAGGATTTTTTTCTTTCATAAAAAATCAGTTATAATCATTCTATTATCAGCACTATAATCATTATATTATAGTTATATTTAAATACCTATTATTATTAATGGATAAGAGTGATGCTGAACTTATTTAATTACTGCAACTACACATATTATTATTATTATTATTATTATTATTATTATTATTATTATCAGTTATTTGTAGAGCGCCAACAGATTCCGCAGTATTTGCCTATTTGATATTCAGTATTTTGCTATGTAGTCCCCATTTACTTTCATACTTTACAACTGCTTTGGGAAATGTAAAAAACTAAAAAAGTGTGTTTAAATCTTTCAATTGTGTAAGTCTGCCTACCTGCACATCCAAAGCTTGTGTGTTGTTGTAGGCACCTGGGAAGAATTAGGTTAGTTTCAATTGAGATTTGAGCTGGAAAACTCCTCTCTGCATAGGTTAAAGGTCATAGCATTTCCTCAGCACACAACTCAGATCTCAGAGGTTTGCCTTTCACAGTAAATTAGGAAACATTAAGCCATTCACTTCATGGAACTGAAAAGCATTGTTTTTGACACTAAGGTAGCATGTAGTCCATTCTTTTTGTTTTACTCTTTTGAGAGTAATTCATTAGTTTCATGGTGGGTAAATAGGGAAACCCCTTACTGAACAAAGTACAGGTAGCCCTCAGTTTACGCCGGGGTTAGGTTCCAGAAGGAATGGTTGTAAATCGAAACCGTTGTAAATTGAAACCCAGTTTATAATGTAAGTCAATGGGAAGTGAGGGAGATAGGTTCCAGGCCCCTCTCAAAATTGTCATAAGTAACACCTAATACATTATTTTTAAAGCTTTGAAATGAAGACTTTAAATGCTAAACAGCATTATAAACCTAATAAAATAATCACACAACACAGAATATATAATTAAACTAAGTTAAATAAACAAAAACATTTGCTAAACAGCATTATAAACCTAACAAAATAATCACACAACACAGACTTCACATGCATTTTTCTGCAAACAGTTCTTTCTATGCATTCCAATCTGGACTGATTTATAGACAGGAAGATCTTGTTCCTTTGAAATCTGCTCGATAGCTCAGGTCTGGTTAAACTGATTAATTTCAGCTTGCTTAGCTTTGCTGCAACACAAGTGGACAGCTCCACCTAATGGCTATTTTAATAAATGCACTGCTTCTCAATGCTTTTCAATAGCAGTCACATGACTGGAAAAAAGGTTGTTATTCTGAAACAGTGTAAATTTAATATTTTTAAGTCATAATTTACACGTCAGAATCACGATTCTAGAACACATGCATGATTTCCATAACAATAAAGCACATGATTTCACTGTCTCCCATACTTCCCACTGGCATCATGATTTAGAAACAATTTTACACAACTTTCCAGTCTACTTCAATTATAAAGTTTGTTTTGTTTTCTTGGAACCCTTTGTTGAAAAGTATACCTAGGTAGGCTCATGAGCAGCAATGCAATGATGGGAGCTAGCTGGTGATTGGTACAGCATATATATGCCACTTGTCATTGGCTTACCACATGTGTTCAGCTAGCTCACAGTAGTGCACTGCTACTATTCTTGTTCTTCAACTGAGCCTACTCTGTATACAACTTTATGAAAACAAACATTAAAAACTGAATCAGAAATAGAGAAAAGGGGGATATGGCACAAGTTTTCAAAAGTTTAATACAATAATAATAATAATTATAATAACTCATTTAACCCTTTGCTGATGGTACTTACTTGTCTACATTGGAACTAAATTCCGATGTAAACAAATAAGTACAAATTGAAACCACCCAATCGTTCATGTGATTGGATGATTTCAATGATGGGATCGTGTCAGGGGGGAAGTGCCTATGATGCTAAACACCCCCTCCAGACCGCAATTGAAATCAGGAAGTGCCTATGGCTTCAGTACAGCCAAATGGCTAGGACGTTTTATGCCATTCTAAGGGCGCTAAAGCCCAGTGCAGTTAGGATGGCATAGAACGTCCTAAGGGCAGGAAGGGGTTAATGTGCAGACAAGACAAATACAGGTAATTATTGGAAGAGTTAGACTAATGTCCTGAATAGACAACTATTATCATATACTACGGATGCTGGTTACTGCATTAACTCTTCTCCATAAGATGTTCTTGCTTACAATAATGCATTAGTATAACATAATATGCATTCATCACTGCTACCTCAGATTAGCTGTACTGGCACCAAAGGCTGAGAAAAAGATAAGGGGAGCAGACAACAAAGAAGCATCATGTGACTAGCTAAGGTTCCACCCTTGTATGGTTCCAACCTCTTAAGACAAGTGCCCCTATGCAGCTGCCTAACTTGCTTTTTGACAAATACATCAAATATGTTTGTGTTACAAACCCCTGTAAACTAAATACAAAAAAAATCCCTGTAGAACCATATTTAAATAATCAATGAGAAGTAGGAAATGTTTTCTTATTAAAATGGAAAATTGTTATGGAGGGCAACTCATGTATTTTTAATATTTGTATTATATTTTAATGTCAACTTAATCTAAAACTGTTAAAAAGTATATGTAGAAAAGTAAGGTAGATTTATTAAAATAGTGTCTGTTTTTAGAGAGGAAATATCAGCGTGAAAACGCAGATGATAATATCTGGTTAACCATAATAATGAGGTAATCCATGAGGTTGAAAGATATGCTAGTTACTTGTTACAAAGCTTTTCTATGTGTGTGGTATAGTGTTTGAAAAATTATATTATTATTGCCGCTTCTGAAGTGTTATTCCACAGGATAAATCCAGGATAAAAAATGCCAAATACAGATCTTTTCTCCATTCTTTCTAGAAAACATAATCTACTCTCTTTCGTGCAAAAGCTTTAGCATTTAGCTTTTACTTAGATGTCAATCCACTTAATCCCAGATACTGGGCCTGTAATAGCTCACATTAATATAGCTATGTTTCTTAGAAACAATATATTTTTTTAAATAAAAACACACCATAAAATATAAAAGACATAATAATATTTTTTTTATATAAAATTTTAATGAGAAGGAAAGATTTATTAAGATTTATATAGCCAAATTTTTACCATCGTGAATGTATCTATCCTGGTAGAGCCAACTGGACAGTCTACTTTTTGACTGAAAATAATTGACTGAAGATTCAGCTGCTCTAAACTGATTGGACTGACTGTAAGCAAGATATGAAACAGCATCGTTTATCCAACATCCTAACTTACTGGTTGTTTTTTTGTTGTTGTTTGTTTTCTTTATAAAACTCGCTTTTCACTGTTCACTTGGTGAAAAAAACTGGATGTAATTTATAACCAATGCCACTGTCAAAAAGAGTAATATTAGCAGGGGTAATTTTAAGGCAGACGCGCTACTGTTAAACAGTAGTAAGTCCACTTTAAAAGAAATGCTTTGGGTGTTATTTGGCATTAATTATAAATGAATAAATATATTTTTTGTTGTACTTTTGAAGCTAAAGCCATGGATTTCAAGTCCTGCACTTGTCACCTGCTGGCTATAGTTAAGGAAAAAAAATGAAATTATAGTAAGTCACAAGTGTAAAATTATTAGAAACAGATATTTACAACTAAACATTTTAAACCAGAGGCTTACTACACTTAGGTTTTAAGCCCTAACTGCCACAAGTCAGCAAGTTCAGCTTATGCAACTTGAAACCCCAACTTTAGCTTTAAATGGATATTAACACTTCTATTTATTTTGTTGTTGTTGTTGTTTGTTTGTTTTTTGTGTGCTTTTCCCGAGCTCCTTAGAGAGGCCAAAACGAAAGTTCTGTACCCTAGGTTTTAAAAAATCTGCAATTCAACACATATCAATATGTTATCAATTTCCTTAGTATAACATAGGGTATAGAATAATTGTTTTGTCCTCTAAGAAATGTGTGACAAGCACATTTTATTTACACAAAAACAAGAGGTATTTAATGTCCCTTTAAAGTTTGCTGGATTTGTGGGTATCCATCTTGCTATACTTGTAATAGCAAGTTTGCCATTTTTCTTTGTTAAAGGATTACTAAATTTTTATTTTTTATTCCCAAAATAAAGCCACATTTAGAAATATATATATAAAATTAAATTGACCTACTGTATTCCCAAAACAAAGCTGCATAACGCCATATAATCAATTTATATTATTCCTTTATGACGTCACTCTATCCCGCCCTCCAATATGGGCAGTGCATGTCCCAAAACTTCAACCAATCAGACGTTTACTTTTCGCATATAGTTAAAGGACTATTGCGTAGCATTGCACATGCACAATTTGATTTTTTCTGTAGCGCGTGCGTGATTGATCCTTCCAAATCCAAACTGACTAATATTCCAGAACCAATCTGAAGAGAGTGAAGTATTCAATGACGTTGCGGTATATTGCAAATGCGCATATCGGTTAATGCTCGCCATCTTGGAAGGAACCTGGGTTCTCAGCACAGATTAGAAAATGATAACAGCTAGCAACGAAGTGGGTTTGGAAAGGATAACAAATTTGGGGACAAATATCTGATAAACGATAAGTATTTGAAACATGAAGGGCATTATAAATGTATTTATTTCAGTACTTATTATTATTGTATGATATATTTTTTCCAGACTACAGTGTCCCTTTAACCAAATTGTGCTGGCTTGTGATGTGCAAATGAGTTATTAGGTGAAGCCTTACATCAGGTTTGCATTTACAGAACAGCCGATTTTTTAGAAGTGGGTTATTTATTTTACCCGAGTTTCCTTAACTTGGTTCATAGTCAGTATTTGTGCAGCTATAAATAGACCCCAAAATATTGCAGAAATCTATAGTGCTTAATAAGGGGGGGTTACATAATGTGTATCACTGATTCTGTACAACATGTTAAGCACTAATATTGCTTACATCGCACCTCCCATATTAAGACATAAAGAAACATTTTATATACATAGCACATCATCAGTAATCAAGCAATGCACAGCAAAAAGATCAGCATACAAAATAAGGGCTAGGTTACAAGTGGGGAGCTATTGATACCTGCACTAAAAATACAGACAATCTAGTACTACAATTCAAAGGTAAAAATTATTAACCAGAGAATCTTCATGTGGCCAACCTGATTTTAGCTTTTCCTAGACTTTTAATGAATAGCGCAATGATCGCTATCAGCTCTCAAATTGCCAGTGGTGAGTTAAAGGGGCAGTTTACCCCCAAATTTTTCTCTCCTTAATTTGTTCCTAATGATATATTTTACCTGTTGGATAGCTTCTTAGACTTTATATTGTATTTGAAATAGCTGATTTAGCCGGTAGTATCCCTACCTATAATAAAGTTTCTATACCTAGGTATAGGCTATTGAGAAACTATGTTAACACAGCGAGCAGAAGAAATTACACTCACAGTGGGAGGTGGAAGAGATAAAGCTCTAAAATGTTCATTTTTAATTGTTCTTTCTAAGTATTGTACAGAAACAGAGATAAGAAAAGGAAGCATTTGAGTGGTATGATAACAAGATCTGATCTGTCAGTAAGCCAACCCTATTTTGATGGGCTGAGGTTTCAAAGATAAAATCCAGATATTTATATTTTGCAAAAAGAAGCATTAATGAGTAAATTCTCCTACATTTTATATGCTGCAGCTGGTATAACAAGTCATGTGCAACACATTCAGGAAAAACAAATTTACAGTGAACAGTCTCTTTAAGAGTTACACAAAATAGTGCTTTTTAGTTTTGTGCTTTTGGAGTCCTGAAAATATGCATAACAAAACACATGAAAAATATATTGTTATAAAATATTTTAATAACTAAAGTTTCATTATAGAAAAATATTGTATAAGTGCTGCAATGGGAAGGGCTCAATGGTGCATATGTGTGTGTGTGTGTGTGTATATATATATATATATATATATATATATGGGTGTGTATAAATATGTGTATGTATGTGTGTATGCATATCTATGTATGTGTGCATTGTTTTAAATTTTCATTTCAATACAACACCATAGTTTATATCTAATTGAAGAAATCCACTACTAACTGCAATTTAGTGTTCGTGTGATAGCCAATATGAGTTTTTCCGAGCGCCCCATAGAAGTCTATTACATGAGGGATTTATCACACTTGTGCTATCCAATATCCAGATGCTGGTATGACCTAGACTTTCATTAAGAGTTCTAAAAAAGATACTTTCAACTTATTATGAGTGCAAAAATAAAGGCGCTATTGATTTAACTCTAGTAATCTCAGCACACATTAGTACTAATATTTTTGGATTCCACTTGTAAGAATTTAAAACATTTTATTGTCAAACATTGCATTTTTATTGCAGTCACTTATATGTTCTTTAATTTCACACTGTAGAAAGAAATAGCATAATAAACAGCCAACTTTACTTATCTTAGCTGAGAAACATGCCAGTTTTTCCTGGTATATTTCTTAATCTTTGATTTTAAAGGGACACTAACCCCAAATTGTTTCTTCCATGATTGGGATAGAGCATGTAATTTTAGGCAACTTTCTAATTTACTCCTATTATCAAATTGTCTTCATTCTCTTGGTTTGTTATAAAAAAAAAAACGAAAAAACAAAACAGGAATGTAAAGCTTAGGAGCTGGCCTGTTTTAGGTTCAGCACCTAGGATAGAACTTGCTTATTGATGGCTACATTTAGCCACCAATAAGCAAGCACAACCCAGGTTCTGAACCAAAAATGGTCTGTATCCTAAGCTTTACATTCCTGCTTTATTTCACCATGGTTTATATTTTTATCATGAATAAATATTTTATTTTTTCTTATGCTGGTGGACAGTTGTCACTGCCAAACAACAGAGCTTTGGGAGCTGTCCTCATCAGCCCATAAGCAATATGTGCATACATGTGAATTGTGTGCAATATATATATATATATATATATATATATATATATATAAACTATTAATAAATAGCTCTATTTCATAACACTGTATTGTTAACAAATTACATTCTATCACTATATTTTTAACTGCTAATAAGGGGTTAAACACAACAGTTGTGTTACCATGCTGCTCTAGAAGAAAATAGTCTTGTAGGCCATTCTAGGGATGCATACGTGTGTATCTTCCAGTAGTATCCTACTCTGAAATGTTTACTCTTAGTAGAAGTTAGACACATAATGACAGAAACAATATATATATATATATTTAATAAACCTAACAAAAATGAGCAAATTCATTTTTCACTACAGTATGTCCCTTTAAATAAGAGAGGTTGTATGTTACTTGCAATTAAAGGACCGTGAAACTCACAATGTAACAACACATAAAATGTTTCATTACACGTTCTCCCATAGCTGTGTGTTCCTCCTCCCTCCCCTTGCATCTCTAGTCATTTACTCTCATAAGGTGGACTATCAGTTTTGTATCAACAATCATGATAAGAAAATAATTACTTGTAATAGCAGGGGGCATACCAAATTGATGGAAATTAGAAAGGAGCTTATGTCTGATTCAATACTGGTTTAATAAATATATATGTATCAGTTTGTGATTGATTAGATTTATTCTGGTGGACAGCGTAATCAGAAAGAACATTAAACAATATACTAATTTGAAAAAATAAAGCTGCATTATTCATTGCAAAATTCATCTCAGATATGAGGGTACATTATCATGTATCTCACAATTTGTGTTTCATGTCCCTTTAAGATTTAAATGAATTTGTCTAAGCCTTTGGAAGGACGCAAGGAATGGCATTCAACACGCAGAACAATGATGACTGATAAGTACGACAGATGTGATGATTTGGAGTGGAATTTTTATTTTTGTACTTTAAAATTCAATTTAAATAAATATCTCACATCACTGAGTGCTGAGTGTTACACATCAGTCTATAATACATTGCATCTGTACATTTTTTTATGGTGCTCAGCTGAGTCATGATAATATATATCAGTGAATATAAAATATGAGCTGTGTTATTTTAAATGACACACTAACACATTGGAAACAAAAAATTGGTTTACTCTCCAGACTATGACCTGTAAATGGGATTATCTTAATATGGTGAGAATTCTGGGGTGCCAATGTTCATAAATGTTTTGGGTAGAGGGATTAAGTGCTGAGTATGTATGAGTTTAATTTTGGACAGCCATAGTATAACAAGATTTGCTGTTCTTGGAATCTTGCCGAACTATGTCAAACTGCACCAGCTGCTGTCATATTTAGCAAGATATATTAGAGTTGCAATATAGTTAACGCACTCACCCTTGTAACATTGGTTTCATGATTCAATGCATACTTAATTGGTTTATAAATCTAAATGTAAAAAGTTATGTTGACTTAGTCAACATATATAAATGGAAATTTATGTTTGTAATAAAAAAGTAAATTTACATAAGACTTACAATCCTAAAAACAACTCACAGATTGCTGACACAGAGAGTTGCTAATGACCTTGGGTTATGTACACAGTAGTGTGTATCAAAACCTCTATTTTAACACTTAACATAACACACTATTTTGGTCTAACTATTGTGATATGATATGAAAGATAAACACTAAATAAAGTAAGTAATTGAATCCTACACTTATAGTAACATATTTTAATACAGTGATTTTACATTAGATCACCATGTGCTTCAATGCTACATATTTTAAAATGTATTGTTCATATCTCCATGACATTAGTTTAAATATGATTTAATTTATTTTTTTAAATATATATTTTGTATTACAGTCAATGGCCTTTCTAGAGGAGAGCTGTGAGCGCTATCACCTCCAAACGTATGTATAGCACCCCCTAGAGCTGCAAAGGGCTCCGTATATTATGTCTTTCAAAGTTTTTACCACCTTTGTTATATTCCCAATTAGTTCCCCCAAATTTTAAGTACTGGAACCTCCACTGATCAGAGCCACAATCTAACCCAGTTTTTTGTATCTACTTAATATACTTTCAAGATTACAATATGGGTAACATCAACATAGCAACAAAGTTAATGGCAAAGTATACACAGGAATGCAAGTCCATAAGATCATGTTCTAAATCTAAATAAAAACATCATTAAAGTGTATCAGATTCATTGGGCTTTATACAATTACGAGCTAGAACCTATTTCAAGAGTATTTATTTCTAAATAGGAAACACCATAAATCTTCTGCAAATAATATTTGTGACGATCTAATATATTAATGGGCTTAGGAAATAGATATTTCCAAAGATGAATTGATTTGTGTAAAAAAGAAAATGATACTGGTAAATAAATATTAATATATATGCAAGACAAGAGCAGCCCTATTTTCTGTCCATAGGTGAGCCACTCTTTCTTACAGTGTGACTTAATTAGATACTAGAAACCATTCAAAGAATGGCTACTAAATGGTACATTGTCTAGGAAATAAAACTTACAAGGAAAGACTTTTTACTTATTACATATAGCTCAGAGGAGAAGTGAAGAGAGGTAATAGAGATCATAGTCTCACTAGCACCATCCCCTTAAATTGTAGCTGGCCACTCCCAGCTGCTGTGACCTACTGGAAAATCTCCTGGTGTCCCGGTAGGCCAATCTGGCCTTGTCTAAATATATATTTATTGGAGCCACACACAGATCAAAAGAAAATAGCTAAAAGAATAGGAACGCTTTGTGTGTTGCATATTGGGAGATATAGAAATGTAGCTTATTATAACTGTGAACCACAGGAAGGCCATATTTTGCCTCTGGGCCATATATTGGACAACCTAAGTACAGAGTTTGTTATTTACTTCTCAGAAACTTGCAGACATAGACAGATGTTCTATAGAGCTACTAGCAGCCAATGCATTTTTAGGGGGAGGATGTAGGATAAAAAAGGAACATATCAGGTGTGGGTTAGGATCAAACATTTCTAACAGTTACTGGAGTATAAACATCCTAATTGGCTACAATTTACCATTTGGTGGGCTAACTGACTAGCCTGTGGGCATGGCACAAGTTTGTTCCCATGTAATTAGGCAACATTTTAGACAATATCTTAATGATACCGTGAACTTGTGCTGAGGCAGTCCATCTGGAAATTATGGCAAACATCTGATTACACAACCACATGTGAAATTATGACTTACAAAACCTATATCTTTTACTCCCAAAATTTTGACACAGATGTTCATAAAATACAAATTAGAAAAGTTTCAAGTATTTAAGTTATTATTAGTGTATTATTTTTTTTTTAATGCAACAGGCTAAAAAACACATTCTATATTTTGAGGAAAATGTAAAATAGCAGATGTTCTTTGATCTTAAACGTCTTAGCATGGTCCGACTGATTTCTAGTCACTAATTACTCTGAAGTTGTTTAGATAATTATGGTAATGAATATCATTCAAGCCTAAATAACTTCATGGGTATATATTTAAATGAACAGACGTCTATATTTCCACTTCCTTATTAAATCATTAAAGTAAACGTCATATTTATTTTTACTATTATTTATCCAACAAAAAATATAAAACATTTATAGAATAAGATAGGTTCAATTAAAAAAAAAATAACGTGTAATTAAATAAAATAATAAAGAGAAACTACAAATTGTATAGCTAGAAAATGTCTCTTAAAGTATAACATAGTTACAATAGACCAACAAATATTTTGCATCATTACACTGGCATTTTATATCATGTTATTAACACAAACAAATGATGAACTAGACAAGCAGTACTATATTATGGTCATATGTCATCCATATAAAATCAATAAATTACTGTATTGCTTTTATTAGCTTCCAAGAAAACTGACAATTACTTGATCTCATATATACTGTATATATATGTATATATATATACTGTATATATACTGTATATATATATACATATATATATATATGTGTGTGTGTGTGTGTATATATATATATGTGTGTGTGTATATATATATATTTATGTGTGTATATAGATTAATATATATATATATACTGTATATACTGTATATATATATATATATATATATATATATATATATATACAGTATATACAGTATATATATATATATATATATATATATATATAAAGTGTTGGTGGTTAATAAACAGCATTTAGAAATAATAAATAGAAATAAATAAATAAAAATAGCATAAGGGGAAAGATGAAAACACCCACAGAAGTAGTAAGAAATATTCAACTACACTCTAATGTCTTTGGGGCTGTACAGCTATCAAAGGACTATGCTGTGATGCAGAGACATTACAAACAGAGATCTAATAGCTACACTGGGTGTCTGACTAGAGAACAATCTGCTGGGATTAACAAATAGGAACGGTAGCACGACAGTGCAAACATCAAAGGAAATGGGCTTTATTGAGTTGATTAAAGAGAAGCCAGCACTACACAAGCAACATCACAATTACTGGGAGTATGTAACACTTAGTTTAAGGAGAGGTCAAAGAAAAATATAGATATTTGTATGTTGCACCCAGATACTAACATAGTAGCCCAAGCAAGTCCAGCTGAGTAATGTAGTTAGATTAAAAAAGGTGGCTCACAAGTGGTCATATTTTAAACCTAAAATATTTAAGGTTCTGGGACTACACTGATGCTTTTAGAAACAAAACACCAGTTGATACCAAGCGAGAAAACCAGATATGCAGTGAGCAGAAGACAGACAGAAGGATCATATTACCAGACAAAGCAAAAAATGCCAACAGCAGCAGCATAGAGCAGTGATAACACACGCTGCTGAACATTTCACATTGCTCATTACAGTGACTGCCTTTTCAGCTTCAGTACCTAAGAAAATATTTAAGATTTAAGTAGATGTGAAATAATATTATGTGAAGAACCTTAGTTGAAGCGTATGTACTTATACACACTCACACTAAAAGCACTACACACACATACAAGCATTACATGCACACACATTCTATACCAAGACTACACACACTATACATATATTAAACACACACACACACATATTAGTTACATACACTACATACAATACACACACACTATACTTATATTAAACACACACACACTATACTTATATTAAACACACACACACATACTATCTACATACACTACATACAATACACACACTATACTTATATTAAACACACACACACATATTATCTACATACAATACACACACACACACACTATGCAAAGATTACACAGGAACAAGCATTCTATAGAACCAATACAAACACACACATTCTATACAAAGGCTACACACACACACTTTACATATATTAAACATACACACACACATATATTTTATACATACACTACACACTATGCAAACATTATACAGGAACAAGCATTCTATAGAACCAATACAAACACACACATTTAATACAAAAACTACACACAAACACCATACAAGCATTATACAAACACAATCATGCTATACAAATACTGCACACACACTCTATATACAAACATTATAGAAACCCTCACACATGCTATACAAACACTGCACATGCAATCTACACTAAAACTGTACACAACTGTACACAAACACCCACACTATACAAATACTACACATAAACACACACTACCCAAACATACAAACACAGACATGGTATACAAACACTGCATACAAACACACACACTATACAAACATTATACAAACACACATGCATGTTATACAAACAATGCACACACACACTCTCTATGCAAACACTGCACACACTCTCTATACAAACACTGCACACAGACACACACTAAACAAACATTGCACAGAAACACACTATACAAATATAATACAAACACACATACATACTATACAAACACTACACACACACACACACACATTCTTAACAAACACTACACAACACTGAACACACACACATACATTCTATACAAACACTGCACACACACATTCTAAACAAACACTACACATACACATTCTATACAAACACTGCACACACACATTTTATACAAACCCTAAACACACACACATTATATACAAAAACACATTCTATACAAACACTACACAACACTGCACACATACATTATATACAAACACACACTTTATACAAACACTACACACATGCTCTATAGAAACATTAGACAGTAGTCACATTCTATACAACCAATACACACTTTCTCTAAAAATATAAACACAAAAAAAAATACTAAACTCTCCACCTAGATTCCAGTTTATTTCAAAGTAACAAATGAAATTAATTAAAACACTGTCCTTACTTTAAAGTAACCACCACCGGTTTCTTAAATCCCCGGTATGAATATTAAATGTAACATTTCCAACTGGGCATAGACGGCAATTAAATGTAACAGACTTATTTAGACATTCAATGTAACAATAAAACACATTCACATAGACACAGACACACACACAGTGTATAAACTCACGGATACACAAATATACAGACACATGAATACACACAGATATACAAACACATGTACACATGTATATACACAGATACACAGACACATGCACATATGTATATACATAGATACACAAACACATGCACACATGTATATAAACAGATACACAAACACATGCACACACATATATATATATATATATATATATATATATACACATACACACACACACACACAGATACACACGCACACAGATACACACACATAGATACACAAGCACATGCACACATGTATATGCACAGATACTACACAAACACATGCACACATGTATATACACAGATACACAAACACATGCACACTCGTATATACACATACACATGCACATATGTATATATACACACACAGATACACAAGCACATGCATATGCATATAGTCACACACACACACACAAATCATACAGATGTCATATAGATGTCCCTAACTGTTTCTCAACAGGATGATGCCTAATTGTCCTTATAGCGGTTCGTGTATCAGGAACAGATCGCGTTAGACAGGCTAGTGCCTCACCCCAAGCCGAATACTATGATGATATTTAATAATTAAATTGCCCTAAATGTAGATGCAACCAGTCATTGGTCTGCATTAACCCCTTGCCTGCAAAAGGTTCCTGCAAGTCTCTGTGATCGATGCACTACAGAAGTCTCTGGGAGCCAAGGAGTTAAACGGCAGTGGATTTAAGCACACTGTCATAAATCTGCAGTATATACTCAGAACTGTAAAAAAATCTGGCAATGATCAGCATATGTATGTTTGCTGTGATTGCCTTTCGTCACAGCTCTTGAATGTACCCAAACAAGGCAAAAGAAGTAGAAATCTGTACATTATTGTATTTTCCTAGTTGTAAAATTTGTGCATACTCCTTTTTTTTTAACCAAAGTACTTCACTGAAATCAAAACCAGAAACCCCCCCCTTTAAGCAAAAATCACGTTTTTTTCTGTCTCTCTCTCTCTCTCTCTCTCTCTGGATCATGTAAACCCCTTAAATAATAAGGGATAATTATTGTCAGACTTAGTACTTTTTCTCAGATCTCTGAAATCTTGTTTTAGCCAACTATATACAACCAAACAGAAATGAACAAATGCATGCTGAAAGTGACCCCCCTGACTACATAGGTATATGAATTGCAGAGTGTCAGTTTCTGTAGTCAGTCTCATATTGTTAATCTTGACCATTATCAATTTCATACTACTCACATTAAGCAGTTATAAGTATATAATAGCGAAAGTTAGAAATAGAAAGAGATCTGGGAGTTAACTAGTTAAAAATAAAATATAAACTAATCAGAACTGTCACTGGGGCTGGATGTCTGGCTCCTCTAGAAATGGATGTCTTTATATGGGAGGTAATTGCTGTACATGTATGATACCTGGGTCTTGTAGGGCAGATCCCAAATGTTTAAATCTATTGTCTAATGATTGCAAGCTCTGTGACGTTTTTGACACTTGATCTGGGGTAATTTACAACCCCAAGCTTTCCCATGCTTGCTGGTGTTGAAGTGCAGAAGTTAGAGTTTGGTTAAATCCATAGAAGATGCAGCTGGCTGAGAGGTGTCAGGCATCTTACACTCCAGTTTACCCACCTGACAAGACTACTACAGGCTATAGTTAAAAGACTTGTGAAGCTTTTGACAGTGCTAGAGAGACCTGGACATTAGAGGATAATTTAAAGGTTCGTGTGAAAAGGAGGTTGAACAAAGCAGCAATAGTGATGCACCCAGAGTACACGCACTGTAATCACTGACATTTCACACCCAGGTCTATAAAAGGGGTCATTTATAAACCGTTTGAAGTTGGAAACTAAATAATCACAGACAATTCTATGATGTTTTTGGGATGAAATGCTCCCTATTAGAATGTGTGTTTTCATTTCACTCCATCCACAAATTTAGCAAAAACTAATTCATTTACATAGGGGTATGGGACTCATTTCAAGTCCTCTCTGGCAGTCAATGCGTTAAGTTTGTTGAATAGTGAATTAACAGAACGACTCTATTAGACCCAGCAATCACTTATTCTCTCTATAGAATTAAGTCATCTAAAAAAATTGCAAGTACAAAGCAAGATCTAAATAAAACCCAAATTTATTAATGATATGAAACTTCTTTTTCATTCTAACTTCACCTTACTAACTGAAAAGCACAATCAGTATTAAATTCAATATGTGCCAAGTGTTGGGTCTTTGCCTTAAACAGATTTCTATTTACCTGCCATAAACTGGTAAATGTCCATAAAGGCAGTACCATCCCATAGCAATCCATTCACCTATACACATTTGCAGTTGTGGAACTAAGCAAAGTTTCATCTTTCTCTATGCAAATCTCTCCATTGTGCACATAATATATTTATTAATTTCCTTCAACACATTTAATGTCCACCAACCTTTACCAGGATTAAATGCATGCCCTCCTGATGACCCCTGCGGGCTAGATTATATATCTACAGAATGTATAAATGATGTGACTACAATATATATACAATTAATTAACCCTAAATGTGTAATAAGATATATTAACACTTTTAGCAATACATCCAGCATTGGATGTTACCTCAGTCAGGCGTATTGGGGGGTCTCAGGTACTTACTGTATGGGCAGTCATTCTTTTTGGTCCCGCTGACCTTGCCACTCTCATTAATGGTGAGGAAGTATTTGTTGAAGGAGAAGAGTTTCCTAAATCGCACATCTCCTTGTAGGTGGTTGTAGCTTCGCACATGTCTCCCAGAAGAAGAGTTAGAGGAGACCTCTGGGGAGTCCTTGCTCCTGGCGTCATTGCAGGTGACAGACAAAGTGGATACGAAGAAAAAGAGCAGCAAGGAGCAGGGCAGGTGGGAAAAGCCTGAGGCACCATTTGTCAGTATCCATTTCCACATTGTACTGAGGCTGTCGGCATCAGAAAATGCCTCATGAAAAGAAACATACTGAAAAGGTAAAAATGTATATAGAGTAAAATGAGTGGTCTCGTATCTCCAGGAATTCTCTACTTTCTGATGTACAGAATAATGCACCAACATCCATAACTCCAGTAACAAAACTCATCTACAGACCCATAGTCCTCAGATATCCTTAGAAACGAAATCTAGTGTATTGTTCCCTGTTCTATTCTTTGCTCTTTCTCTCACAGCAGTTGCTTCCTCTCTCTCTGCAGCATGAAAAAGTGTACAGAGCCCAAAAAGGAATAGTTGACAACATATTCAACCCCCCTAAATGTCTGAGTTAGTGTCTATTCCACCTCCTTTTGCTCTCTTCCCTCCAGACCAGGCTGTAAAAACCCTCTCTCTTAGCATGGGAAGAGCAGTTTGCTTTGAAGAAGAAACTTCTCTTGATGTAAAAAGGATGGAAGCCGGAATAAATGTCAATGATTCCACTCTAGAGGTGGGATGTTTCTGGTGGTCAGTCAAGACTGCTGGGGTCAAGCAGCGGTGGACATCTGAAACCCAGTAGTAGGGGAGGAGACGGTCGGGAGGGGGGATTCTTCTTGGAAGCTCTGGAGATTACTGATCCCTTCCACTGATCTGAAACCTACTAATTGATGCTAAACGTTCCTCTCCTCTGAGCTGCCCACCAGCATGCTTGGATACTCATGCTTTACAAATCCTGCTGTCTTCCAGCCTGAGCCAATCCCCACCAGGGAGCCCCTTTTTGACTTGTTTTGCACTGTAACTTTTTTTTTCTTCGTTTTTTTTTCTGGCAGTGAAGTGCTTGAGAGCCACCTGGAGATTGTTGCTTGCTGACTTTTTTTTTTCTTTCCTCTGCTATAGAAAATCTACAGACATCCCATCTAATGCTGATTACAGTACATGCTGGTTTAAAGGAGATGAAAAAGACATCATTAGCTTCTCTTTCTTAAAGCAGCCAGCCTCCAAGGAGGTCCTAATTTATTCCCTCTTAGCTTCCGTTGCTGAAATAAAAAGTTCACACTTAGTATGTTCTTTCTTTTAGGTACACAAGATTTATGTCTAAGCCTCCTTCCCTAATCAAGAAAGAAACAGGGACTAAAAATTACCAATTTCTAAACTGCCTGCATGACTCATTTACTGAATCACTTTTTCACTTCAAAGCTAAACATTTTACTACAATTTAATCATAAAATCTGTCTAGTGTTTGTGTTTTTTTATGAAATTTATTTCCTTTAGGATTTATCCTATAGAATATTTGTTTCCATTTCAATGCAAAATCTTTTTTTAAAGATTATTTTAAAAATACTTTTCTGAATGGGTTACATTATTACATTTTTAATTTTATTTTTAATATACATTTTAAACTATATATGGCATGTTAATAAATACTCATAGTTGTATTTGTGAATAAATATATTAAATAGCTCACATCTAAAATTTCCAGCATACAGGAAATTTTTGATGTAAGCAATTTTTTCAAGGGACAGTCTACTCCACAATGTGTATTGTTTAAAAAGATAGATAATCCCTTTATTACCCATTCCCCAGTTTTGCGTAACCAACATTTTTATATTAACTTTTTTTTTTAACCTCTGTGATTACCTTGTTTCTAAGCCTCTGCCCCATTATCTCAGTTCTTTTGACATACTAGCATTTTAGCCAATCAGTGCTGACTCCTAGGTAACTCCATGGAAATTTGATGATAAAAATAAATTGTAACGTTGTATAAAATTGCATGCCCTATCTGAATCATGAAAGTTTAATTTTAACTAGACTGTCCCTTTAAGTAATGGTATGCATTTGGGATAGGGTAAGTGATCTGTGAAGAGTTATCATCAATAAATCAATAAAGGCAGCAATGGAAGATAAAGGTTGTTATTTAATCTATGGGAAATATATATACAAAAATATTGCAGAAGATCACAAACTTTCTTTTCTCTGAAACAATTTAGTGTGTATATAACTGTAATACATATATATATATATATATATATATATATATATATATATACAGTATATACATACATATAATGATAAAGAAAAATGAAATAACACACGCACACAGATGCACATACATGCTCACATACACACACACACATACACGCATGCACACACGCACACATACACACACCACATAGACAAACACACATGCATGCACGCACACACACATACACACCCATATATACAAACATGCACACCACATACACTCACACTACATACACACATTCACACATACATACAAACACACACCACATACACGCACATACACATACCACATAGACAAACACACATGCATGCATGCACACACACATACACACCCATATACACAAATACATACAGACACACACCACATACACGCACACCACATACACTCACACTAAATACACATGTACACATTCACACATACATACAAAGGCACACCACATACATGCACATACACACATACACAAAAACAAACACATGTACACACGCACACACACAGATACATGTGTTAATGCTCTAAGAAAGATACCCCAGATATGAACCTCTCAGGTAAGACTGGGACACAGAAGATAGTGTTATTTTTTTCAGCAGTGCAACAATCCCTTTTTATTACATGCTTATTTATTTTGGAGCAAATGCATGTATGGAATTATATGAAGAAATGACAATGTGGCTGTATAAAAACATAACTATTTTGTAAATATATTTTTTTTGGCAATTATGGATTGATTTATTTCACCCATGCCTAGTGAACCCAAATGATGAGTAATATTTTCTATTTTTTTCTGTGACAAGCAATATATTTTTTGCATTTTTCCATTGTTTATCTTTGTGTATGTAACCTGTTGGTACTTAAAGGGACCCATTTCTCATAAAATGTTTAATTATGCATAATTAAAAACAGCTTCCATCTTTATTTATCTTGCCTGTTTGTCTTGTAATTTATCTTTGACAATTGTGGCATTTTCTTCACTGCCAAAGAGGCTGGAATGGATCCTGTGGAAAGCAGAACACAACTCTTCTACATGCTGCACATTGATTGGCTGATATGTGCTGAAGCTAGTTTATACCTGTCCCTAATTGGTCACAGCAAAGGTAAAGCAACATCTAAGAGGCTTTTCAAGAGGTGTGTCCCAGGCCTGCAAAAATGCATCAAAATAGCTTTAAATGCTTTTAAAACTTTTATTTATTATGCAACTCTTTTGCAATGCATTAAACAATTTCTTATGCATAAATAAAAAATAGTTTAATTTCTAGACATATGCTTGGGCAAACAATTTGTTATGTTCACCAGATTAGTTTTTCAAAAATTTGGCTCTGCCAAATTTTGTCCGTGCTGGCATTGGGTTAGAACAAATATTGCATTTGTTACCACTATTTCCAATGTGAACAACTAAAATAGACAATTAATATTAAAGGGACAGTCTAGACAAAAATAAACTTTCATAATTCATATAGGGGATGTAATTTTAAAGAACTTTCCAATTTACTTTTATCACCAATTTTGCTTTGTTCTCTTGGTATTGTTAGTTGAAAGCTAAACATAGGTAGGCTCATATGCTAAATTCTTAGATCTTGAAAGCTGCCTCTTCTCTGAATGCATTTTGACAGTTTTTCACCACTAGAGGGCGTTTGTTCATGTGTTTCATATAGGTTCACAAGTGGAGTTACTTAGGAGTCAGCACTGATTTGCTAAAATGCAAGTCTGTCAAAAGAACTGAAATAAGAGGCTTAAATACAAGGTAATCACAGAGGTAAAAAGTATATTAATATAACTGTGTTGGTTGTGCAAAACTGGGCAATGGGTAATAAAGGGATTATCTATCTTTTAAAACAACAATTCTGGTGTAGTCTGTCCCTTTAACAAAAATCTTACATTATAAGATTTAAACAATTAAAATAACCCATTTTCAATGTTTAAAGAACATAAAATTCCTCTATGCCTAAAATCTAGCATTTTGTGCCTGACCAGCTGTCCCTACCATCATTCATTAGTAATACTATTACTATGTAATTCTGTACAACATTACAAGTAAAGCAGCTTATTAACTGAACAGTACAACTCCTTCCCCACATCTCTGCACCTTTTTCTGATACCAAATGGCATAAAGGAATCAATTTAATCATTTTTCATCCATCGCATACAATAATGTATTTGTCTGTTCATATATAAAACAACGACTCCTCAAAATTTGCATTAGTCCGAAGACTGAATGCGCATTTATATTAATTTCCCTTTATTTATTTATTATTATAATTATTAATATTCATAATAATATATATATAAATATTTTATACATTAGTGTTTGAAAGTGACAGGAAAAAAAAACAACTAACACCTCTCACAGTTTCTCTGCAGTAGGTGATTCACTAACAAAAAATAAGATGAGTGAGTATTAGTGAAGCAACTGCACAGAATAATTTAGGTACTTGGAGTAGCAGATTTTCAGCTTCACCACATACTAAGCTAATAATATTTGAATATTGTCTGCTTTGGAGGAGGTGTGGTAAAAAAATCCATGCACAGAATTACTTTTTTTTCCATACTGTGTGATGACAGAGAACGCATTAACAACACCGAGATTATATTAAAAGCTGACACAGCCATTTAGATTATATCTAATTTCTTTTTTTCTCTTTTCTGTATAGCCTTTCTTTGACAGCACAGTCAGATCTCTAAATAACTAGCTACTTTGCATTGTTCGTCACCATTTTGGGTTAGCCTGAAAAAGCCTGAGAAAAGTTCTACAGGAAAGATGCACTATTTAACGGAATTCAATCTGTCCCACTAGATTTGAATCACTAACATAAATGTATGAATGTAGATTATATCTCTGTAATGAGGCCTGAATCATTCTCAGTTACTTCAAAGGATTGAAATCTAACCTCCCTTTTTAGCAGCAATAATCAGAGGCTTAATGGGATCCTTTATTAATTGTTTCACTGCTACGTTAGAAAAAGTCAACCAGTGCTACAGGACTCACAAAAAAAGTGGTACCTTTACAAATGCCCTTTTTCACTTCTCTCCTCCCTCTCAATTTAATGAATCTTTTAGATTTTTGTGGGAGCAGAAAGTGGTTTGTATAAAACATAATGAAAACAACACTTCCTGTAGGACAAACTTCTGTCAACAGAAATTAGGCACACTAACATATTTTTGTATGAACAAGTATAGATTCACTAAAAGCTGATTTAAAAGTAGTATGAAATGTCAGGTCTATATTGCAGTATAAATTAAATAATAGAGACAAGTCCTCTATGTATTGGTGGATAATGCCTAGCCTTCACGTGCCTTAAAGGGACATTATACACTAGTTGTTTCTTTGCATAAATGTTTTGTAGATGATCCATTTATATAGCCCATCGGGGAGTGTTTTTGTACAAATGTATAGTTTTGATTATTTTTAAATAACATTGTGCTGATTTTCAGACTCCTAATCAAGCCCCAAAGTTTTAGATGTTTACTGATGTATACAGACTTCAGACTGCTTCTGTTTGTATATAATGTGTATTTTCATATGCAGGGGAGGGGAGTATTCTGCTATCAGCCCCTTACAGTGCGTGTCACAGGCTTATCTCATTAACAGTGTTAAATTGGGAGCTTCTAAGTAAGTTTTTAAACGGTTTTATACTAGATTTTTATATCAGTATCCGTGCATATTCTTTATAGTAGTGTCTATTATATGCAGTTAAATGAAAATTGGTGTATACTGCTCCTTTAAAGAAACAAAATGACCTTCTTTATATACATTTTTACAGAGGCATCCCATAACTGTTTAAGTTCCATGTATTATGCATTACGTCAGTATTGTATATATTGTTTAGAACTAGAAATTATGAAAACAAGAGCAAAATGCTTTTTAACAAAAAATAAATAAAATCCTGGCTCAGTGAAGGCTGCAACGCTTTGTGTAGCACTGCTTTGTTGTTATTTCAGAAAGCTCCCCCACACACTAACTTACGTAGACTGAAAAATATATTAAAGGGAAATTAACTTCAAAATTTAGTTTTTAAAATATATTTCAAAATGCTTTACAGTTAGTTTCAAATATTGTTTCAATTATGTTTTTTTTATTTTTTTTTTATTTTCATGCTTTTTGAATAGTATCCCCATCCTCCAACACAGCTATGGGAGGTGTCTTTCTATTTAATGAGCATTTAATAATTGAAAATTTGTTGTTTACTAATATCTTGTTCCTGTTAATGTTATTTTGTAGCAGGTTTCACTATTATATTTTATTGCAAAATACTTTAAAATGTATGATAGCTGTTTTTTTTTTTTTTTATAATAGTAAATGTTTAAAGGGATACTAAATCCAAATTTTTTTCTTTAATGATTCAAATAGAGCATGCAATTTTAAACAACTTTCTAATTCACTCCTATTATCAATTTTCTTTGTTCTTTTGCTATCTTTATTTAAAAAGCAGGAATGTAAAGCTTATTAGCTGGCCAAATCTTTTGTTCAAAACCTGGGTTATGCTTGATTATTAGGTTTCTAATTTGTAGCCACTAAAAAGCAAACACTATCTAGGGTGCTGAACCTAAAATGGGCCGGCTCCTAAGCATTTACATTCCTGCCTTTTAAATAAAAATAGCAAGAGAACAAAGAAAAAACGATAATAGGAGTAAAGTTAGAAAGTTGCTTAAAATTGCATTCTCTGACTCATGAAAAAAAAAGGGTTTAGTATCCCTTTGAGTTTAATAATTTATATTAATTGGTTTAGGATTTAAAAGGTCTGTTAACAATTAAGAGATAAATGAACAAATCTGCTAGCAGACAGAAGCATAGGCAGAAGCTTAGTATAAAAAATGAGACAAAAACAGAACTTATTTCTCATCTGAGTATGCTAAGTTATTTAGTTGTATACATTTTTTTTGTCTGGAAATGTATGTTCTGTGTAAAGTGCATTTGTGCTGAAAATGTGTATGTGATATAAAATATGATCCGTTTCTCTTGTAGCTTGGTAGGTCAATAGGTGGCAAGCACAGCACGCTCACTGCATTCTGCTATTCTGCTGCGAGGGGCTCAGCTTAGCTGAAATATTATTATTTTATAAAAACAGAGAAATAATGACTAATGAATAAGCATCCTCCAGCGATCTGTATGTTACCTATATTACAACTTTTTATTTGCTTTGTATAGCAATGCTTTGGATGCTTCTTTGGAAAATGTTAAAGGGACAGTAAAGTCAACGTTAAACAAATAGATAGAGCATGACATTTTAACTTTCCAATTTACTTCAGTTATGAATTCTGCTTAGTTCTCTTGGTATCCCCTTTTAAAGGGACATGAAACCCAATATAGATCATACAATTTTAAACAACTTTTAAATTTACTTCTATTATCTAACTTCATTCTCATAGCATCCTTTGTGGAAGGAACAGCAATGCACTACTGGGCGCTAGCTGAAAGCCAATGACAAGATGCATATATATGCAACCACCAATGAGAATCTTCTGAGCCTACCTCAGTATACTTTTCAACAAAAGATACAAAGAGAACAAAACAAGTTAGATAATATAAATACATTGGAATGTTATTCAAAATTGCATGCTCTATCTGAATCATGAAAAAAAAATTGGGGTTAAAGAGTAATCCTAGGTGAGCTCAGGAGCATGCACGTGTCTTTAGCCACCTGGGAGCAGTATTTACAACATTGTTTATAGCAATGTTATACATAGTTGCAAACACAGCTGCCATAGACTGCTAAAGACACTCCACGGCCACAGAGTTTGCAACTATATATAACATTGTTTTCTTGCAAACACTGTTGCCAGATGGCTAAGGACACTTGCACACTCCTGAGCTCACCTATGATTACTCTTTAACAAATGATACCAAGGGAACAATGCAAAATTGATAACAGAAGTAAATTGAAAAGTTGTTTTAAATTGTATCCTCTCTCTAAATTATGAATGCTTAATTTTGGCTTTACAATCTCTTTAAACAATATCGTCTGCTGTAATCAGTTTGCTCATTAAAGGGCCATGATACCCAAATTTTGAAACACTTGAAAGTTTTGCAGCATAGCTGTAAAAGCTGACTAGAAAATATCACCTGAACATCTCTATGCATTTAAAAAAGAAAGATATTTTACCTTAAAATGTCCTAAGTATTTACACCCCATTGTAAAGGACTTTAAGCAACAAATCAGTATGCTTGTCCCGGGACCGGTAAGGGAGTGAGCCTCGTGCACACTCATGTTTTTTTTCCTAATTCAGTTTAAGGAAGTTTACTATAAAATCTCATGAGAGTTAAGCAAAATCTCATAAGATCACAGTAAAAGAGTTCATGGCCTCAGCACTGTTGATACTGATTGGCAGCTGTTCATTTCTTCATTTGTTTTTTTGTTTTTTTTTTACCTGCAACTGGACAGTAACTGAAGTATAACTTTTTACACAGGACTTACTCTGGTGAGCTGAGGAAATTGTGAGGTAAAATAAACAGATAAGATATAAAGACTCAACAACTTTTTAAAGAAATATTTCCCTAGACTGCAAAACAATGCACATTTTGCTAACCAAATTACAGTTTTAAATGTTTGTTTTTTTAAATGTATTTTTAGGTAGATCATTTGCAATGTAGTGCTTATTTGCTGATAAATAAATTAGGTCATGCTAGGATTGAGATGAAAAAGTAGTTTGGACACACCTGGGATAAAAAGACTTTATATATGTATTACATATAGAAAAATAAAACAAAATAATAGTGAAATATGGCAAAAGACCAAATAAATAAATCTACATACAGAAATAATTTATAATGTATTTAAAAAAAAATGTTTGTCTGAATATGGATCTATTGTTATGTCTTGTAAAGTTTGATTTTTCCAGCCTCTTTTGAAATATAATGTATTCTTTTTTTTTATCATAGTACTGGGAACATTCTACCCACACATATTTATTGAATTCTTTCTGTACATAATGTAATACAAATAAAATAACTTTACAAAGATTAGCATATCAACTTAATGGCCTGGGTGCTGACCTTACTAAGTCTGCCTACCTGCATGCAACCAATGCTTATGGACAATTTTTTCATTAAGTAGGAAGTTATTTAGGGAAGAAATGCTCTTGTCCCGCCTTGAATGTCGCTCCTGACCAGTTCTGTGTCTTTGTGCATGATGAGGTTATGTTGCTGGGAGCCTGCGATTTCCCTCCCAGAGACAAAGGTCTGGGTCTGACAGTGACTGACACTGAAGTGCTGCCCCTTGTCAAATGCTGCCTGTGTCCATTGGACCCACTTGGTCCCATGGTTGAGCCGGCCCTGCATCTTAGTAAAAAGTAATACTAATAGAAAATATTTCTCAGTGCCCAGCGTGTGTGTCTCATTTTTAACTTCTTGAGAATTTTAGCAAGGCCCATCTGTAAAATGTATAATAATTTTGGGCTAGATTACAACTGACATGTTAATGTTAGAGCATGCGTAATATTGAAATATTGTGCCTGTGTTAACTTGTGCTCATATTTACAAGTTGAAAGTAAACTAAATTTGTGCTTGTCGAGTTATCGTAACTTAAGTCCTCGCGTGAAAGGTTAGGTCTAAATACAAAGTTGCACCAAACACAACATAAATACATTTAAATAAAGTAATACAACAAGGGGGTTTGGTTAAGCACACCAAAAAAAACTTTTTATATCTTAGCACACATATTGTGGGAGTGCTACCAAAGTGACCAAAATACTTTTTGTTGTTTTGTAATTAAAATAAAGTATAACACTCATATATACACTATCTAATAAAAAATATTCGTATAAATATATAAAAAAGCTATAAGGGTTGGGTTAAAAGGTATAAGGTATATGACAATGCATATATATATATATATATATATATATATATATATATATATAGATAGATAGATAGATAGATAGATACATATACTGTACGTGTCTAAATATATGTATGTATGTACAATACTGTGCAAAAGTCTTAGGTCACCATTAGATTTGTTGTTTTAGCAAAGTTCTAATGACCATCCATATTTATTATTCAGTCTCTTTATTAAGATACAAACATAAATTACAGGAAATATGTAAACAAAATATAAAATATCCACAATTTTCAGAACAAAAGGGCTTCTTCAGGCAAAAGTCAGTATTTTGTGTGACCTCCCTTGGCCCTAAGCTAATCTTGAATTTTTTTGGGGAGACTGTCCTGAAGTTTTCTTAAGTAATCTTCTGGTATATTATACCAGGCTTCTTTCAGCATTTCCCAGAGTTCTTCTTTAGATTTAGGTTGTCTTTTATTTCTTTCTCTGTCCAGGTGATTCCATACTGCCTCTATAATATTCAGGTCTGGACTATGTGGAGGCCATTTCATGACCGTCAGTGTTATATCAGCCGTTTTTCTCTCCAAATATGATTTCACTGCATTAGCAGTGTGTTTGGGATCGTTAGCATGCTGAAAAATAAAACCATTCACATTCAGGTGCTTTCCTGAAGCAATTACATGATGAATTAAACCTTTCTGTACTTTTCAGCATTCATGATCCCATTAATTCAGACAATATCACCAACACCACTGGCAGAAATGCAGCCCCCAACCAGGACAGACTCTCCATCATGTTTCACTGAAGGCAGCAAGCACTCATTCTTCCATCTCTCCACAACTCTTCTTCTCACATATTGTCGACGATTGGACCCAAAATTTTAAATCTTGGATTTGTCACTCCATAATACTCTTTTCCACTGATCTTCATTCCAATCTTTGTGAGCTTTAGCTTTTTCACCCTGTTCCCCTTCTGAAAAAGTGGGTTCTTGGTTGCTACCCTTCCACAAGACCATTCTGGATCAAGCTTCTTAGGACTGTAGAAGGCTCAATTTGGCATCCAGATGAAGCTGCCAGATGCTGAGCCAACTCCTTGCTGGACTTCTTCTGGTCTTTCAAAGAAGAAACACTGAGAACATTTTCATCAGATTTTGAAAGTTTTCTTGGCTTTCCAGTCCTTTTTTGTCCTTGACCTCTCCTGATTCTTCAAATAACAGCTTGAATACAACATCTTGATTATCCAGTTTGTTGCTGATTTCCCTTTGAGAGTGGCCTTGCTGATGCAAAAGTATGATTTTGTGTCAAATTCTGTGATCTTTGGCATTTTGAATAGAATTATGTAATTTAAAAGTTGTTTTTTATTGCATGTCTAGCACAAACCTGGTGTAATAGACATTTTTCACAGCAGTCAGTTTGACATGAAATAGTAGGAGGAATAAAGGCGTTAGCAATGACATTAAATAAGGTTCCGTTCTATTAAGGGTTTACAAGAGACAGGTTTCTGCTATTGCTCAAGTGTAAGGGGTCACACTAAATACTTGCTACTTTAGCCTATAGAAGTTGTTTTTTCAGGGGGGTTTTCAGTTTTTTAATACTTCATCAAAAATATCCTGTATTTTCTGATTGTAATCTAATAAAGAGACTTAGAAATAATGGACATTATACCATTGATAAAATAACAAATCTAATGGTCGCCTAAGACTTTTGCACAATACTGTATATATACATATGTATATAAATATGTGTGTATACATGTGTATTTATGTTTATATGTGTAATATAAACTCATGTATACACATATATACATATGTAAATATACTTTGGAGTTTTTCCACTCAAAAACCTGAAAGAAAGGAAAATTATTTTTAATAAACGTTAATATATTATAATGTGTTTTAGTGTGTATGCACTATAAATATTTTACATTGCAACGTTCTTCACAGAGTGGAAAATGTTCTATATATTTATTCAAATAGCTATATAGGTATATATATATATACTTTACAAATAATACATCACACATCAAAATCATTTTTTTTTTTTGGTGTAGTGACATATAGAGCGGTCTCACCCAATCTATACATATTAGTAAATGCACGCTCAAGAGAATAAGAAGCTTTGAGCATGCGCAGATCTTGCCCTCAGCCACTCTAATGTAATCTTTGAGGCCTCAATACTCAAAAGGGATCTGACACAATTTCGTGAATGCTGATGAAATATTCAGAAGTGCCGACATTACTGTTTAAAGGCAACATCACCGAGAGGCGTTTTAATTTACATCACAATGGGTATTGATGTTGGCAAAGTATCCCAAGCAGCATTGGCACCTACATTAGTGATGTAAAGTAAAGGATCCATTATAAATATATAGCACTGCGCCTAATAAATATACCTTTATACCCCTAAACCGACATAACCCACCACCGCAAACTAACCCTACACTTCTTAACCCCTATATTGCCAATAGCCCACTGCAAAAAACTTCCTAACCTATTAACCCCTATACTGCCAATAGCCCACCTCAATAAACTTCCTAACTTATTAACCACTATACCGCCAATAGACCACCACAATAAACCTCCTAACCTATTAACCCATATACTGCTAATAACCCACAGCATTAAATTTCCTAACCGATTAACCTCTATACCGCCATAAACCCCCATCGCAAACACCCCCAAATCTATTAACCACTGACAGCCACAACTCCCAATGCAAACTAGCCCTACACTACGTAACTACCTAACAACTCACCCCCCCAATACCCCTAACCTAACATCCCCTAAGTTACAAAAACTAACAAACACTAAAATTACACAAAATAAAATAACGCATTATCAAAAAAAGCACTACAAAAAATAGAAAACAATTCACAGTTAAGCCTATCCTAAAACCAAAGTCCCCTTTAAAAAATGCCCTACAAAAAGCCCTTCTAAGGGCTATTGCTATAGTAACTTTTAGTGTTTAGTGTTATAGGTTTTTTTCATTTTGGGGTCTTTAGTTTTAATACAGACATAACTGTGTTTTTTTTTATTTTTGGTAATGTGTTTTTTTTATTTTCAGTAATTTTTGTGTCTGTTATTTTTTGTAACTTAGGGGGTGTTAGCTTAGATTTCTGATGGCTAGCTGTTAGAAGGTTTACAAGTGTAGGGGTATTTTGCATTGTGGAGCTGTAGCTGATTTGGGTTTAATTGGTTAGGGGGCTTATTGCAATGGGGGTTGTGACGGTTTAGGGGTTAATTTGTTAGGGGTGGTTAGGTCTTTAGGTTATGGTAGTTTAAGAGTTAATAGTGTAGGTGCGCTGGGGGGTGAGGGGATGTAAGGGGTTAATATTTTTTAAACATAAATATATATTTTAAATGATATATTTATGTTTAAAATAATAAAATAAACAAGCAACAATAAATACATTTTAAATTATATACAATACTTAAAATAATATGCATTATACATGGAAATGCATATTATTTTAACATTGTATAGAAGTGTAGCAACATAGCTTCTATAGTTATAATAGGGATTTTTTGTGTATACTTTATTAGTCAGCCATGTTTGTCTCACCACCTTTTCAGTTGTAAGACTTTACAGTGTGAGGCAGGTAGTGTAGGTTTAGGGAAAGTAAGGTCAAACAGGCATTATTTGAAGTGTCCCAAGACAAAAATAATTACTTTAGAGACCATCCTGGAGTCATCTGATGATCATCAAACAACTTTTAAATACATTTGCACATCATCAGACATCATCAGGAATGTAAAGTCATCAGCTAAGGTAAAACATTCTGGGTGATGACTTCAGAATGATTAGCATATCACCTTACTGATTACTTCACAAGCATGAACAGCCAGTGAATGACTCTAGAGTCATCTTATTTAAATATTTCAGCCTGTGGGCATAGTTCAGTATGGTTTCTGATGACTACTTCTGAATTACTCCAATTACTTCTAAATCACTCCAGGAAGATCATACTTTTTGACTAGGGTGTTCCTACACATGTTTGGTTTCAGTGAGCGCACTGTCTGCACTGTGTAGGAACACTGAAAAAACGCCACCCACTGAAAGTGCCGATAAGTGCAGATGTTGCGATGTTTTGATGACGTAGCGCTCCCGATTATATCCAATGGGGGACACATCGCCACTCACCAGCACTTTGTTGGTCAGCCAGTTTTTTACAATATATCCACAGACCACCGAACTGTGAGGCCGACAAGGCCAGAAAGGCAGTTTTGCGTTGGTCTGTAGATGCTTTGAATATCAGGTCCTGAATCATGAGATTCAGGGACATATTTATCAAGCTCCGTATTGAGCTTGATGCCCCGTGTTTCTGACGAGCCTTCAGGTTAACCAGAAACACAAGTTATGAAGCAGTGGTCTAAAGACCACTGCTCCATAACCTGTCCGCCTGCTCTGAGGTGACGGACAGACATCGCCGGAAATCAACCCGATCCAATACGATCGGGTTGATTGACACCTCCTGCTAGCGGCCTATTGGCCGTGAATCTGCAGCGGGCGGTATTGCACCAGCAGTTCACAAGAACTGCTGGTGAAATCATAAATGCTGAGAGTGTATGCTGTCGGCATTTATCAATGTGCAGCGGACATGATCCGCAATATCGGATCATGTCCGCTCGCACCTTCTTAAATAGGCCCCTCAATGTTTACAAAGAGTGCTAGGCTGCAAGACATTCTGCTAAGTTAGGCGTGCATCTATAGTACCCCTTAAAAAATAAGCAATTGAGTCATTTTATTTATTTAGGGTTTCATCACTTCTTGAATGTGCACTATATACAACATAAGTGCCAGTGATAACACATGAGTGTATCTAACTAATTACAGCTACGCTGAAAATAGTGAATTGTGTGGCTTAGATTATGATTGGGCTACAAGGTGTTATGTCAACATGATGAAAAAGAGTCACACGGGGGGGGCAGATAAGAAGCGGAAAATATTTGCAATATAAGAATTTAATAACAAGTTGGGAAATTCCTAATAAGCTAGATATTTTTAACGTAACATTGTATCATAAGGAAAAGCATCATCAAATCAGATCATCAAAGTTTTCATCACGTTCCTTTAATATCTGTACAGAGAAAAGAAAGATGGTGCCTGTGTACGAATCACAAAAGAATGAGAAACAAAATGAGAAATAACTTTAGCACAAAGTTTTCTAGTATGAAATGATTAAGATGAATGAATATAAAGCCATAAATATTTACAGATGAGCTTTTTTTTTATCAGTAACATTTTTAAACATCATTTGTTTAATCCATGAGATATGTTGAAGGTACACATATTTGTATCCCACCTACACATCCTGGTAAAGAACCATTAGACCACAGAAAGCTAGAAAAAAAAATATAGTAATAAGAAAAATGAACCTCGGAAAATACAGTAATTAAAATGCTAACACAATTTTTAACCCCTTAAGGACACAGCCATTTTTCAATTTCTTTCCCTTAAGGACCAGGGCTATTTTTACATTTCTGCGGTGTTTGTGTTTAGCTGTAATTTTCCTCTTACTCATTTACTGTACCCACACATATTATATACCGTTTTTCTCGCCATTAAATGGACTTTCTAAAGATACCATTATTTTCATCATATCTTATAATTTACTATAAAAAAATTTATAAAATATGAGGAAAAAATGGAAAAAAACACACTTTTTCTAACTTTGACCCCCAAAATCTGTTACACATCTACAACCACCAAAAAACACCCATGCTAAATAGTTTCTAAATTTTGTCCTGAGTTTAGAAATACCCAATATTTACATGTTCTTTGCGTTTTTCGCAAGTTATAGGGCAATAAGTACAAGTAGCACTTTGCTATTTCCAAACCACTTTTTTTCAAAATTAGCGCTAGTTACATTGGGACACTGATATTTTTCAGGAATCCCTGAATATCCCTTGACATGTATATATATTTTTTTAGAAGACATCCCAAAGTAATGATCTAGGCCCATTTTGGTATATTTCATGCCACCATTTCACCGCCAAATGAGATCAAATAAAGAAAAAATTCACTTTTTCATAATTTTTTTTCACAAACTTTAGGTTTCTCACTGAAATTATTTGCAAACAACTTGTGCAATTATGGCATAAATGGTTGTAAACGCTTCTCTGGGATCCCCTTTGTTCATAAATAGCAGACATATATGGCTTTGGCATTGCTTTTTGGTAATTAGAAGGCCGCTAAATGCCTCTGCGCACCACACATGTATTATGCCCAGCAGTGAAGGGGTTAATTAGGGAGCATGTAGGGAGCTTCTAGGGTTAATTTTAGCTTTAGTGTAGTGTAGTAGACAACCCCAAGTATTGATCTAGGCCCATCTTGGTATATTTCATGCCACCATGTCACCGCCAAATGCGATCAAATAAAAAAAAATGTTAAATTTTTTTACAATTTTAGGTTTCTCACTGAAATTATTTACAAACAACTTGTGCAATTATGACATAAATGGTTGTAAATGCTTCTCTGGGATCCCCTTTGTTCAGAAATAGCAGACATATATGGCTTTTGTGTTGCTTTTTGGTAATTAGAAGGCTGCTAAATGCTGCTGCGCATCACACGTGTATTATGCCCAGCAGTGCAGGGGTTAATTAGATAGCTTGTAGGGAGCTTGCAGGGTTAATTTTAGCTTTAGTGTAGAGATCAGCCTCCCACCTGAAAGATCCCACCCCCTGATCCCTCCCAAACATCTCTCTTCCCTCCCCCACCCCACAATTGTCCCCGCCATCTTAAGTACTGGCAGAAACTCTGCCAGTACTAAAATAAAAGGCTTTTTTTTTTTTTTATGAATTTTTTAAAAAAAAAAAATATATGTTTAGCTGTGATGGACCCCCCCCTTAGCCCCTAACCTCTCTGATCCCCCCCAAACAGCTCTATAACACTTGCCCACATCCTATTTGCTGCCATCTTGGGTACTGGCAGCTGTCTGCCAGTACCCAATTTGCCTCCAAAAAATGTTTATTTTTATTTTTTTTCATGTAATTAAATGTTTTCTGTAGTGTAGCTGCCCCCCCTAATACCCTCCTCCCTCTCCCCCTCCCAGATCCTTTTGAAAATTATTTCCCCCCCTCCCTCTCCCTCTCTCCCCCCCCTCCCTCTCCCTCTCTCCCACCCTCCCTCTCCCTCTCTCCCATTCATAAATTCATTGGTGGCAGTGGCTGTTACGCGATCGCGCGCACATATGCGCGCGCACGCGCGCTCCCTGCAGGCCCCGCACGCTCCCGGCACCCGGCTTGCACATTGCACATTCAGGAACCGGATGCCGGGTAGCGATGGGCCGCCCACCCGCCTCCCTGAAGCTGCTCCCACCCACCAACGATCGGGCCCATCGCAACCGGTGCAGAGAGGGCCACAGAGTGGCTCTCTCTGCATCGGTTTGGGAAAAAAGGTATTGCAGTGATGCCTCAATGTTGAGGCATCACAGCAATACCTTGAAAGCGGCTGGAAGCGATCAGGATCGCTTCCAGCCGCTTTAAACCCTGATGTCGTACAGGGTACGTCGCTGGTCTTTAAAGACCAGGTTGTGTGCGACGTACCCTGTACGACATGTGTCGTTAAGGGGTTAATTAAAAAGTAAAGTTAAAACTGTTTGAACTTATTTTGAAACTATCAGGTAAGGCAAGTTGCATATCTAAAGATTCACTGTTCATAGGCTGATAAGGTTATCTCAGACAACAACCCTATTTGTGGACAGGGACAGCATATAATTATAACAAAATATTTTAAGCACAAACATATCAAGAGAACATACCAAGAGAACGAAGACAAATTGATAATTGGAGTAAATTAGAACATTTCTTAAATTTGAATGCTCTATCTGAACCATGAAAGAAAAATGTTAGGTCTCATATCCCTTTAAGGTACCAGAAAATTAATTTTTAGCTAGAATTTTAAGAAACATATTGCATTCACAATAGCAATGAAAATTACAGTAAATCATTTTAAAATAAAAGTTTACAGGCAGCTCATGCAAAAGTGATATATTTATGAAATGAATTATAAACAGTATGATTTGTATTTACAAAACTTTCCAATAAACTTTCATTATTTATTTTCCCCCATTTTCTTGTAAATTAATTGATGGTTTTCTAAATTCCACAGAGTTTTTATAAAGTCATAGGGATACGAAAGATAAAATTACACTTTCATGATACAGACAGAGCATGCAATTTTAAGACTTTCCAATTTTAATATCCCTTTAATTTCATATTTTTCTATCTCATTTATTCTAACAAGGTACCATCATTTCTCAGTGATTTCTTTTTAGGATTCTTTAAACTAGGAAGTTCTTGTCAATCAAATTTGCTTTACCCTTATCAAGAAAACAAAAGGCACTTTCATCCTATCAATTTGCCTCAAGCAGGTTAGAATCTGTTTCCCACAGAATAACCCAGGAAACAGTGTTTCCACTGCAGCCAAGTATTATGGGTTGTGACAATAATAGTGTAGCACCTCTATTACTCTTATCCTAGTCCTTATCAGAGAGCCACTAAAGATAGGGAGAGGGGTTTAAGTGAGAAGTTATTCTGTGAAGCATATGTTGAATTCCCAGTGATGACAGACAGATGGGAACAGTCTGATGAAAACAACACCAAGGTTTAATTATTTTATTTTTTTAAGATATTAGATTTATCTAAGAGAAAAAAATCACTCATCCAGATTTGTTGATTTAACTATGTGATTAAATGTTTGTTTGCTTTTAAATAGGAACACATTGTAATATTATTTATATGGCTATTATTTTTATTAATAGTTTGTATAGAATTATCAAATTCAGTTGTGCAGGGCACAACAATAGATTTGTGGTAACAGACTAAACAAAATAAGTTAATACAGGAGGAAGTAGACCCTGCTCTGAAGAGATTACAGTTTACAGGATGAGGCTGCAGACGCATAAGGTCTGGGGTAGCTTGTCACATGGATTGTAGTTGCACAAGCGAGTCAATGCAGCTCAATATTTATTTGAATCAGGATGGAAAGCAGGTAGAGGAGAGACTGTAAGCCTCTTTGAAGAGGTGGGTTTTTATAGCGAGGCTGAAGCTAAACAAGGTTGGAGTCTGATAGAGCTGAGTACAGTGTTCCAGAGGAGAGAAGCAGTGTGTGAGAAGTCCTATTGGCTGATTGCAACAGCCAATATCAGCCAATCGGAATGTAAGGGATGCCATCTTGGGTGACATCATTTAAAGGGAAACTTAATACTTCAACAGCCATCGGAAGAAGAGGATGCTCCGAGCCGGATGTCTTGAAGATGGACCCGCTCCACACCCGATGGTTGAAGATAGAAGATGCTGTCTGGATGAAGACTTCTGCCCGCTTGGATGAAGACTTCTGTTGCCTGGATGAGGATGGATGTCCGGTCTTCAAAAACTGTAAGTGGATCGTCAGGGGTTAGTGTTAGGTTATTTTAAGGGTTTATTAGGTGGGTTTTATTTTTAGCTTAGGGTTTTGGGCAATGTAAAAGAGCTAAATGCCCTTTTAAGAGCAATGCCCATCCAAATGCCCCTTTCAGGGCAATGGTTAGCTTAGGTTTATTTAGATAGGATTTTATTTGGGGGGTTTAATTGTGTGGGTGGTGGTTTTTTTCTGTTGGGGGTGGTTTGTATTTATTTTTATAGGCAAAAGAGCTGTTCAAGTTCAATCCGATTGGCTGATCCGATCAGCCAATCAGATTCAGCTCGCATTCTATTGGCTGATTGGAACAGCCAATAGAATGCAAGCTCAATCTGATTGGCTGATTCCATCAGCCAATCAGAATATTCCTACCTTAATTCCGATTGGCTTATAGAATCCTATCAGCCAATCGGAATTAGAGGGACGCCATCTTGGATGACGTCTATTAAAGGAACCGTCATTCGGCTAGTAGGCATCGGGAGAAGAGGATGTTCCGCGTCGGATGGAAGATGATGGCTCCCGAAGAAAGAAGATTGAAGATGCCGTTGATAGAAGACTTCATCCGGATCATGGACCTCTTCAGCTCCTGCTTGGATGAAGACTTTAGCCGGATCATGGACCTCTTCAGCTCCCGCTTGGATGATGACTTCAGCCGGATCATGGACCTCTTCAGCCCCCCGCTTGAGCTTGGATCAGGACATCGGAGGAGCTCTTCTGGATCGATCGGTGAACCTGGTATGGTGAAGATAAGGTAGGAAGATCTTCAGGGGCTTAGTGTTAGGTTTATTTAAGGGGGGTTTGGGTTAGATTAGGGGTATGTGGGTGGTGGTTTTAATGTTGGGGGGGGGGGTATTGTATGTTTTTTTTACAGGCAAAAGAGCTGAACTTCTTGGGGCATGCCCCGCAAAGGGCCCTGTTCAGGGCTGGTAAGGTAAAAGAGCTTTGAACTTTAGTAATTTAGAATAGGGTAGGGCATTTTTTTATTTTGGGGGGCTTTGTTATTTTATTAGGGGGCTTAGAGTAGGTGTAATTAGTTTAAAATTGTTTTAATATTTTTCTAATATTTGTAAATATTTTTTTATTTTTGTAACTTAGTTCTTTTTTATTTTTTGTACTTTAGTTAGTTTATTTCATTGTATTTATTTGTAGGAATTGTATTTAATTTATTTATTGATAGTGTAGTGGTAGGTTTAATTGTAGATAATTATAGGTATTTTATTTAATTAATTTATTGATAGTGTAGTGTTAGGTTTAATTGTAACTTAGGTTAGGATTTATTTTACAGGTAAATTTGTAATTATTTTAACTATTTTAGCTATTAAATAGTTCTTAACTATTTAATAGCTATTGTACCTGGTTAAAATAAATACAAAGTTACCTGTAAAATAAATATTAATCCTAAAATAGCTATAATATAATTATAATTTATATTGTAGCTATATTAGGATTTATTTTACAGGTAAGTATTTAGCTTTAAATAGGAATAATTTATTTAAGAAGAGTTAATTAATTTCGTTAGATTTAAATTATATTTAATTTAGGGGGGTGTTAGTGTTAGGGTTAGACTTATCTTTAGGGGTTAATACATTTATTAGAATAGCGGCGAGATTAGGTCAGAAGATTAGGGGTTAATACTTGAAGTTAGGTGTCGGCGATGTTAGGGAGGGCAGATTAGGGGTTAATACTATTTATTATAGGGTTAGTGAGGCGGATTAGGGGTTAATAACTTTATAATAATAGCGGTGCGGTCCGCTCGGAAGATTAGGGGTTAATAAGTGTAGGCAGGTGGAGGCGACGTTGTGGGGGGCAGATTAGGGGTTAATATATTAAAATATAGTGGTCGGCGGTGTTAGGGGCAGCAGATTAAGGGTACATAGGGATAATGTAAGTAGCGCCGGTTTACGGTGCGGCAGATTAGGGGTTAATAATAATATGCAGGGGTCAGCCATAGCGGGGGCGGCAGATTAGGGGTTAATAAGTGTAAGGCTAGGGGTGTTTAGACTCGGGGTACATGTTAGAGTGTTAGGTGCAGACGTAGGAAGTGTTTCCCCATAGCAAACAATGGGGCTGCGTTAGGAGCTGAGCGCGGCTTTTTTGCAGGTGTTAGGTTTTTTTTCAGCTCAAACAGCCCCATTGTTTCCTATGGGGGAATCGTGCACGAGCACGTTTTTTAGGCTGGCCGCGTCCATAAGCAACTCTGGTATCGAGAGTTGCAGTGGCGTTAAATATGCTCTACGCTCCTTTTTTGGAGCCTAACGCAGCCATTCTGTGGACTCTCAATACCAGAGTTATTTTAAAGGTGCGACCAGAAAAAAGCCAGCGTTAGATACGTGGGTCCTTACCGTCAAAACTCTAAATCTAGCCGTAAGATAGCTACAATGTAACTATTAGTTATATTGTAGTTATCTTAGGGTTTATTTTACCGGTAAGTATTTAGTTTTAAATAGGAATTATTTAGTTATTAACAGTAAGTTTTGTTTAGAATTATTTTAATTATATTAAAGTTAGGGGGTGTTAGGTTTTCGTTAGGGTTAGGGTGAGACTTAGGGTTACGTTAGGGGTTAATATATTTATTTAGTGTAGGTGATGTGGGAGGGCAGAGGTTTAGGGGTTAATAACTTTAGTATAGTGATTGCTACATTGGGGGCGGCAGATGAGGGGTTAATAAATTTATGTAGGTGGCGGCGACATTGGGGACGGAAGATTAGGGGTGTTTAGACTCTGGGTTTATGTTAGGGTGTTAGGTTTAAACATACATTTTTTTTTTCCATAGACATCAATAGGGTTGCGTTACAGAGCTTTACGCAGGTGTTAGGCTTTTTTTTTGCCGGCTCTCCCCATTGATGTCTATGGGGAAATTGTGCACGAGCACGTCAAAACACTGCTTGTATTTGGGTGCGGTATGGAGCTCAATACAACCATATCCTCTTCACAAGCCGTTTTTTGGCAAACCTGTAATAGCAGCGCTATTAAAGGTGAGCAGTGAAAATAACTTGCAAGTTATTAGCGAGCAGCCATAACGCAAAACTTGTAATCTGGCTGAAAGATAGCGGTGGGAACTTCCGGGTGGCGTCCATGACTGGTCGCAGCTTCATGTGGGGCTACAGCTAAAATCTATTAATCTCAACATATCGCCTTCAATAGATGTCATCTAGCATCAAAACATACATATTTTGCTTCAGATGAATATCCGTTCTCAGAAAATATCAATATTTGCATATACTGAGCTCCAAGATCATATTGGAGACTGCGGCCTCCTACCAACCCACCAGCAGAGCACCTTCTGGCATTTGCTGTAACTAAACGCCTATTGCGCGTTGTATTTCTACACCCTCTATTTTAAAATACTTAGAGGCAACAATTTAGCAACAACAATCTTCCATAATGTCTGGTTCCTGAGCTTAACAGATCTCACGCCTGTCACTGGCAATGTTGTCATCAATAAAAAGAGACATTGAAGATCTACTCCTAAATATGGAGGTGCAGTTTCACGACCTTTAACAAGACATCACAGTATTGCACTCCCAAGCCTCTGTGGTTGGTACACATAATCCAGTTGATACTTACCTCCTACAACATTCACTCATTCTGGAGCCACACAAGAGGACCGGAGTACACCGAGAACAGTTGTCAATACTACAGCTTGGACATACTGCAGTTCCACATCTGCTTTTTCGAAGAGTCCTGGGGATGCGAAGGTCCATAGAGTCTGGCTTACCGATACATTGGTCCTCCCAACACAGAGGGTAAAGACGGGTGAGTTGTACTTTCAACTAAAGATCAGCAATGTTGCCACGAGGACCCAGTCTATAATAGAGACCCTACAGCAACCAGTTAGAACAGTGGTCCTTGTCCCATGTAATGATCTCAAAGAGCAGCTTATACGCAATATCTGGAGTTGATCCTTATCTTGAATCCAGTTTCACAATGATCTCACTAAAGGCAGCAACTGGTCTGTTGGCAATTTCATGGAGTTCTAACTTCCTGGGAGACCTTTTCAGCTCTTGTGTACTGGAGTTTGAGCAGTGCCATGGAGACTTTTCCAGACATACCTTTAAATATTGAGTAGGCTAATTTATTAACCTTATAAATAATTACCCAGAAATTGACATGTAGAATTGTTCGTGATGTTAATGAATCCAAGTGATGTTATTGGCTTAATATGTTTCAGTGGTTATATGCTTAGATTCCCTGTTGGATTGTTGTTGACAGAGACATTCTGGCTGCTATTGTTAATATTCTTTATATTAGCGGTTTACTATTACTGGTTATAGTATAATGCCTTTTCACTAACACCTATATATGAGTTTATATCCACTATGTCTTGTCTTACATGTATGGGGAGGTATAATGTTGCTACTATCACTCACATTACACTTTTGTTCAGTGGCAGGATGGACTTTCCCACATTTGGATGACCTCACCCTAATTAGGGGTAATAAGCTCCAGATAGTAGGGGGACCACACTTGGGTTTCTATAATCAGTAAGAACCCACAATAGAACACCTAACACTGCAGTCTTACCTCTAGGTGACTTGTGATTGGTCTGCTGGTGGCCAGGGCAGCCGGTACACTCAGTCTCCTAGTAATAGTTTACACTCATCTGTATTGGGAGAGAATAGACCTTCTCTACACAGAGATAAATATCATTGCTTCTAAAGTGTAATATACTCTTCAAAGCATCCTATCAACATATCTTCTCAGAATGTAGTAAGATTACCATACACATATGGAGTCCTTATTTTTACTGGATCAATGTTCCCAAGGGACTTCATAATAAGTAAACTATATGTTAATTGCTGCTCACACTTCATCCTACAGCAATAACATGTGTCTTCCTCATATCCCCCTTATATCACTGTCTCCCATTTGCTCACTACATCAAATGTAGATAAGATATAAGGTTAATTGCCATATTTCATTACTATCTCACTATTCAACTATGTGCACATTGCTATTTACTAAAGTTTATAATGGTTTGTACTATGTTCTCTATACTTTTCTCCATCAAGTCCATGAGTGGCTAGAAATCATTCTAGTTCACCTCCACTGAATTATAGCTTGGTCTCTGGATCCATGAGTGATCTGTTATTACCTCAGGAGGTCCTTAAAACTAAAAAATAGAGGTTTCAGTTATATTAGCCTAAGCATCTCTAATTTTACATGTGTAACTAGATATACATGCTATTGTTCTGCTATGATCACTCCTTTATTCTGTAACTATATATGCACAGGTTACATGTGGTTTATACTTGTTTTTTATATGCACATTTGTACTAACAAGTTACTATTACTCTCTAAGTTTGACTGAATTATAAAGTAGTATCTAATATTGTATTATCCTTTAACTACAGTACTATTAACTAGTCTTTACTACTATGGACTGTATTATCCCAGTATGTCTGTTATACTCATGTAAGACCATGTCATATATGTTATTTTCTCTTTGGAATTGATAAAAATAAAGAGATCAGCATTTTAGGGTTTTAGATTTCGTGGGGTGCTAGAAATAAAAGGTACTGAAAAGTCTATTGCGGTCTATTGGAACTGTGTTTTCCCAGTAAATATATAGGTATATTTTTATTATTATTTGTTTGTAGAGCACCAACAGATTCTGCAGCACTATAAACATAGGCATGGTATACAAGGCAACATTTATTGGGATTAAATTGGTAGAGGGCTCTGCCGAGAGTTGCACTGTTGTAGTCAGTTCTTATAAAGGTAATCTGCAAACAGATGGGCCCATAGGCTTACATGCTAAGGGGTTCAAGGGGATATCAAAGGAGGAGAGGAACTGGGGTTTGGAAAGGTTAGTGTAGGTTGTATGCATCCCTGAACAGTAGAGTCTGTAGGGAACACTTGAAGCTTTTAAAACTAGGGGAGAATCTTGTGGAGCGAGACAAAGAGTTCTACAAGATGGGAGACAGTCTGGAGAAGTCCTGTAGACAGGAATGTGAGAAGGTGACAAGAGAGTAGGAGAGTAGGAGGTCATGAGCAGAGTAAAGGGGATGGGGGAGAGAGTATCTGGAGACAAGATCTGAGATATAGGGGGGGCAGTGCAGTTGAGGGCCTTGTATGTCAGAATGTTGTGTTTAATCCTGGAGGCCAGAGGAAGCCAGTGAAGGGATTGGCAGAGAGGTGCAGCAGATGAAGAACAACGTGTAAGGAAGATGAGCCTGGCAGAGACTTTCATTATGGATTGTAAAGGAGCTAGGCAGCAGCTAGGGAGACCAAAGAGGATGGAGTTGCAGTAGTCGAGGTTGGAAAGGATTAAAATCTTTATTGTGTACTCCGCTCTATCAGACTCCCACAATGGGAGGTGGAAGAGAAAAACCACTATAATGTTCATTTTCAATTGTTCTTTGTAAGTGTTGTACACAGAAAGAGATAATTGTATGCTGGGTGCTGTGCTGTTAGGTTATGTGATTGTATATGATCATTTGGCATTTGCCTTGTCTACCGTATGTGATTGGTCACAAAATGCTTTTATTCATAAGTTTGATCGTACTTGAGGAAGTTTAAGTAATTGTACATGAAATACATTCAATTATCTGTTGTCATTAAATCTAGATTCCTTCTATTAATAGTTCTTGATTTGTTTTTTTTATATGTGTGACATATTTTGTTATAATGTTAGGGAACGATTTGTTTATATTGTGTCAATCTACATATAAATATATTTAAATTTTGGTTTTTTTATGAATACCTTTATAGAGTATTGGATAAACAACTTTAATACAGAGAGATGAATTGTGTGGATATAAAAGTGAGTAAAAAGGTGAATTGGAGATGAAAATAGTGATGAGATAGTTTACAGAATAAAATAATTATGTTTATAGTTTTATAATTGTAGAGTGAAAAATGTGAAAACAATAAGTGAAGACCATGGGGTAGATTTATCATAGTGCGAGCGGACATGATAGGATGTAGCATATCATGTCCGCTGCACATTGATAAATGCCAACAGGATATGCTGTTGGCATTTATCATTGCACCAGCAGTTCTTGTGAACTGCTGGTGCAATGCTGCCCCCTGCAGATTCGCGGCCAATCAGCTGCTAGCAGGGGTGTCAATCAACCCGATCGTATACGATCGGGTTGATTTCTGTCCGCGGCCTCAAAACAGGCAGACAAGTTATGGAGCAGCAGTCTTTAGACTACTGCTTCCTAACTTCTGTTTCCGGCGAGCGTGAAGGCTCGCGAGCAAACAGGCGCATCAAGCTCCATATGGAGCTTGATAAATTGGCCCCCATATTTAAATGATGAATTTGTATTGTAGTTTCAATGCCATGAAATTATGATATGTGTGAAATACATAAGATACAAAATAATTGTTGCTTTCATTGAGTCCTCTTGGTTGTATGGTATCTAATAGGTAGATCCATCTGCATTCAGCTTGCAACAGGGATTTTTCAATGTTGCCAACTCTTATTCCAATAATATTTTTTGCAACACAGAGAGGAGAAGTTACCAAACTGGGTCTGTTTTCTCTAGAAAAAAAGGAGCTTGAGAGTTGAGATGATTACTTTATATAAATGTATTCAAGGCCCATATACAAAGATGGCAGAAGCTCTGTTTATTCCAAGAAAATTGTTTGTGACAAGAGGTCACAATTTAAGGCAGGAGGAAAGAAGATTTAATCTCCTGCAACATAAATGTTTTTTTTCGTTTTTAGAGAAAACAAATTGTAAAACTCATTACCCGAGGAGCTAGTAAATGCCAATACCTTTAGATACATTTAAAAATGGTTTACATGCATTTCTGGCCAGAAACATAATTCAGGGATATGATTGCTTATGTTAAATGGGTCACCTTTTTAATGGGATTCATTTAACCCCTTGAGTGCTAACGACGGCTTTGAGCAGTCGCAGAGTTTCCCACTCTGGTGCTAACGACGGCTCAGAGCCGTCGCTAGCACTCTCCCACCTTGAGGGAGATCTGGGGGCTCCCACCCGCTCCTACCCTGGCGATCGGGCCTGCATAGTGACGGGGCTTCACGTTATGCGCGGTGACGTCACGCGCAATGACGTGATGACGTCACCGCACAACTTTATTTAAACTTAACAATGTTAAGTATTGGAGCTTTTTTGTAAGTATTAAGATTTGTCTAGGTTGAACTCAAGGGACTTCTGTCTTTTTTTCAACCTTATCTACTATGTTACTATGTTACAGAGAGTTTGAGTAGTTTTTAATTGTTATTATGCATTTTCTGAAAATGTCTGGCTACTGTTAATTTTTTGTCCTTTTCTTCATCTTTTGTATCAATTTTTTATATTATTCATGTGCTCCCTCACTATTTTTTATTAGGTGTGTTGTCAGACCAACGTATATTCTGTAGCGTGTGCAGAATAGAGCATATACAACTCCTTCAGTTGTGCATGAAAAATGTTGATTGATTTTATGTTCATATTCCCATTTATCTGTTATTTTCTTTAGAGGTTGTACCTGTGTACATATTGAACAACTACTACATGGAAACATTCCTGGGTATTGGGATTTAGTTTTTGTTATTGCTGTATAGTGACTTTGTACTAATTGGTGTTTCAAATTTTCAGTTCTTCTATATCCCACTAAGACCTTCTCTCCTATTACTTGGGATCATTTGGGATCATTCTGTAAAATGTATCAGTTGGTATTAATAATTTTTAGTACCTCTGATGTTTGTGGACTGTAAATTGTGATAAATCTGGGGGCTTTTTCTGGTAATGTCCAGGTTGCTGCAGCTCATATAACAAGTCATGAGGAACACATTAAAGGAAAACAATTTTACAGTTGATTGTCCTTTTAACACTGAGTTGTGGTTAAAAAAAAAAAGAAAAGAAATAAAGTTACATTAAAAAAGTAACAAAACAAATAGAAGACAATCTTAAGGTTGTGTTAAAGGGATATAACATTTTTAAAAAAAGTAAATACTGTAATGTGTTAGAGCAGGGATTGCCAACTGGTGGCCCGAGGGCTACATGTGACCCTCTGCACAAGTTCTTGTGGCCCCTGAGAAAAACAGAACTAACAATGTGGATCATAGTGTTTGTGGCTCCAGGCAAAATCAGAACAACTGGGGTGACCACAACTTTAAAAAAAGCCCTGGGGAGAGGACAACAAACAGAAGGAACCCGGCACCCTTACCTACATTTAGCCCTGTGCCACTGGACATTTTTAGGAACCTTATTTATTTGCTTAATAACCATGTATTTATATCCTGCTCTTAAAGGGCCATAAAACCCAAATTTTCTCTTTCATCATTTAGAAAGAGCATGCCATTGTAAACAACTTTCCAATTTACTTCTATTATCTAATTTGCTTTATTCTCTTTATATTCTTTGCTGAAAAGCATATCTAGATAGGCTCAGTAGCTGCTGATTGGGTGCTGCACTTAAATGCCTTGTGTGATTGGCTCACCCATGTGCATTGCTATTTCTACAACAAAGGAGAACTAAAGAATGAAGCAAATTAGATAATAGATTAAATTGGAATGTTTAAAATTGTATTCTCTATCTGAATCATGAAAGAAGAATTTTTGGTTTAGTGTCCCTTTAAGGCTTCTAAAAGATTGATCTGTGGCCCCCATGTGTTAGGAAATTGGCCCTTACTGTGTTAGAGCATTTTAAAACTATGTGCTTTATGTCTACGAAGGAGTTAAATACATAGTAAATGTCAGGTCCTGATTAGTAATAAACCTCTGGGAGCTATCTGGGGGTCGATCCGATATAAAGCGTCGCCCGCAAAAGCCGGCGACGCCAATATTTGCGCGGATTTGGTATCACATATACGGCGTAACCTAGAAGTTACGCGCGTATATTTCTGCCGTCGCCCGCAGTTTTTTGGGCCATAGGCAGGTATACCAAACACGCGCAGTTTGGTATCCAATATGCAGTGTAAGGACTTACGTGGCGAAAATGGAGAAAACTTTTCACCATTTTCACCTCGCCACAAAAAGCAGCCGTAAGAAGCCTTACGCTGACTATTGGAGCCCCGTAACTCCCTAAACTAACTAGAAAATAAACCTAACACCTAACGCATGCGCAATGTCTATCTCCCTGTCAACCGCGATCTGCTAAAATAAACCTAACACCTAACGCATGCGCAATGTCTATCTACCTGTCAACCGCGATCCCCCCCCCCCCCGAAATCCCTAATAAAGTTATTACCCCCTAAACCGCCGCTCCCGGACCCCGCCGCCATCTACATAAACTAACCCCCTACTGTGAGCCTCTAAAACCGCCGCCATCTACCTTATCTATCCCCTAATCTGACCCCTTACACCGCCGCCACCTATATAAAAATGATTAACCCCTAATGTAAGCCCCTTACACCGCCGCCATCTCTATTAAAATGATTAACCCCTAATTTAATCTACCTACCCCGCCGCCAGCTATATTATCTATATTAACCCTAAGTATATTATAGTTAATATAGGTATTACATTATATATATTAACTATATTAACCCTAATTATATTAGGGTTAATATAGTTAATATAGTTACTATAGTATTTATATTAACTATATTAACTCTATCTAACCCTAACTAAATTTATATTAAATTAATCTAATTCATTTATAAACTAAAATGTTCCTATTTAAATCTAAATACTTACCTATAAAATAAACCCTAAGATAGCTACAATATAATTAATAATTACATTGTAGCTATGTTAGGGTTAATATTTATTTTACAGGTAAATTGTTAATTATTTTAACTAGGTATAATAGATATTAAATAGTTATTAACTATTTAATATCTACCTAGTTAAAATAATTACCCAATTACCTGTAAAATAAATCCTAACCTAAGTTACAAATACACCTACACTATCAATAAATTTAATAAACTACTAACATCTATCTAAAAATACAATTAAATTAACTAAACTAAATTACAAAAAAAAACAAACACTAAATTACAAAAAATAAAAAAAAGATTACAAGATATTTAAGCTAATTACACCTATTCTAAGCCCCCTAATAAAATAATAAACCCCCAAAATAAAAAAAATTCCCTGCCCTATTCTAAATTCAACAAATTTCAAAGCTCTTTACCTTACCAGCCCTTAAAAGGGCCTTTTGTGGGGCATGCCCCAAAGAATTCAGCTCTTTTGCATACAAGAAATACAATACCCCCCCCCATTACAACCCACCACCCACATACCCCTATTCTAAACCCACCCAAACCCCCCTTAAAAAAGCCTAACACTACCCCCCTGAAGATCTCCCTACCTTGTCTTCACCACACCGGGCCGAACTCCTGATCCGATCTGGGCGATGTCTTCCTCCAAGCGGCAAAGAAGAATTCTTCCTCCGGCGACGTCTTCCTCCAAGCGGCAGCAAAGTCTTCATTCTTCCGGCGGCATCTTCAATCTTCTTTCTTCGCTCCGCCGCCGCGGAGCATCCATCCCGGCCGACTGCTGAACTTGGAATGATGTACCTTTAAATGACGTCATCCAAGATGGCGTCCGCCGAATTCCGATTGGCTGATAGGATTCTATCAGCCAATAGGAATTAAGTTAAAAAAATCTGATTGGCTGATTGAATCAGCCAATCAGATTCAAGTTCAATCCGATTGGCTGATCCAATCAGCCAATCAGATTGAGCTCGCATTCTATTGGCTGATCGGAACAGCCAATAGAATGCGAGCTCAATCTGATTGGCTGATTGGATCAGCCAATCGGATTGAACTTGAATCTGATTGGCTGATTCAATCAGCCAATCAGATTTTTTTAACTTAATTCCGATTGGCTGATAGAATCCTATCAGCCAATCGGAATTCGGCGGACGCCATCTTGGATGACGTCATTTAAAGGTACATCATTCCAAGTTCAGCAGTCGGCCGGGATGGATGCTCCGCGGCGGCGGAGCGAAGAAAGAAGATTGAAGATGCCGCCGGAAGAATGAAGACTTTGCTGCCGCTTGGAGGAAGACGTCGCCGGAGGAAGAATTCTTCTTTGCCGCTTGGAGGAAGACATCGCCCGGATCGGATCAGGAGTTCGGCCCGGTGTGGTGAAGACAAGGTAGGGAGATCTTCAGGGGGGTAGTGTTAGGCTTTTTTAAGGGGGGTTTGGGTGGGTTTAGAATAGGGGTATGTGGGTGGTGGGTTGTAATGGGGGGGGGGGGGTATTGTATTTCTTGTATGCAAAAGAGCTGAATTCTTTGGGGCATGCCCCACAAAAGGCCCTTTTAAGGGCTGGTAAGGTAAAGAGCTTTGAAATTTGTTGAATTTAGAATAGGGCAGGGAATTTTTTTTATTTTGGGGGTTTATTATTTTATTAGGGGGCTTAGAATAGGTGTAATTAGCTTAAATATCTTGTAATCTTTTTTTTATTTTTTGTAATTTAGTGTTTGTTTTTTTTTGTAATTTAGTTTAGTTAATTTAATTGTATTTTTAGATAGATGTTAGTAGTTTATTAAATTTATTGATAGTGTAGGTGTATTTGTAACTTAGGTTAGGATTTATTTTACAGGTAATTGGGTAATTATTTTAACTAGGTAGATATTAAATAGTTAATAACTATTTAATATCTATTATACCTAGTTAAAATAATTAACAATTTACCTGTAAAATAAATATTAACCCTAACATAGCTACAATGTAATTATTAATTATATTGTAGCTATCTTAGGGTTTATTTTATAGGTAAGTATTTAGATTTAAATAGGAACATTTTAGTTTATAAATGAATTAGATTAATTTAATATAAATTTAGTTAGGGTTAGATAGAGTTAATATAGTTAATATAAATACTATAGTAACTATATTAACTATATTAACCCTAATATAATTAGGGTTAATATAGTTAATATATATAATGTAATACCTATATTAACTATAATATACTTAGGGTTAATATAGATAATATAGCTGGCGGCGGGGTAGGTAGATTAAATTAGGGGTTAATCATTTTAATAGAGATGGCGGCGGTGTAAGGGGCTTACATTAGGGGTTAATCATTTTAATATAGATGGCGGCGGTGTTAGGGGCTCACTTTAGGGGGTTATAGATATAATATAGCTGGCGGCGGGGTACGGGAGCGGCGGTTTAGGGGTTAATAATTTTATTAGGTTGCGGCGGGGTAAAGGAGCGGCGGTTTAGGGGTTAATAGCATTTTTATTGTTAGGCTAGTGAGGGGGGATAGCGGATAGAGGGTTAGACAGTGCGGGCTATGTTAGGGAGGCGTGTTAGACAGTGCGGGCTATGTTAGGGAGGCGTGTTAGACAGTGCGGGTGTTTTAGACTTTAGTCAGGTTTTATAGGCGCCGGCAGATTCTAACGTGGCGCAAGTCACTGGCGACGCCAGAAATTTGTACTTACGCAGATTTCTGGACATCGCTGGTTTGTCAGACTTACGGCACGTTAGCATCTGACGGCGACCTATATGGGATGGCTCGAGTTGCGAGCTGAAACTGCGGGCGACGCCGGTTCCCTCGCTTGCGCCGCAAACTGCGATCGATATCGGATCGCGCCCCCGAACACATATTGTGAGTCAATGACAAGAGCTATATGTGCATAGCCACTAATCACCAGCTAGCTAGCTCCCAGTACTGCATTGGTGCTCCAGAGCCTATTTAGGTATGATTTTCAACAAAGGATACTAAGAGAAAGAGAAACTTGATAATAAGTAAATCATGCGCTATCTGAAACATTCATTATACTAAATGCAATTTAGTTTAAACTACAACTGCAACAGTAGAGTTTTAATAATGATAGATGTAAACTATATTGTAGAATCTATTCCAGTTGAAAATCTTCTTACCAACAAGTTTTTTTCAACATAATTTTCAATTAAAGTCCATGGTGATTTTTAAAGATAAATTCTGTGATGATAACTTTTTTTGCCAGTTTTAAACATAATTCTTTACTATTTTGCAGATAGATTACGAGTTTGGCGTTAAGAGTGAAAAAGCAGCTTCATAACTCTGCTTTTTCCCTACCGCTGCTATTACAAGACTGTCACCTTTTTCAATGGGACTTCCATAGCGCTGGTATTACGAGTTTTGCCTGGGAGACCAAAAAGTGAGCGGTACACTCTATACCAACAAGATCCGTACAGCCATCTAAAGTCAGTAGTTATGAGTTTTTCGTTACAAAAATGTAGCATAAAACTCATAACTAAAGTGTTAAAAAGTACACTAACACCCATAAACTACCTATTAACCCTTAAACCGAGGCCCTCCCGCATCGCAAACACTAAAATAAAATGATTAACCCCTAATCTGCTGACCCGGACATCGCTGCCACTTAAAAAATGTATTAACCCCTATTCCGCCGCTCCCCGACATCGTCGCCACTATAATAAAATTATTAACCCCTACACCACCGCCCTCCCGCATCAAAAACACTATTTAAATATAATTAACCCCTAATCTGCCGTCCGCCCACTCCGCCGCTATAATAAACCTATTAACCCCTAAACATAACCCCTAACTTAAATATAGTTAAAATAAATCTAAATAAAACCTACTATTAATAACTAAATAATTCCTATTTAAAACTAAATACTTACCAATAAAATAAAACCTAAGCTAGCTACAATATAACTAATAGTTACATTGTATCTATCTTAGGTTTTATTTTTATTATACAGGTAAGTTTGTATTTATTTTAACTAGGTAGACTAGTTAGTAAATAGTTATTAACTATTTAATAGCTACCTAGTTAAGATAAATACAAATTTACATGTAAAATATAACCTAACCTGCCTTACACTAAAACCTAACATTACAATAAAATTAAATAAATTAAATTAACAAAATACAATTATCTAAAGTACAAAAAATAATAAACACTAAATTACACAAAATAAAAAAATAAATTATCAAAAATAAAAACGAATTACTCCTAATCTAATAGCCCTATCAAAATAAAAAAGCCCCCCTAAAATAAAAAAAAAACCCTAGGCTACACTAAACTGCCAACGGCCCTTAAAAGGGCCTTTTGCGGGGCATTGCCCCAAAGAAATCAGCTCTTTTACCTGTAAAAAAAATACAAACAACCCCCAACTGTAAAACCCACCACCCACACAACCAAACCCCCCAAATAAAATCCTATCTAAATAAACCTAAGCTAACCATTGCACTGAAAGATGGCCATTACCCTTAAAAGGGCATTTAGCTCTTTTACATTGCCCAAAACCCTAAGCTAACAATAAAACCCACCCAATAAACCCTTAAGAAAACCTAACACTAACTCCCGACGTTCCACAGTTTTTGAAGACCGGACATCCATCCTCATCCAGGCAGCAAAGTCCTCATCCAAGTGGGCAGAAGTCCTTATCAAAGCCAGCAGAAGTCTTCATTCAAGCGGGCAGAAGTCTTCCTCCAGACGGCATCTTCTATATTCATCCATCCGGAGTGGAGCGGGTTCATCTTCAAGACATCTGGCACGGAGCATCCTCTTCTTCCGATGGCTGTTGAAGAATGAAGCTTCCCTTTAAATGACGTCATCCAAGATGGCGTCCCTTACATTCCGATTGGCTGATAGAATTCTATCAGTCAATAGGAATTAAGTGGGAAAATTTCAATTCAATCAGCCAATAGAATGCAAGCTCAATCATATTTGCTGATTGGATCAGCCAATAGGATGAAAGCTCAATCCTATTGGCTGATTGCAACAGCCAATAGGATTTTCCCCCCTTAATTCCTATTGTAACTAGGTCATTTTCATTAAGCCTATTATGTTTATAACCATAGGAAACTTTTTATTCCCATAGAGCATGTCATTTAAGCAACTTTTACATTTACTTATGTTATCAAATTTACTTTTTTTTCTCATGGAATCCTTTGTTTAAAAACATGAGTACATATCGTCAGCAGCAGCAATGCACTACTGGGAACTAGCTAGCGATTGGTGTCTTCATGCACTTGTCTCTTGTCATTGGTCCACTGAATGTGTTCAGCTAGCTCCCAGTAGTGCATTGCTGCTCTGGAGCTAACTTTATGTGTTTAATAGTGATGTCGCGAATAGTTCCCGGCGAATATAGCATGTTCGCGTTCGCCGCGGCAGGCGAACAACATATGCGATGTTCGATCCGCCCCCTATTCATCATCATTGAGTAAACTTTGACCCTGTATCTCACAGTCTGCAGACACATTCCAGCCAATCAGCAGCAGACCCTCTCTCCCAGACCCTCCCAGATCCTGGACAGTAGCCATTTTAGATTCATTCGGAAGCTGCATTGTTAGTGAGAGGAGGGACAGTGTAGCTGCTGGTGATGTAATAGGGAAATTGATAGCTAGGCTAGTGTATTCAGTGTCCACTACAGTCCTGAAGGACTCATCTGATCTCTGCTGTAAGGACAGCACCCCAAAAAGCCCTTTTTAGGGCTAGAACATCATTTTTTTCCCCTGTGTAATCTAATTGCCTGCCTGCCTGCCTGCCAAGCCACTTGCCCAGTGCCACCACTTATATCTGGTGTAACAGTAGTGTAAATTTAAAAAAAAAAAACTTTTTTGACTGTGAAACATCAGTCTGCTAGTGTAATATAATTTCAGTTGCCTGCCTGCCAGCGTGTATGCCAGGCCCACTTGCCCAGTGCCATCACTCATATCTAGTGTAACAGTAGTGTAAATTTAAAAAAAAACAACTTTTTGTCTGTGAAACATCAGTCTGCTAGTGTAATCTAATTGCAGTTGCCTACCTGCCAGCGTGTGTGCCAGGCCCACTTGCCCAGTGCCACCACTCATATCTGGTGTAACAGTAGTGTAAATTTAAAAAAACAAAAACTTTTTTGACTGTGAAACATCAGTCTGCTTGTGTAATCTAATTGCAGTTGCCTGCCTGCCTGCCAGCGTGTGTGCCAGGCTCACAGCGTATACTGTGCCCACTTGCCCAGTGGCCCCACTCATATCTGGTGTAACAGTAGTGTAAATTTTAAAAAAATAACTTTTTTGACTGTGAAACATCAGTCTGCTTGTGTAACCTAGTTGCAGTTGCCTGCCTGCTAGCGTGTGTGCCAGGCCCACTTGCCCAGTGCAACCACTCATATCTGCCGTAACATTAGTGTAAATTTAAAAAAAACTAAAACTTTTTTGACTGTGAAACATCAGTCTGCTTGTGTAATCTAATTGCAGTTGCCTGCCTGCCAGCATGTGTGCCAGGCTCACAGCGTATACTGTGCCCACTTGCCCAGTGCCACCACTCATATCTGGTGTAACAGTAGTGTAAATTTAAAAACAAAAAACTTTTTGGACTGTGAAACATCAGTCTGCTTTTTTGTGTCAGGCTCACAGCGTATACTGTGCCCACTTGCCCAGTGCCACCACTCATATCTTGTTTAATAGTAGTGTAAGTGTACATTTAAAAAAATAAAAACTTTTTGGACTGTGAAACATCAGTCTGCTTTTTTGTGTCAGGCTCACAGCGTATACTGTGCCCACTTGCCCAGTGCCACCACTCATATCTTGTTTAATAGTAGTGTAAGTGTACATTTAAAAACAAAAAAAACTTTTTGAACTGTGAAACATCAGTCTGCTTTTTTGTGTCAGGCTCACAGCGTATACTGTGCCCACTTGCCCAGTGCCACCACTCATATCTTGTTTAATAGTAGTGTAGGTGTACATTTAAAAAAAAATGACAGGCAGAGGCAGGCCACCCCACAGGTGCCGTCGTGGTCGTGGTGCTGTGAGTCCCATGAACTCGAAAATTTCTGAGGAAATAGTTGACTTTTTAACACAGGACACCCAATCTTCTATAGCTTCCGATCCGAACCTTGACGCACCATCCTCCTCCAGCTTATCTTCGGGCCCCTCTCAAGTTACCACTCGCTTGCCTGCCGCCACCACCAACACTAGCACCACAGCCGCTTCACTTGAGGAGTTTTTTACACATCAGTTGGAAGAAATGAGTGATGCGCAACCATCATTGACAGAGGATGTAGATAACAGTGATATGTCTCAGTCAGTCACGGTGTAATGATGATGATGTTGTACCCGCTGCTGCTTCCTTTGTTGATTTGTCAGATACAAGTGAAGCGGTTGATGATGACGATGCGTCCGTGGATGTCACGTGGGTGCCCGCTAGAAGAGAAGAAGAACAGGGGGAAAGTTCAGATGGGGAGACAGAGAGGAGGAGACGAGTTGGAAGCAGGGGGAGGTCGTCGCAAGGAGCTAGTGGCACAGTCAGACAACATGCATCAGCACCCAGGGTCAGCCAGACAGCACGCCAATCAACGCATGCTGTTGCCACCACCAGAATGCCGTCATCACAGAGCTCAGCAGTGTGGCATTTTTTTTGTGTGTCTACCTCTGACAACAGCGATGCCATTTGCAACCTGTGCCAAAAGAAACTGAGTCGTGGGAAGTCCAACACCCACCTAGGTACAACTGATTTGCGAAGGCACATGATCGCACATCACAAACGCCTATGGGATCAACACATGAGTAGAAGCAGCACACAAACTCAAAGCCGCCATCCTCCTCCTGGTCCAGCATCTTCAGCCACGTCAACCACTGCTGTCCTCTTTGCCCCCTCTCAACCATCCGCTACTCCGTCTCTCTTCCGGAGCAGTTCCTGCTCATCTGCCCACAGTCAGGTGTCTGTCAAGGACATGTTTGAGCGTAAGAAGCCAATGTCACAAAATCACCCCCTTGCCCGGCTTCTGACAGCTGGCTTGTCTGAACTCTTAGCCCGCCAGCTTTTACCATACAAGCTGGAGGAGTCTGAGGCGTTCAAAAAAATTGTAGCTATTGGGACACCGCAGTGGAAGGTACCCGGCCGAAATTTCTTTGCACAAAAGACAATCCCCAACCTGTACTCGATTGTGCGAAAAGAAGTAATGGCATGTCTGGCACACAGTGTTGGGGCAAGGGTCCATATGACCACTGATAGCTGGTCTGCAAAGCATGATCAGGGCAGGTATATCACCTACACCTCACATTGGGTAAACCTGCTCACAGCTGCCAAGCATGGAATGCGTGGCTCTGCAGAGGAGGAGTTGGTGACACTGCCACGACTTGCAGGCAGGCCTGCTGCCACCTCCTCTACTCCTCCTACTCCCTCCTCTTCCATAACCTCCTCGGCTGAGTCATCTTCTGCTGCTGCATCTTGCTCCACATCAATGGCACCCCACCAGCTCCCCAGGTACTATTCCACATCCCGGATACGGCAGTGTCACGCCGTCTTGGGGTTGACTTGCCTGAAAGCAGAGAGTCACACCGGACCAGCACTCCTGTTCACCCTGAACGCACAGGTGGATCAGTGGCTGACTCCGCACCAACTGGAGATCGGTAAAGTGGTTTCTGACAACCAAAGTAATTTGGTGGCAGCATTGAAATTGGGCAAGTTGTGTAATCTGATCGTACAACGCTTTGTGCATAAGTACCCAGGCTTACAGGACGTCCTGAAGCAGGCCAGGAAGGTGTGTGGCCATTTGAGGCGTTCCTACATGGCCATGGCGCACTTTTCCGATATCCAGCGGCGAAACAACATGCCAGTGAGGCGCTTTATTTGAGACAGCCGGACACGTTGGAATTCAACACTCCTAATGTTTGACTGCCTGCTCCAACAAGAAAAAGCCATTAACGAGTATTTGTATGACTGGGGTGCTAGGATAGCCTCTGCGGAGCAGGGAATTTTTTTGCCACGTTACTGGACGCTCATGCGCAATGCCTGTAGGCTCATGAGTCCTTTTGAGGAGGTGATAAACCTAGTCAGTCGCACCGAAGGCACCATCAGCGACATCATACCATTTGTTTTCTTCCTGGAGCGTGCCCTGTGAAGAGTGCTGGATCAGGCCGTAGATGAGCGTGAAGAGGAAGAGTTGTGGTCACCATCACCACCAGAAACAGCCTTATCAGCATCGCTTGCTGGACCTGCGGCAATGCTGGAAGAGGATTGTGAGGAAGAGGAGTCAGAGGAGGAATGTGGCTTTGAGGAGGAGGAGGAAGACCAACCACAACAGGCATCCCAGGGTGCTCGTTGTCACCTATCTGGTACCCGTGGTGTTGTACGTGGCTGGGGGAAGAAGATACCTTCAGTGAGATCACTGAGGATGAGGAACGGGACATGAGTAGCTCGGCATCCAACCTTGTGCAAATGGGGTCTTTCATGCTGTCATGCCTGTTGAGTGACCCTCATATAAAAAAGCTGAAGGAGAATGACCTGTACTGGGTGTCCACGCTACTAGACCCCCGGTATAAGCATAAAGTGCCTGAAATGTTACCGAATTACCGCAAGTCAGAAAGGATGCAGCAGTTCCAAAATAAATTAAAAAGTATGCTTTACACACCGTATAAGGGTGATGTCACAGCACAACGGGAATCTAACAGGGGAAGAGGTGAAAGTAATCCTACGACTCCCACGACCACGCCGGCAAGGACAGGACGCTTTACAGATGTGTTGTTGATGGAGGACATGAAGAGCTCCTATGTATCGCCACAGCCCTTCGGGGTCCACCCTCAGAGAACGACTCGACCGACAGGTAGCAGACTACCTCGCCTTAACTGCAGATCTCGACACTCTGAGGAGCGATGAACCCCTTGACTACTGGGTGTGCAGGCTTGACCTGTGGCCTGAGCTATCCCAATTTGCAATAGAACTTCTGGCCTGCCCCGCTTCAAGTGTCCTGTCAGAAAGGACCTTCAGTGCAGCAGGAGGTATTGTCACTGAGAAGAGAAGTCGTCTAGGTCAAAAAAGTCTAGATTACCTCACCTTTATTAAGATGAATGAGGGATGGATCCCGAAGGGACTGACATTGGGCGATACATTAGAGTAAAAAAGGCCTGATGAGATGAGCTGCCTTGGGCTAAAAATGGTCCACACGGTGCTGTATTTTATCTTTGAATGCCGGATGACTTGCATGACTTATCCGCCACCAACTAGGATTCAAGCCGCAATGTTTTAGAGCACTTTCTGCCTGGGAAACAAACATCAATTTTTCTGGCCGCTGCTACAGCACTGTGGCTTCAAAAACCAAACCAATAAAAAAGGCACATAACAGGGATTAAACTGATAGGAATAGTACTACTTAACACACCACTCCTATCTGGTGGCACATTAGATTGCACGCGCAGTGCCCCAAATTTGAAGTAGGAGGACCGACCAAGCATCTTTTTCCATCTCCCGGTTCCTAAAATCCATGCCATATACATGTCCCCTGATAGGGGACGGAACAGTGATTAAACTGATAGGAATAGTACTACTTAACACACCTTATAATAATGCAGAGAGAGGCAACGCAGAGAGAGGAGTCTGAAGAATAGGAGTCAGAGGAGGAAGGTGGCTTTGAGGAGGTGGAATCCCAAACACAGCAGGCATCCCAGGGGGCTTGTTGTCACCTTTCGGGACCCTTGGTGTTGTACGTGGCTGGGTGGAGGAAGAGACCTTCAATGACATCAGTGAGGACAAGGAACGGGACATGGCTAGCTTGGTATCCAACCTTGTGCAAATGGGGAGTTTGCGGTTGTGCAAATGGACTGTTTGCGGTTGTTTGCGGTGCGTTAAACGGGGAGTTTGGTCTGTCACTGTGAAGCGGGCATAACCCTTACACTACCTGATCGATACAAAATCATAACTGATTTTTTAAAGCACGTTATTCCAAACAATTTAGGAATGTTAGGTGATTTATGCCCTTTATGGATTAAAACCAGACTCTGCATCAACTATGTAATTTTCTGTGGGAGTTTTGCGATGGATCCCCCTCCGGCATGCCACAGTCCAGATATTAGTACCCTTGAAACAACTTTTCCATCACTATTGTGGCCAGAAAGAGTCCCTGTGGGTTTTAAAATTCGCCTGCCTATTGAAGTCAATGGGGGTTCGCCCGGTTCGCCCTTTCGCAAACTTTTGCGGATGCTCGTGTTCGCCGTTCGCAAACGAAAAATTTTAAGTTCGCTACATCACTAGTGTTTAATTCCTTTGCATGGGTTAAACACATAGCTAAGTGCAAACAACAGAGCTATAATAAAATGCTCTAACATTTTTGAGCATTTTCTTTTTGCACTTTTATATCCCTTTAATCTTAGCACAACGCTTGTTTATTGAAACTAAAAATAATTTATTTTTCTATCAGAGGCTTCATGTTATTTTATGGTTCCAAATTTGTTCTAGCAATAGACACTTTCCTATTTTATTGGACTAAACATATAGCTGTGATTAATCCCTTTCTTCTATGAACAGACAGAGCAGTAAATAGCTTCTTCCTGTCACACACTTAGGCAACTTGCTGCAACCATATCTATCAGCCAAGTGGTTAACCCCTTCTTGCCACCTACACATTAGCCATTAACAATTTCCTTCCTTAATAGAGCAATGAATTACCCTGTGATGCATGAGAGGAGTCCATAGTGACTTGGGGCTAGATTTATTAAGCCCCTACGGCAGCAAGTTCTCTCAAGAACTTGCTCACCGGGATTTATCAAGCAGTGGTCACCAGACCGCTGCTTCCCTAACATCTACGCCACCTCTATTGTGGCGAAATTCAATCTCCTCGGTCGGACTTGACAGCCAATCACGCGCGGGCAGGGGGCGGGATTGCACGCAAACGCAAAATTGCGCTCGTGTGCATTGTTAATTACCTGCGGGTAATTTCGCCCCGCCATAGGCTAGCTGAGGCATACAGGGGCGCGTATACGCGCCCCTGTACGCCTCAGCGTTGATAAATCTAGCTTTTGATGTGTTCTTTGGTTATTCGCATGCAGACAGCCTGGAGCAAACACCACTAACTTTCCATCAAAAGAGCAAAGCTGCATGTCACTGAACTGCTAGAGCTTTTAATAAAAGGGGGGAAGTGAATTATGGTAGTTGTTCAGCAACATGCAAACACTGGTTAAATGGATGTGAAACCCCCAAAAAATATTTCATGATTCAGATAGAACATGCAATTTTAAACAACTTTCCAATTTACTTCTATTATCTAATTTGCTTCATTCTCTTGGTATCTTTTCTTGAAGGAGCAGTAATGCCCTACTGGGAGCTAGTTAAAAGCCAATGACAAGAGGCATATGTGCAGCCACCAATAGGCAGCTTCTGAGCCTTCTTAGATATACTTCACAACAAAGGATACAGTTGAGAATGAAAAAAAAAATGTGATAATAGAAATAAATTGGAAAATGATTTAAAATTACATGTTCTATCTGAATCACAAAATTAAAAGATTGGGTTTTATGAGCATGGAAACAGCTAAGTGTCATGGCACCAAGATGCTCTACAAATTTGAACTCCTGCTACTTTATTGGTGGATAGTGACGCATCACAAGCATAAAAACAGCACCTCTTTTACAAATAAATAAAGAAATAAAATACAATTAAAAAATAAACCAAAAACTGTAATGTTTTTAAATGTAACAAAGAAACCAAAATACTATAATGTTCTTTTGAAGATAAACATGGCTAGAGTTATTATTAAAGGGATATGAAACCCAAAAACGTTTTTTTGTGATTCAGACAGAACATACCATTTTACAAAAAGTGTCCAATTTACTTCTATTATCAAATTTGCTTCGTTCCCATGATATCCTGTGTTGAAGAGATACCTAGGTAGGTATCTGGAGCACTAAATGGCAGGAAATGGTGATTTCATCTAGTGTTCTGGCAAATGGATAACATTTTTGCAAAACTGCTGCTATATAGTGCTCCAGAAATGGGCCAGCTCCTAAGCATACATGCCTGCTTTTCAACAAAAGATACCAAAAGAACGAAAAACAATTGATAATTAAAAAAAAAATTAGAAAGTTGTTTAAAACTGCATGCTCTGTCTGAATCATGAAATAATTTTTTTTTTGTTTCATATCCCTTTAATAATTGAAGAATAATTTTAGAACTTAAAAAAAAATGTGTCAGTTTAACTCATTTATTATGATAGTTGTATTCTTCTCCAGCAAGTATAAAAAGCACAAATCTATACCTTAAACATAACTAGTTTATTTAGACGTTATCGTGGGAAGCTATATTGCACTGCATTATAATTGATGCCATGTCTCTTGATTACTGGTTTTGTCAAGTCTGAGTACCAAATAAGACTCACATCCATCAGGTCGAAATCTTTCTAAAGCAGCTTCCTCAGTAGTCTTTGATCTTCAAATGTCAATACATTTAAAATGATAAAAAATGACCTTTTGGCCTTTATAATGTGTTTTTCTTTTCAATAGCAGGGCCATGCATCCAGAATGGTATCTTTGTTTACATTAGGAGCCATCAAGTTGGCAGATATTTATTGACATCACAACCAATAAACCAGCTGTTTTACCTGTTTTACACAGAATGTTGTAATTCTCCACTTTACTCTTATTAAAATAATTTTGCTTCCACTTTGAAATGTTGCAAGTAATTCTGCAACTAATCTTAGTTGACAGGTTTGAAAATATTATCTTTATTAGTCTAATCACAAGCCATATTCAAAAAGGAAGACATTATATATACTGTATAGACCATTAGATCAGAAGGTGACTGACATTGATATGTATCTCTTAAAATATTTGTTGGGTTACAAATACATTTGAAAGGAACAGAGCAAAATATTTGGCAATTCAGTTTAATTATTTATTTTGCCTGCTTTCCCTGTAATTTAAAACTGGCATTTGTGTTTTTCCCCTGCCCTTAGAGAGGTTGTAATGTATTTTACGTAATTCAGAATCCTTACTCTCCTGCATGCTGGCCAACTTTTGTCAAAGATTGACAGGAGCTTATATAAGCACTGTGAATTTTCAAGGGATGTGTTTCTGGACTGTAAAATAATGCACATTTTGACAACAAATTTATTTTTTTGACTGTTTCTAAAATAATTTATTTTGTATGCAGACCTAGGGCAGTGATTCATTTTTTTATTGTACATATAAATATGACTTTAATGTCCCTGAATGGAGAAAGTGACGAGATGTAAACATATTCAATAACTGTTTTAAACACAAATTAAATTGAAACAAGAGGTACATTGAGGGCAAAGTATTATCTTCTAATTTACAGCCACAATACCAAGGGCTTGATTACAAGAGGAGCACAACCAGTAGTACAGCGTGCTTTTCCTTTTACGTGACCTTGCACAAAGAATAACGCACATCTGGTATTACAGTTAAATGGTTACATATTTTAAACAAAGGATCTTAATGCAGCTGACACTTTTTTAGTCCACCCTATATTTTTACTGGATAGCACTGGGAACTTTTTTAGTGAGTTTATTGTACTCTTATTACTAGTGGTGGGTTAAAGGAACAGTCTAGACCCAATACATAATTTTTATTACTTATTGTCACATACCAGAGAAGCATCCTGCAACTGTCCCACATCTATAAGCTTGTAAAAAATAAATGAAACATTTAAATATTCTTTGTCCGTATGGAGCCAAATAATGTCAAAATAAACTTTTATGATTCAGAAAGAGCATGCAGTTTTAAGACACTTTAAATTTTACTTCCATTATCAAATTTTGCTCAGTACTTTTATATTTACACTTTCTGAGGCACCAGTATAAAAATGAGAATGTGCACAAGCTCACAGGGTATACATATACTAGTCTGTCATTTGCTGATGTCTGTCGCATGATACAGGGGGCACCAAAATGGGAGTGGATGCCATAGGAATCAATGGAAGTCTGAAAGCAGCGGAAGCTTATGTTCGATGCTGCCAGATATCCCATTGATTTATATAGTATAATACCACTTACGTTTACACCTAACACCCTAACATAAGCCCCGAGTCTAAACACCCCTAATCTGCTGCTCTGAAATCGCTCCCACCTACATAATGTTATTAACCCCTATCCCACCACTCCCGGACCCCGCCGCAACCTAAATAAAAGTATTAACCCTTATCCCGCCGCTCCCGGACCCCGCCGCCACTAAATAAACGTATTAACCCCTACACCTCTGGCCTACCACATCACTACCACTAACTAAACCTATTAACCCCTAAACAGCCAGCCCCCAACATCGCTATAAACTAAATTAAGCTATTAACCACTAAACCTAACAACCCGCTAACTTTAAATTAAAATGACAACATCCCTATCTTAAAATAAATTTAAACTTAGCTGTAGAATTAAAATAAACTATTTTTAAACTATTAATTAACCTACCCTATTATACTACACTTAAATTAAACTACCAATTAAATTAACTTAATTACATATTAAAAAACCCTAACGCTACTCAAATTATTTAAATATACTTTTTAACCTTATTAAAAATTACTTAATTACAAAAAATAAACGCTAAGTTACAAAAAATAAAAAACACTAAATTATGAAAAAAAACACATGATCAAAAATAAAAAAAAGTATTACACCTAATCAAATAGCCCTATCAAAATAAAAAAGCCCACCCAAAATAATAAAAACCTTACCTACAATAAACTACCAATGGCCCTTAAAAAGACCTTTTGTGGGGCATTGCCCCAAAGAAATCAGCTCTTTTACCTGTAAAAAAAATACAAACACCTCCAACAGTAAAACCCACCAACCCCACAACTAACCCCCCCAAATAAAAACCATATCTAAAATAATCTAAGCTCCCCATTGCCCTGAAAAGGGCATTTGTATTGGCATTGTCCTTAAAAGGGCATGTATCAAAATTGATAACAAAAGTAAATTGAAAAGTTGTTTAAAACGTTTAATCTATATGAGTCATGAAAGAAAAAAATTGGGTTTCATGTCCCTTTAAACTTTCCATGTTAAGCAAATTACATTAAAATATAAACAGACGCATGATCGCTAGGATCCAATCAACAGTATGCAATAGGTCTTCAACATGTTCCACCATCAGGCAGACTGTGAGCCTTGATGAAGGAGGAAAGATTAGCCTTTGAAAGTATAAGGATACTTATAGCTCTGCTGTTTTATAGACTTTGCATTACATACAGTTGTATTAAAATGCCTTTAGCTTACATATATTTTTAAATGTATCTGGGATTATTACGGGACTAAAAAGAAGTGAACTAACATCCACACCATTTATTCCATGCTGCTTGGTAATAAATTCCAGGTACTGAGCATTTGTTAATATAATGTTCATTGAGCTTTTGTTTGTGAGTGTATATTTTTATCATGTAGTATTCAAATGTAAATAAATATACTATTACATACACTTTTTATTGTCTGTGTATTATCTCTTGCACACTCATCCCACTGGACATTGGAGTCTTATTTTACCTTAATCCTGGAGGTGCTAAGCCTGGCAGACCACTAAGGCCATATTTAGCTTACTTTCCAGGATGCCAGAGATGTACAAAACCATTTTTAATGCCTTTATTTACATCATATTGATTGATATAAAAGCTACCACTCTTCTGTGAAGGATTTGACAAGATTTTGGAGTGTGTCAGTGGGCATTTGTGAGATCAGGCACTGATGCTAGATGAGAATGTGAATGTGAAAGTGTGTCTCGCAATTGGTGTTCTAACTCAACTCAAAGGTGTTCAATGTGGTTGAGGTCAGGGTTCTCTGCAAACCAAACTCATATCATGTCTTCATAGACCTTTGTGCACAGGAACACAGTGAAGCTGGAGCTAGAAAAGGCCTTCCACAATGTTTAAGACACTCAATTGTTTAAAATGTCTTTGTATCAAGGATACCATTGTATCCTGACCCCAGACATTTATCCATCCTTTACCAATATTTAAAGTAGGACATATGCAGTCAGGTAGGTAGCGTTCTCATAGCATCGACCACACCCAAATTCTTCCATCAAACTACCAGATAGTGAAGCACGATTCATCACTCAGGTGAACACATTTCAACTGCTTGGGAGTCCATTAGCGGTGTGATTTATACCACTACAGCCGGTGCTTGGCATTGTACATGTTGATGTGAGGCTTGTGAACCCATTTCATGATACTCCCAACACACAGTTATTGTAGATGTTGCTTCCAACGGCAGTTTGGAATTCTTTAGTGAACAGTGGAACAGATTATAGGTGATTTTAAGTGCTACGTGCTTTAGCAGGTGGCCAGCCAGTTTTGTAAATTTGTGTGGCTGGATTATTGTTGTTTCTAGACAATTCCACTTTACAATAATAGCACTTACAATTGAAAGGGGCAGATCTAGTCTGTGAAAAAATGCAGAAACTGACATGTGGCAAAAGTGGCATCCTATGACAGTGCCATTGAGTTCTTCAGTACAATCTATTGTACTGCCATGATTTGTCTATGAAGATTTTATAGCTATGTGCTGGATTTGATGCAACTGTTAGCAACGGTTGTGGCTGAAACAACTGAACTAAATAATTCGTAGGGATAGAGATTACATTTATATTTCATTATCACATAGATGAGTGTATTTTTATATTATCATACAGTGCAACGAGATGTATTTTATTGAGAAAATGGTGTTGAAGGGTTTTAGGCTGTTCAGAACATGAATTCTTCTCTACAGGGGCCTGACAGCTGATTATCACTGTCTTTCCTAGTCTGGAGAGAGATAATGAATGGTGCAAGTTCACCCTTTTGATTTACGACCTTGCCCGCAGACTGTCACACTGACTCTGAGTTCTGACACTTTCTGAAGAGTCAATAAAACCATGGTGGAGCCACAAATTCCAAACTAAGACTGATAAAAGACAGAGGTATGGGAAACTGTCACCTTTACATTACATAAGTATTAAAGGGACAGTATGCACTCATTTTCATATAACTGCATGTAATAGACACTACTATAAAGAATACGATGCACAGATACTGATATAAAAATCCAGTATAAAACTGTTTAAAAACTTACTTAGAAGCTGTCAGTTTGGCTCTGTTGAAAAGGTAGCTGGAAAGTCCCCTGCAAGTGGGAAATAAGACACTCCCCCCTCTCCCTTCTTTTGCATATGAAAAGACCCTTTACACAAACAGGAGCAAGCTGGAGTAGGTAGTCGAGCGTATTCACATAAAACTTTGGGGCTTGGTTAGGAGTCTGAAAATCAGAGCAATGTTATTTAAAAATAAGCAAAACTATACATTAATTTTAAAAAAAAAACTTTATGGGCTATATAAATAGATTATCTACAAAACATTTATGCAAAGAAAAAATGAGTGTATAATGTCCCTTTAAGAATCTGATTTTTCTTTGTTCAAAAGGTTTTAAAGCGCATATGTGTGTATATATATATATATATATATATATATATATATACATATAGTTTTATATATATATATATATATATATATATATATATATATATAGATAGATAGATAGATACATACATAGTAACATGCTTATTTTTCCATTATATTTCAGTTTCTTATTCATTTGCCATACTGTTCCAACCCTGTCTTTTGAACTTTGGATTGCTTGACCAAATTTGATTAAAATTCAGCACACTCAGTTACTGGAAATGTTGAAAATCTGAAGTAAATTGGTGAGTATTTTTGAAGTTTTTGAGCACTGAAGTAAAAATATATGTTTCCGTATAAAGAGACAAATAATATTTCATTCTATAGTACAGCTGCACATTTTTTCCACAGAAAAACACGTGTCAGTTTATTTATTGGATTTTTTTTTTTTGGGGGGGGGGGGGTAAGTATATGCAAATGAGATTCACAATATCTCATGCTTTTGCTTCTAAATGTCCATTTTAAACATGGATTCCCTCATGACAGTGCTGGAAAATATAGCGAGTAATCACATGATTTGGACATCTGTAGACAGGAAACTCCTTACAGACATAGGTAAACACACAACTATGGTCAGGTTCACACTGCTCGTGTTAATTTTGAGTCATAAAACGTGAAACATTACAGCTGGTGTAAAGTGATATTAGCTTTAATTTTGCACCTGGTTTACATACACTCCTTTTTATAACTGAACAAAAATGTTGTAATGTGTTAGGTATAACCCTCTTCAGAGTATGCTGATCATGCAACCCCCATGTGTGATGCAATTAGACATATTTTATATACGTAATAAATACATTAGTTTACATCTATATCAACTGTCCAAAAAATAAATAAACATCCTATTTCCTCACTTATCTTCAAGCACTCCCTGAACCACCCTCTTTGATCAAACTCAAACCTTCCTATCCCCCACTGCTCTACTCTGGAACTATCTACCTTACTCCATCAAACTATTTCTCAACGTGCACAGCTTTAAAGGGACAATCCAGTCAAAATTAAACGTTCATGATTCACATAGGGCATGCGATTTTAAACAATTTTCCACTTTACTTTTACCGTCAAATTTGATTTTTTTTCTCTTGTTATTCTTTGTTGAAAGCTAAACCTAGATAGGCTCATATGCTAAGTTATATCTAAGTGCTATCTCAGTGTATTTTGATGTTTTTTCACAGCTAGACAGAGATAGTTCATGTGTGCCATATAGATAACATTGTGCTCAATCCCGCTGAGCTATTTATGAGTCAGCACTGATTGGCTAAAATGCAAGTCTGTCAAAAGAACTAAAAACAGGGCGCAGTCGGCAGAGGCTTAGATACAAGGTCATCAAAGAGGTAAAAAGTATATTAATATAGCAGTGTTGGTTATGTAAAACTGGGGAATGGGTAATATATATTTTTATACTAAAATATTTCTGGAGTAGACTGTCCTTTTAAGTGTTCTTTAAAAGAAACCCCCCCCCCCCCCCAACTATTTAGAAAATCTTAAACTGCTTGTCTCATTACAGTAAGTACAGTGCACAGGACAAGCTACTCTACAACTTGGACCCCATTTATCAAGCTGTGATGGCAGTTTTAGAACCCTTAAAGTGGAGGCTGGTTAAGTATCAGCAGTGTTTTGTTTATTTTAGAATTCCTTTTTTTTTACCATGAATCAGTGTCACTGTCATTATGTAAAGCTACTGATGCACTCATGCACAGCACTACTAAACGTCTCAGTGTAATCAATGATAAGAATAATGACATAAATTATTAAAAATAAACAAATTAAATATTCATCACAGGTGGTGCGATCTTACACAAAGGATAATATTAATCTGGTTTAAAGGTGTATGGTTAAATATTTTAACAAAAACATCTTAAGGCAGCTGAAACCTTTTTAGCATGCCTATACTTTTAAACAATAACACAGGGAGTTCTATTAGCGCACTCATTGCACTTGTATTACAAGTGGTTAGTTATATGAGGCGCTTGAGTATAACCCCAAATAACTCTGTAAAATTGAGTGTATGTTTTAAGACTTGAGGTAAACCATTATTATTAGTATAATACATAACTACAAAAAGAACTCCAGTACTTGTGCACCGTGGGCTTAGTGCACCATCTTGCTATCCTTTGTTGAAGAGTGTAATGCACCTGGGAGGCTGGATGAAGATTTTGTAGGGTGTTGTAAAATGAGAAGAGAATAAATGAGTGGTTTGGTGGTGCTAGGTGTGTAAATAGGGACATACATTGGCGCTGATGCTTATCAGGTTGCTGTATTTAGTAAGAATCTGGAAATAGGGATGAATGAGAGAACAATATCTAGCAATATCGAGATAGTAGACTTTAGTGGTTAGTAGGGATGATCGAATGTGTAAATTTTTGAATTTCGAATGTAGAACGAATGTTATTACCGAAATTCGAATTCTAAATCCGAATGTCGATAAGAACGAATATTCTTAAAAATTTGAAAATCAAATGTTATTTACAGTTTTCGAATGTCACTTTTGAATTCGAATGTTTATAATTATATCGAATGTCCACATTCGAAATTTCGAATTTAACATTCTATTTAACAAAGTTAAAGTTCAATAGTTCATGTGGTAGGGCGGGAATCTAGTAAATTGATACATAATAGATACAAATATATCATTTTGAATGCTTCCATATAGAATATTGCGTAATTCGAATATTACATTTAAAGAAATACTATTACAAACATATAAATTCAAATTTTTCGAATTCGAATATAGATTCGAATTTTTCAAATTCGAATATTGCATAATTCGAATATTACATTTAAAGAAAAAGCATTAGAAATACTATTACAATCTAAATTCGAATTTTTAGAATTCGAATACACGTATTGCATAATTCGAATATTACATTTAAAGAAAAAGCATTAGAAATACTATTACAATCTAAATTCGAATTTTTCGAATTCGAATATTGCATAATTCGAATATTACATTTAAAGAAAAAGCATTAGAATTACTATTACAATCTAAATTCGAATTTTTCGAAAATAATATTTTCGAATGTAATCGTAAAATTCGAAACCGAACATTCGAAAATCGAATGTTAGAATGTTATGTAAACATTCAAAATTCTATTCGAATGAACGAATGTGTTAAAATTCGTGCCGTTTTTCGCCCATCCCTAGTGGTTAGTGTGATTCCTAGATCTTCAACTGTAAGGACATTTTTAGCTGATAGAGTAGGATCTGGGATAGTACTGTATCTGATACAATTACCTGCAAGTGAAGGTTAGATATCCGTGAAGAGATGCTGATATTTGTAGACACAAGTTGCAACTAAAACTGGGATATCTAGCACTGAAGGATATCAGAGTTATCAGCATGTAAATGGAATGGAATCCAAAGATTACCTTGCCATTAGGATAGACATAAATGGAGAAAATCAGAGGGCCCACAGCTGATCTTTAAAGGGATACTGAAACCAACTCTTCTCTTTCATGATTCAGATACAGTATGCAATTTGAAGCAACTTTCTAATTTTTCTCCTTTTATTATTTTTTCTTCGTTCTCTTGGTATCTTTGTTTGAAAAAGCAGGAATGAGAGCTTACGTGCTGGCCCATTTTTGGTTCAGCACCCTTAATAGCGCTTGCTAATTGGTGGCTGCATTTAGCCACCAACCAACAAGCTCTACACAGGTGCTGAACCAAAGATGGGCCGGCTCATAAGCTTACATTACTGCTTTTTCAAATAAGATACCAAGAAAATGAAGAAAATTTGATAAAAGGAATACATTTGAAATTTGCTTAAAATTGCATGCTCTATCTGAATTACAAAAGAAAAAAGTTGGGTTCAGTATCCGTTAACCCTTTGAGTGCTAAACACTTTCCCACTAGGGTGCTAAGAATTTTTAAGTTTTTTTTAAATTTGTTTATTAAAACATTTTTAACTTTTTTTTTTTCAGATCCCTAAGACTTACACCGTTGGAAAGGTTAGGTGGTTACAGGCTTCTAAGCAGCATGCCCCCTGCTCCTATACTTAACATTTTTAAGTATAAATAAAGTTGCGCAGTGACGTCATCACGTTATTGCGCGTGACGTCACCTCCCAAAACGTAAAGCTCCGGTGATGCCTGTAATTATGCAGGCCTGCCCGCCGGGGTAGGAGCGGGTGGGAGCCCCCAGATCTCTCTCTGATTGGAATTTGTATTTAGATTTATTTTAATTATATTTAAGTTAGGGGGTGTTAGGGTTAGACTTAGGTTTAGGGGTTAATAAATTTAGTATAGTGGCGGCGACGTTGGGGCGGCAGATTAGGGGTTAAGAAATGTAGGTAGGTGGCGGCGATGTTGGGGGCGGCAGATTAGGGGTTAATAATATTTAACTAGTGTTTGCGATGCGGGAGTGCTGCGGTTTAGGGGTTACTATGTTTACTCTAGTGGCGGCTATGTTGAGAGCGGCAGATTAAGGGTTAAAAAATTTATTTTTGCGGGAGGGCCTCGGTTTAGGGGTTAATATGTAGTTTATGGGTGTTAGTGTACTTTTTAACACTTTAGTTATGAGTTTTATGCTACAGCTTTGTAGCGTAAAACTCATAACTACTGACTTTAGATTGCGTTACGAATCTTGCGGGATAGGCTGTACTGCTCACTTTTTGTCCTCCCAGAAAAAGCTTGTAATATCGGCACTATGGAAGTCCTATTGAAAAAAGATAAGTTAATCTGCGGTACGGCCAAAAAAGTGTGCGGTACAGCTTTTTTGACAAGACTCGTAATAGCAGAGGTAGTGAAAAAGCAGCGTTATAACCCATAACGCTGCTTTTTCACTCATAACGCAAACTTGTAATCTAGCCGTATGATTTTTTTTGTAATTGTAGGAGAAAACAAGATGGTAAAGGAATGGGGAGAGTTTGAAAAAGGTATAATATACGTGGTAATATATTCATTTTGATAGTGCCAATTCTGCCTAACCACGAAATTGGTTAATTATTCCAGGATTGCAAATCTCTCGATTAAATATGAATATTGCATAAATATGTTTTATCATGTTTTCATCTACTGTTTTCATCTACTGTGTACATATATATTAATGTTTTATGTGTGTATATATGACTGTAAATATATATACACATATCTATATACATACAAATACATCTTTAGCAATGTACTGTATATGTATGTATGTGTCTCAATGTTAAAGCCATTTGTCTGCCTTTTTTTTTCTCTAACACCTGAGATCTCCATTCTTTGAGCCCTTATAACTTTTTTGTGCAATATTTGTAATATTTTTTTTTTTATCAGACAGTCATCATATGAGTGTAACTGTACTTTGTGCAACTTTTTTGTTTTGGGAAAACAGTTAACCACAGCTCTGAGATCGCAGTAAGAATTGAAGCGTAAAGGGCAATTGCTCTAGCACAATCGCGATTTCGCTCCACTTGTAATATCAGTGCAATGAAAATGGCTAACAAAAACACGATTGCGCAATCACAAAATTGTTTGCTCCTCACTTGTTATTTAGCCCACAATCTGCCAATAAGACTCATTACACATCCACATCCAAAGGTTTATGATAACTTTACAATTAACCACTAGTATGCAAAAAAGTACTGTTCTATTTTCAAGTCTGTGGGGCAGATTTATTAATGGTCGAGCGGATATGATTCGCTGTGGTGAATCATGCCCGCTCGACCTCGATAAATGCTGACAGCACACACTGTCGACACTTAACATTGCACAAGCATTTCTGATTAAATGCTTGTGCAATGGCAGTCAATCATCCCGATCAGATCGGGATGATTTCAGTCTGCTGCTTCTTAACTTCAGTTTCTGGCGGACCAGAAACCATGGGGCTGCGATGCAGCATCTGCTGCTTCATAAATCGACCCCTGTGACTGCAATTAAATCAGTAAAAAAAAAATAAAAAAAATATATCACATTTAACTAAAAATATTTATCTTGTATATTTGTTAGATGTGCATTTATAGATGAATGCACCGAATAGTAAACAAATGAATACATGTAGCAAATAACATTTTGTTGATTAATTTACCGCTAGATTTAGAGTTCTGCAGCCAAAGGGGTGCATTAGCTATGCGTGCTTTTTTTTCCCCAGCACCTTTTAACTACCGCTGGTATTTAGAGTTCACAGAAGGGCTGCGTTCGGCTCCAAAAAGGGAGCGTATAGCATATTTACCGCCACTGCAACTCTCAATACCAGCGGTGCTTACGGACGCGGCCAGCTTAAAAAACGGGCTCGTGCACGATTCCCCCATAGGAAACAATGGGGCCGTTTGAGCGGAAAAAACCCCTAACACCTGCAAAAAAGCAGCGTTCAGCTCCTAACGCAGCCCCATTGTTTCCTATGGGGAAACACTTCCTATGTCTGCACCTAACACCCTAACATGTAACCCGAGTCTAAACACCCCTAACCTTACACTTATTAACCCCTAATCTGCCGACCCCGCTATCGCTGACCCCTGCATATTATTATTAACCCCTAATCTGCCGCTCCATACACCGCTGCAACCTACATTATCCCTATGTACCCCTAATCTGCTGCCCCTAACACCGCTGACCCCTATATTATATTTATTAACCCCTAATCTGTTGCCCCCAATGTTGCCGCTACCTACCTACAATTATTAACCCCTAATCTGCCGACCGGACCTCGCCGCTACTATAATAAATGTATTAACCCCTAATCCGCCTCACTAACCCTATAATAAATAGTATTAACCCCTAATCTGCCCTCCCTAACTTCACCGACACCTAACTTCAAGTATTAACCCCTAATCTGCCGACCGGACCTCACCGCTACTCTAATAAATTTATTAACCCCTAAAGCTAAGTCTAACCCTAACCCTAACACCCCCCTAAGTTAAATATAATTTAAATATAACGAAATAAATTAACTCTTATTAAATAAATTAATCCTATTTAAAGCTAAATACTTACCTGTAAAATAAACCCTAATATAGCTACAATATAAATAATAATTATATTGTAGCTATTTTAGGATTTATATTTATTTTACAGGCAACTTTGTATTTATTTTAACCAGGTACAATAGCTATTAAATAGTTAAGAACTATTTAATAGTTACCTAGTTAAAATAATTACAAAATTACCTGTAAAATAAATCCTAACCTAAGTTACAATTAAACCTAACACTACACTATCAATAAATTAATTAAATAAAATACCTACAATTATCTACAATTAAATCTAACACTACACTATCAATAAATAAATTAAATACAAATAAATGCACTAACTAAAGTACAAAAAATAAAAAAAGAACTAAGTTACAAAAAATTAAAAATATTTACAAACATTAGAAAAATATTACAACAATTTTAAGCTAATTACACCTACTCTAAGCCCCCTAATAAAATAACAAAGCCCCCCAAAATAAAAAAATGCCCTACCCTATTCTAAAATAAAAATAGAAAAGCTCTTTTACCTTACCAGCCCTTAAAAGGGCCTTTTGCGGGGCATGCCCCAAAGAATTCAGCTCTTTTGCCTGAAAAAAAAAACATACAATACCCCCCCAACATTACAACCCACCACCCACATACCCCTAATCTAACCCAAACCCCCCTTAAATTAACCTAACACTAAGCCCCTGAAGATCTTCCTACCTTGTCTTCACCACGCCAGGTATCCGTCCAGAGGAGGCTCCGAAGTCTTCATCCAAGCCCAAGCGGGGGCTGAAGAGATCCATCATCGGGCTGAAGAGGTCCATCATCGGGCTGAAGTCTTGATCCAAGCGGTGGCTGAAGAGGTCCATCATCGGGCTGAAGTCTTGATCCAAGTGGCGGCTGAAGAGGTCCATCATCGGGCTGAAGTCTTCTATCAAGCGGCATCTTCAATCTTCTTTCTTCCGGATCCATCTTCATCCCGCCGACGCGGAACATCCATCCTGGCCAACGACATCCCGACGAATGACGGTTCCTTTAAATGACGTCATCCAAGATGGCGACCCTCGAATTCCGATTGGCTGATAGGATTGTATCAGTCAATCGGAATTAAGGTAGGAAAATTCTGATTGGCTGATGGAATCAGCCAATCAGATTCAAGTTCAATCCGATTGGCTGATCCAATCAGCCAATCAGATTGAGCTTGCATTCTATTGGCTGATCGGAACAGCCAATAGAATGCGAGCTCAATCTGATTGGCTGATCCTATCAGCCAATCGGAATTCGAGGGACGCCATCTTGGATGACGTCATTTAAAGGAACCGTCATTCGTCATTAGTTGTCGGGAGGATGGCTCCGCGTCGGCTCGTTTGAAGATGGCTCCGGAAGAAAGAAGATTGAAGATGCCGCTCGTTAGAAGACTTCAGCCCGATGATGGACTTCTTCAGCGCCCGCTTGGATCAAGACTTCAGCCCGATGATGGACCTCTTCAGCCCCCGCTTGGGCTTGGATGAAGATTTCGGAGCCTCTTCTGGACGGATCGGTGATACCCGGCGTGGTGAAGACAAAGTAGGAAGATCTTCAGGGGCTTAGTATTAGGTCTATTTAAGGGGGGTTTGGGTTAGATTAGGGGTATGTGGGTGGTGGGTTGTAATGTTGGAGGGGTATTGTATGGGTTTTTTTTACAGGCAAAAGAGAAGAATTCTTTGGGGCATGCCCCGCAAAAGGCCCTTTTAAGGGCTGGTAAGGTAAAAGAGCTTTTCTATTTTTATTTTAGAATAGGGTATGGCATTTTTTTATTTTGGGGGGCTTTGTTATTTTATTAGGGGGCTTAGGGTAGGTGTAATTAGCTTAAAATTGTTGTAATATTTTTCTAATGTTTGTAAATTATTTTTTTATTTTTTGTAACTTAGTTCTTTTTTTATTTTTTGTACTTTAGTTAGTTTATTTAATTGTATTTATTTGTAGGTATTTTATGTAATTAATTTATTGATAGTGTAGTGTTAGGTTTAATTGTAGATAATTGTAGGTATTTTATTTAATTAATTTATTGATAGTGTAGTGTTAGGTTTAATTGTAACTTAGGTTAGGATTTATTTTACAGGTAATTTTGTAATTATTTTAACTAGGTAGCTATTAAATAGTTATTAACTATTTAATAGCTATTGTACCTGGTTAAAATAAATACAAAGTTACCTGTAAAATAAATATTAATCCTAAAATAGCTACATTATAATTATAATTTATATTGTAGCTATATTAGGGTTTATTTTACAGGTAAGTATTTAGCTTTAAATAGGATTAATTTATTTAATAAGAGTTAATTTATTTTGTTAGATAAAAATTATATATTTAATTTAGGGGGGTGTTAGGGTTAGGGTTAGACTTAGCTTTAGGGGTTAATAAATTTATTAGAGTAGCGGTGAGGTCCGGTCGGCAGATCAGGGGTTAATACTTGAAGTTAGGTGTCAGCGATGTTAGGGAGGGCAGATTAGGGGTTAATACTATTTATTATAGGGTTATTGAGGTGGGAGTGAGGCGGATTAGGGGTTAATAACTTTATTATAGTAGCGGTGAGGTCCGGTCGACAGATTAGGGGTTAATAATTGTAGGTAGGTGGCTGTGACGTTGGGGGCGGCAGATTAGGGGTTAATAAACATAATATAGGTGTCGGCGGTGTTAGGGGCAGCAGATTAGGGGTACATAGGGATAACGTAGGTGGCGGCGGTGTGTGGTCGGCAGATTAGGGATTAAAAAAATTTAATAGAGTGGCGGCGACGTGGGGGGCCTCGGTTTAGGGGTGCATAGGTAGTTTATGGGTGTTAGTGTACTTTAGAGCACAGTAGTTAGGAGCTTTATGAACCGCCGTTAGCCCAGAAAGCTCTTAACTCCTGGCTTTTTGCTGCGGATGGAGTCTTGTCGTTAGATTTCTAACGCTCACTTTAGCCAAGACTCTAAATACCGGCGTTATAAAGATCCCATTGAAAAGATAGGATACGCAATTGGCGTGGGGGATCTGCGGTATGGAAAAGTCGCGGCTGGAAAGTGAGCGTTAGACTCTTTCCTGACTGACTCTAAATACCAGCAGGCTGCCCAAACCAGCGTTAGGAGCCCCTAACGCTGGTTTTGACGGCTAACGCCAAACTCTAAATCTAGGCGTTATTTAGTAAAAACTGGTAATCTAACGGTGGGAATGGCTGCTGGTTTGGCTTGCTACTGATATAGTGATTATCTTTTATTTTAAATCATTTTTTGAAGCCATCAATCCTAATGCATTAACAAAAGGAGTCAGGCTTTAGGTTTTAATGTAACTTAGAATGAGTCTAAACTTACCAAAAAATCATATAACAATTCTGAGAATATATTTATCCAAGAAATACAAATTCACATATAGGGAGTAGTTTAAATGAACATAAGATATTTGTAGATAAAATATTTTTCTGTAGCCTTGCAATAAATTAACATATTTAATCAAAAGTAATAGATAAATAAATAAAAGTTAAACAATTTTACTTATTGTTAATAGAGTAGACAAGGCTTACAATGGTTTGTTAGCAAAGTTTCAATTATTTTGTAGTATATTATCATCTGCTGAGGACAAATAGAAACAATCGCTTAGATTACAAATCTTGCTTTAGCCTTAAAAAGCAGCGTTGAGAGGTCCCAACGCTGCTTTTTTTTTTTTATAATATTTTTTATTGAGGTTTTACAGAAAAATATAGCATATAACAGAAATCGCCTGTACGCATCATGAATGAAAAATACAGTGAGAATTAAACAAATTATTTAAAAAAATTATACAATATGCAATAAGTAGGCTAATGAAACCTCGTTTTTAAGATAAGTAGCATAAATGACTAACCAGTTAGCAACGAATTCTCAGGCCATACGGCCACTAAGGATATAATGAAGAAAACTGGTAGACAGGTAAATAACTTCAGGATATGGGGGGGGGATATTCAGCGGGTAAGCACCGCTAGTCAAACATGGGGGGGGAGGAGGAGCCTTATATAAGTTCTTGGTATTGTACACAAGCTGTACCTATAATACTAATTACTACTAAATACACAAGTAGTACTTGTCAACTGGGGACACTGTATTAGACTTATTGTTATATTAAATAGAATAGAAATATTTAAGGTCAAAGTCTCTGTTAAGTAGATGACTAGATTAGCTAGAAGTAAGACCATTTTCCAAGATGTTAATGGTATTAACAAATACTCGTGTATCCCAGAACAGAAGACCAGGGATACCCAGGGGTCTAAGATATATTCAGGTATCCATATATAAAGAACCTGCGCTTCCGCCTTATATTGTGACATATAGCTTTAAACTTAGTAGAGATAGCGTTAGAAGGTACTATTATTTATATTAGGCCATATGTACAGCCCTGACATAAAACTAGGGAGTGAAGGACTACAAATAGGTCAATGTAATCATCACTTATGTAGTTCAGATCTACACTAATCCAATGATTGAGTGCCATATGAGAGTCTAAGAATATAAGGACTAAGTAGCACCTCCACAGAATTTTAGGGATCTCAAGATATTTTAATCACAATAGAAAAAGCAATATAGCATCCCTACGTGCTGTGAATAAACGGTTATTCAGAAACTGTTAACCATGGTTTAAAAGTCTGTGCAGAGCTCCATGTGTATGTGTAGGTTTACAGTAGCAACTATCATATTGAAAGAGGATACACCGTTTATAACCAGAGTAACATAAGAAGCAGGGTTCCAATACCATCTTGGTAATTTCATACCTCAAGTTGAGGGGTCTAGTTCAACTGTGTGCTTATGGTGTGACTTTACCTTTTAAAGGATTAGTGTGCAACAGAAATTATGCAGCAATCAAATCTGGTCTTACAGTATAGCACATGTGGGACAGAATAGATATAGGGCATTAAACTTTAAGATTTAATTGACAACCACACTCATCTGCAGGTAAAATTGCGTGATAATTAAAGTTAGCCTTATGATATGTTACCTCTACAGGGCATTAAGCTTGAGGATCCAATTGACAATAAGGAAACTTAGGAAACAGTCCAGAAGGAGCTGGAGATACGTGCAGGTGCCTGTCTAGACTCAGGCTGGAATTTATACACTTTTATAGACTGTTTCATTGCATGTAGTGCGCTATAAGCTAAACTCAGCTGGTTTCCTATCTATCTATCTAACATACATAAAGACTTTAATGTCAGCTCAAACCTTTTATCATATTTTTGTACATAAACATATTTCTGACTTTAGCTATGAAAATAGATTGAGGTTCAATAAGATAAAACTAGTGACTCTGAGGAAAGTCATGTAACTAATAGGAAAGTCTAATGCGATTTAGATGCAATCACCAAGTTTGCCAAACACAAAATTAAGCATACATTTGTCATATATGTAACCTGTCTTTTACAGATAAAGTACATTGCTTTATGTAGCGTCATATAAAAGTATAGGTATAGAGTAGTTCCAAACAGTGAGTCAACATGTGTAAGTTAACGTATGAGGTAACTTGTATCTGCTGCATAACAAGGCAATTGCAAAGATGTGCTGTCAAAAACTGCATTAGTGTCCCATATTATACATCATTCTCAACATGAGGGATAAGTCAATACCACTGCACTCGTAATTAATGCAGTAAAGCCTGAGCATATAGTTCACAGCATATAGTTCACAGATTATAGTTCACAGACTAGGCTTGCAGCTTCTATTCAGGAGCTGTGAATTTACAAGTATCTCAAAATTAAAGGAGCATATGTTGGGAATATTTAAACTAGCTCATCTCCTTACGGTCAGTATATGGCTAGGCGTAAGGCCATCTGGTTAAGTCCCTAGATCTGGCCTGAAACATCAGGGAACTCAGCCGATTCCCTCTCTCGTGCATAGGCTTTTGGGAATAGAGCAGGCTAATGCATCAAAGTATTCTCGCAGCCGGGAGCCATGGCATTGTGCGGCCCAAGTAATCAAGTCCCATCTGTAAGAGGTTAGTTTCCCTGTCGGAGTAGGTCTCTGTGTCACTGCACTTTTAGCTCCGGATCCTTTAAGCTGAGTCTCCCTCATGTCTCCCCTCCGCTGAGATCGCTTACCAACAGTGGGCCTCCGCACCAAGACTTTCACCGGGACCTCTGCTGTAGTAGTACTCAGAGCGGCAAGTGCCGCAACCGGCTGAATCGAGTGCTCCGTCTGTTGCCCCTCATGATCTCTTGCAGCGTTTAGTGTCTTAAGCTTGCTAGGGTTCAGGGGAACTTGTAGGCTTAGACGAGAAGACAAAGAGGGCAGCGGGCGCTGTGCAGTCTTGAACTGAGGGAGTCTTACTGATCCCGGGGTAACACTTGCCACGCAGAGAGTGTCAGCTGCATATGATTGCATCGGGTTGTCATCTATAGTTCCCAGTAAAATGCAGATTGAGTTCCCAGTAGGCTGCCTTCCTTGCAGTTGTTCAGAGCAAGGTGTTGTGATCAATGAGTCTTCTGTCAGACTCGTCATGAGGATGTCAGAGTTAGGTGTGTGAGAAGCGCCATCTTGGCCACGCATCTCTGCAAAAAGAGATCGTAAGCTGCTGAATTGACTGTCAGCTTTATCAAGTAAGCCTGCCAGAAGAGAATAAGTGCATATAGGAAGGTCCTCCATCCTAAGAGCAATATATGAAAATGATATTGAGTCCTAGGGTGCTGTATATAGAAGTTTTATCAGTTAATCTTCTGGAGCTCTGCTGTGCAGCGTCCATCTCCTCTGACAGTTGGCTCCACCCCCCCCCAACACTGCTTTTTAACGCCCGCTGGTATTACAAGTCTGGCAGGTACAGGTGTACCTCTCACTTTTTTCCGTGACTCGAGCATACCGCAAATCCACTTACGTAAATTGCGTATCCTATCTTTTCAATGGGCTTTTCCTAACTCCGGTATTACGAGTCTTGGAAAAAGTGAGCGGTAGACCCTCTCCTGTCAAGACTCCTACCGCATTTAAAAGTCAGTAGTTAAGAGTTTTATCGGCTAACGCCGTAACATAAAACTCTTAACTAAAGTGCTAAAAAGTACACTTACACCCATAAACTACCTATTAACCCCTAAACTGAGGCCCCCCCACATCTCAAACACTATATTAAACATTTTAGCCCCTAATCTGCCTAACCGGACATTGCCACCACTTCAATAAATGTATTAACCCCTAAACTGCCGCACTCTTGCCTCGTAAACACTAGTTAAATATTATTAACCCCTAATCTGCTGCCCCTAACATTGCCGACACCTACCTACATTTATTAACCCCTAATCTGCCGACCCCAATGTCGCCGCCACTATATTAAATTTATTAACCCCAAAATCTAAGTCTAACCCTAACCCTAACACCCCCCTAACTTAAATATTATTTAAATTAATGGAAATAAAATTACTACAATTAAATTAATTATTCCTTTTTAAAACTAAATACTTACCTATAAAATAAACCCTAAGCTAGCTACAATATAACTAATAGTTACATTGTATCTAGCTTAGGGTTTATTTTAATTTTACAGGCAACTTTGTATTTATTTTAACTAGGTACAATAGTTATTATATAGTTATTAACTATTTAATAACTTCCTAGTTAAAATAAATACAAATATACCTGTAAAATAAATCCTAACCTAAGTTACAATTACACCTAACACTACACTATAATTAAATAAATTACCTAAATTAACTACAATTAATTACAATTAAATTAAATAAACTAAATTAAGAAAAAAAAACCACTAAATTACAGAAAATAATAAAATAATTACAATTTTTTAAAACTAATTACACCTAATATAATCCCCCTAATAAAATAAAAAAGCCCCCCAAAATAATAAAAATCCCTACCCTATACTAAATTACAAATAGCCCTTAAAAGGGCTTTTTGCTGGGCATAGCCCCAAATTAATCAACTCTTTTACCAGTAAAAAAAAAGACAATACCCCCCCAACATTACAACCCACCACCCACACACCCAACCCTACTCTAAAACCCACCCAATCCCCCCCTTAATAAAACACTAACCCCTTGGAGATCACCCTACCTTGAGACGTCTTCACCCAACCAAGCAGAAGTGGTCCTCCAGACAGTCCAAAGTCTTCATTCTATACGGGCAGAAGAGGTCCTCCAGACTGGCAGAAGTCTTCATCCAGATGGCATCTTCTATCTTCATCCATCCGGAGCGGAGCGGGTTCATCTTCAAGACATCCGACGCGGAGCATCCTCTTCTTTCCGACGACTAACACTAAATGACGGTACCTTTAAGTGATGTCATCCAAGATGGCGTCCCTTCAATTCCGATTGGCTGATAGAATCCTATCAGCCAATTAGAATTAAGGTAGAAAAAATCTTATTGGCTGATCCAATCATCCAATAGGATTGAACTTGCATTCTATTGGCTGATCCAATCAGCCAATAGAATGTGAGCTCAATCCTATTGGCTGATTGGATCAGCCAATATGATTGAAGTTCAATCCTATTGGCTGATTGGATCAGCCAATAGGATTTTTTCTATCTTAATTCCGATTAGCTCATAGAATTCAATCAGCCAATCGGAATTGAAGGGACGCCATCTTGGATGGATGAAGATAGAAAATGCCGCCTGGATGAAGACTTCTGGCCGTCTGGAGGACCACTTCTGCCCAGTTGGGTGAAGACGTCTCAAGGTAGGGTGATCTTCAAGGGGGTAGTTTTAGGTTTATTAAGGGGGGATTGGGTGGGTTTTAGAGTAGGGTTGGGTGTGTGGGTGGTGGGTTGTAATGGTGGTGGGTTATTAAACTATTAACCCCTAAACCAAAATTGCCCCACATCGCAATAAACTAATTTAAACTAGTAACCCCTAATGCCCCCCTAACTTTATATTAAAATTACAATTTCCCTATCTTAAATTAAATTAAAACTTACCTGTAAGATAAAAAAAATTAAGTTTAAACTAACAATTAAACTAATATAACTATTAAAATAAAATTAAACTAACTACCATTTAAATAAACTATACATATATAAACTATCCTAACACTACTAAATAAAAAAGACTAAATTACAAAAAATAACAACACTAAATTACGAAAAATAACAAACAAAACTATCAAAAATATAAAAGAATTACACCTAATCTAAAATCCCTATAAAAATAAAAATAAAACCTAGCCTACAATAAACTACCAATAGCCCTTAAAAGGGCCTTTTGTAAGTCATTGCCCTAAGTTAAACAGCTCTTTTACCTGTAAAAAAAATACAAAGACCCCCCAACAGTAAAACCCACCACCCAACCAACCCCCAAAATAAAAAAAACTAACTCTTACAAAAACCTAAGCTACCCATTGCCCTGAAAAAGCATTTGTATGGGCATTGCCCGTAAAAAGGGCATTAGCGCTTTTGCATTGCCCTGAAAAGGGCATTTAGCTCGTTTACAAAAAACTTAAACCCTAAACTAAAAAAAAAACCACCAAAAAAAACCTTAAAAAATCCACTTACCCCCGAAGATCTACTTACAGTTGCTATAGTCCCGCTTGAAGGATCTTCATCCCGGCGGCTCCATCTTCATCCAGGTGGCTCCATCTTCATCCAAGCGGCATCTTCTATCTTCATCCTGGCGGTGTCTTCTACCTTCATCCCGGTGGAGCGGATCTATCCTGAAGACATCCGGCGCGGAGCATCCTCTTCATACGGTCGCCACCATACACTGAATCTTCAATGCAAGGTACGTGATTCAAATTGGCGTCCCTTGCATTCCTATTGGCTGATTTGATTTTGGAAATTCAAATCAGCCAATAGGATGAGAGCTACTGAAATCCTATTGGCTGTTTAAATCAGCTAATAGGATGAGAGCTACTGAAATTCTATTGGCTGTTTAAATCAGCTAATAGGATGAGAGCTACTGAAATTCTATTGGCTATTCAAATCAGCCAATAGAATTTCAGTAGCTCTCGTCCTATTGACTGATTTGAACAGCCAATAGGATTTCAGTAGCTCTCATCCTATTGGCTGATTTTAATTTTCAAAAATCAAATCAGCCAATAGGAATGCAAGGGACGACATTTTGAATCACGTACCTTGCATTGAAGATTCAGTACACGGCGGCGACCATATAAAGAGGATACTCCACGACGGATGTCTTCAGGATAGATCCGTTCTGCCAGGATGAAGGTAGAAGATGCCGCCAGGATGAAGATAGAAGATGCCACCGCCTGGATGAAGATGGAGCCGCCTGCTGCCGGGATGAAGATGGAACCGCCTGGATGAAGATGGAGCTGCCGGATGAAGATCCTTCAAGCGGGGCTTCAGCAACTGTAAGTGGATCTTCGGGGGTTAGTCTTAGGATTTTTTAAAGTTTTTTGGGTGTGTTTTTTTTTAGTTTAGGTTTATGGCTTTTCGTAAATGACCTAAATGCCCTTTTAAGGGCAATGCCCATACAAATGCCCTTTTCAGGGCAATGGGTAGCTTAGTTTTTTTAGATAGTTTTTTTATTTTGTGGGTGGGGGCGGTTTGTAATGTTAGTGGGTCTTTGTTTTTTTTTTCCAGATAAAATAGCTGTTTAACTTAGGACAATACCCTACAAAAGGCTCTTTTAACGGCTATTGATAGTTTATTCTAAATTAGTTTTTGGGGTGTTTTTTTTTTAAATGAGTATTAGAATAGGAATAATTGTTATTATTTTTGATAATTTGTTATTTTGTGTAAGGTATTTTTTTTCATTTTGAGGTGGGGTTTTTTTTAGATTAGGGCTTGGGCATTTCATAAAAGAGCTGAATACCCTTTTAAGAGCAGGACAAAGAGCTAAATGCCCTTTTAATTGAAATGCCCTTACAAATGCCCTTTTCAGGGCAATGGGTAGATTAGGTTTCACTTTATTTTTATTTTGTGGGTTTGAGGGGTTGTATACTGTTAGGGGGTGTTTGTTTTGTAGCAAAAGAGCTGTTAACTTTAGGACAATTCCCTACAAAAGGCCCTTTTAAGGGCCCACAAAAGGCCCCTTTAAAGGCCATTGGTAGTTTATTCTAGATTAGGCCTCTTATTTTAGGGTGTTTTTTTTTTTTTTTTTAAAGGATATTAGAATAGGAATAATTTTTATTGTTTTAGATAATTTTCATTTTTTTGTAATGGTAGTTTTTTCTATTTTTTGTAATTTTAGTGTTTTTTATTTTTTGTAATGTTAGGTTTTAGTGTAAGGCAGCTTAGGTTTTATTTCACAGGTACGTCTGTATTTATTTTAACTAGGTAGTTAGTAAATAGTAAATAACTATTTCTTACTAACTAGTCTACCTAGTTAAAATAAATACAAACTTACCTGTGAAATAAAAATAAAACCTAAGCTAGCTACAATATAACTATTCGTTATTTAGTGAGGGGCCAGAGGTTTAGGGGTCAATAACTTTATTTAGTGGTGGTGATGTCAGGGAGCAGCAGAATAGGGGTTAATAGATGTATTATTGTGTGGGCGATGTTGGGGTGCAGGGGAATAGGGGTTAATAACTTTAGTATAGTGGCAGCGATATCGGGAGTGGCAGATAAGGGGTTAATATATTTATTTAGGTGGCAGCGATATCGGAAGCGGCAGATTAGGGGCTAATAACATTATGTAGGAGGCGGCGATGTCGGGCGGCAGATTAGAGGTGCTTAGACTTAGGGTTTATGTTAGGGTGTTACGTTTAAACGTAGCTTTTTTTCCCCCATAGACATCAATGGGGCTGCATTACAGAGCTTTTCATAACGCGCTTTAGGAAAGCATGCACGAGCACGTAAAAACAGCGCTTGAATTGTGTGCGGTATGAAGCTCAACGCAACCATATCGCACGCACAAGCCGGCTGTTTCAAAACTTGTAATGGCAGCGCTATAGAGGGTTAAATAACCCAACTTTTGTTGCATTCGTTAATGGGTGAGCAATAACCCCACATTTGTATTCTGAGCTGATCACAGTTCTGTCAGCTGGAAAGACTGCCTGGAGCAGAGACTACCACCGGAGCTAGCACAGCCGGTCTATACGAGAGGACGTATCCTACCACACTGGAGTGGGAGTTAGCTGGACGACTCTGAGGGTCCAGGAGGCTGTTGTGACACTTCTCAAGTGTCTGCAATCTTGTGAGTACATTTCGACTTACATTATTTGCGTGTCTTACCTCATTGATTTTTGCACTATGTTGGCGCCTTCTTTTATCTCACTTTCAATCTAGTTACTCGTCTTGGGTCACCAACAGGATTCGTTTGAAGAAGCTGCTTGCCATCTGCTAGTTGGACACCATCCTTAATATCACCACTTACATAAGGACATTGTCTAAGATTATTCTAAGATTATTCCACCTTTTGCATACCTATCATTACTCTGTCCAGTTTGGGACATCTATATTGTTGTTTATCAGCTCATCTTGTGATGAGTGTTTTATTCCACCATCTTTAATATTCACCTTTGTAGGAGTATTTATATTTTGATCCTGCTATACAATAGGTGTTCTTTGACAGTCACTTATTTTATTTTATATGTTACTTACACATTAGCAACTTGACCGTTGGCGCACTGATTATCTTTTGCATTTTTGTTTTAGCGTATCCTGGAAGAAAACTTGCTTCCTTCTGCTCTGACATTGTTACCCAACTATTGGGATTGTTTTTCCAGCAGGATAATGCTCCATTCTACACAGCCAGGTCAATCAAAGTGTGGATGGAGGACTCCCAGATCAAGACTCTGTCATGGCCAGCCCAATCTCCAGACCTGAACCCCATTGAAAACCTCTGTAATGTGATCAAGAGGAAGATGGATGGTCACAAGCCATCAAACAAAGCCAAGCTGCTTGAATTTTTGTGCTAGGAGTTGCATAAAGTCACTCAACAACAATGTAAAAGACAGGTGGAGAGCAAGCCAAGATGAATAAAAGCTGTGATTGAAAATCAAGGTTACTCCACCAAATATTGATTTCTGAACTCTTGCTAAGTAAAAACATTAGTATTTTGTTGTTTAAAAATGAATATTAACTTGTTTTCTTTTTCATTATTTGAGGTCTGAAAACACTGCATCTATTCTGGAAATTTTGACCAGTTGGGTGTTTTTTTTTTTTTTTTTTAAATTAGGGCTTTTTTATTTTAATGGGCAGTAAAATAGCCGAATGCTCTTTTAGGGGAATGCCCATACAAATGCCCCTTTAGGGGCAATGGGTAGAGTATTTTTTTTTTAGATTTAGGTTTTTTTTTTAACTTAGGGCAATGCCCTACAAAATGCCCTTTTTTATTTTGGGGTGGCTTTTTGTTTTTATAGGGCTATTAGATCAGTTTTTATTTATATATATATATATATATATATATATATATATATATATATATATATATATATATATATATATTTAAATCCAGCATTGTATACAGATATACAACATAGATGTTGAACAGCTACTCAGTGAAAAAATAGCTTACAGTAAGAACAGTCAGCTAGACACAATTGAATAGGTTTTAACATTAAAAAGCTTATTATGATATATTCTCTTCTACAATCTGCTGTGAGTACAATAGCTGTTGAAAAAAGAGAAGTATACAATGTTGGCGCTTTCATATTTTGCATATAACAAAACTAAATATCTAACTTTTTTTAATCCAACAACATATACAAATATACAACATATTTGTTGATCCGCCATGTAGGCCGCAATATCTTATAACAAATATGATCAGTAAACACACTTGATTAGGTATTGAAATTAAATAACTTATTATAACAAATTCTCTTCTACATTCTGCTATAAATATAGTAATTTTTATTCAGAGGAAAAGAAAAAAGTCTACAATGTTGGTACTTTTATACTTTGCGCACCACACAACCAAAAATCAAACTAAACAAAAAACAAACAAAAAAGTTTCAAAATCAGTCACCTCTTGCCCCTCTGGGTTTAACTATATGCCCATACTGGGGGAAAGATTTCTCTAAGAGCCAGGGACTGGAAAGGGTCAGATCTATGTAATTGAAGGGTAAGCATATATTGAGTTGTTAATGGAAAGTAAAGAATAATTTTAAGCCATTTTGATTTTTTTTTTTAGAAATTTGCCTGTCTTGAGATGTTGCAAAGTTAAACTGTTCGAAAATGATCTTGGGATGTATCATCCTAATAAACATAGGAAGAGTAGGGGCTTTTCTATCCTTTCAATTCTTTAAAATTAGGTTACGTCCTATCATAAAAATTGTGCTGATTAGATTACGTTCTTGTCTATATACTTCTGTGTATAAAAAGATTATATCCTTTGGTGGATTGTAATCCTTGACTCCATCGTTTTATTTAACAATTTTTTTTTTTTTTACCAGAATTGATTAATTTTTTAACAATACCACAGGCAATGCATAATATCCACCTGGGGAGAATTACATCTAGAGCATTTTTCATAATTTTAGTGTTTGTTATTTTTGGTAATGTTAGGTTTTTTGTTATTTTCATAAATTTAGTGTATTTTTTTGTAATGTTATTTTTTTATTTTTTTGTAGTGTTAAATTTTTTTTTTTATTTTGTAACTTCGGTTTTTTATTTTTTGTTATTTTTTTTAATATAGTAATGTTAGGTTAATTTATAGTTTACTCTTAGCTTTTTTTTATTTCACAGGTTTATTTATTTTAAAATACTTATATTGTAAATTGAATTTAAAGTATAGGGGATAGTTAGGTTTAGGGGTTAATAGTTTAATTTAGTGTATTGTTATGTGGGCGGCCGGGGGTTTAGGGGTTAAAAACTTTATTATAGTAGTTGTGATGTGGGGGGGGGGGCGGCAGTTTTGGGGTTAATAACTTTATTATAGTAGTAGCGATGTGGGGGGCTGACTGTTTATGGGTTAATAGCTTTATTATAGTAGTTGTGATGTGGGGGCCAATGGTTTAATGGTTAATAACTTTATTATAGTAGTAGAGATGCAATGGGCCTGCGGTTTAGAGGTTAATAGTTAAATTAAGTGTTGATGATGTCAGGGGGTGGCGGTTTAGGGGTTAATTACTTTAATTAGTGTCATTATGTTACATTATGTTTCAATGTAACTTTCTTTTCCCCATAGACATCAAAGGGGATTTCGTTATAGCCATCACCATTCCATGATTACAGCTGTTAGTTTTTTTCTAACACTTTTTCTCCATTGAGGTCTATGGGGGAAAACATACATGAGCACGTCAAGTAAGGCCTTGGGTTTTGTGCGGTTTGGAGCTTAACGCACCATACTGCACAACAAAAGAAGGTTTTTCAGTAACTTGTAATGGCAGCGCTATGGAGTGTGCGATACCGCTCATTTTTTTGCGCTATTTACTTATAACTTGTAATCTTGGTGAATATTTTTATTTCAAATTTAGGAGAAATGTTGTCAGTAGTTTATAACATAAAATAAAAATGTACATTTAACTTAAAGACATACCTACAAATTAATTCCAGAGCTTTATATATATATATATATATATATATATATAATTGTGTTATAATTGTGAAGTGGAAGTATCTGGGAACAACGGCCCGGTCTACAACTTTGTGGCTGGACTGTTGCTCCGAGTCACTTTCATTGTAAACTGCATCTGAAAGCAACATCAGCAAGATGGCTGGGAGCTTCAAGAAATTGGCTTGAGTGGGGTAAAGCGTGCTGCCATTGGACTCTAGTGCAGTGGAAATGTGTTCTCTAGAGATATAAATCACACTTCACTATCTGGTAGTTTGATGGAAGAATCTGGGTGTTGTAGATGCTACCTACTGGAATGCATAGTGCCTACAGTAAAGTTTAGCGGAGGAGGGAAAATAGTCTGGGGCTGTTTGTCAGGGTTTAGGCTGGGCCCCTTAGTTCTAGTGAAAGGTTGTCTTAATGCTACAGGATACAAAGACATTTTGGAAAATCGGGTGCTTCCATGTCAACACCCAGTCTAATTCAAAATATTATGAATGTAAAAATAAAGATTAGAAAGCAGCAGTATCTCTTTCTTCATTGAGACCAGATGTGAACAGACAGCCTCACCTATATATTCAATAGATCTCTCTCTTCTCAATCTGGTTACATTTAAGGTTATTTCATTTATTTGCTTTAGTTATATATCACACTTTTAAAAGGCTTGTTTTTTATATGCTATTTAGAGTTACTTATCCTTGTTAAGAAGGTATTTTTTATCACTTGGGTTAATATATAGCACATTGCTATTAGTTTTAGATCTGGGATTCTTAATTTAATATAGGTTTGTTCACTATGTTACGAATTGTCCTTCTACCACAGTGATATGCTTTATCTATATACTGTATAGGCAATTTCTATTAGAGATTGCAGGTGCCTCTTCTGTGGGTGAGTGCTCTGTTTGGGAAGGCACACTCCAATTGTGAGTGGGGACAAACTCCACTGGAATGGTCAGATGAGGCAATTGGCCGACAGTCTTGTGAGCACTACTATTAGAGAGGTATGTTATATTTGCTTATAGAGGAAGTAGAACTATTTTGTTGAGCACTAAGTCCCTTATTCTAAAAAAAAATAGCCATTCAAGATGTAGTTTTCCACTCCAACACTCGCAGGAGCAGCCCTTATGGAATTCTATAAACAAAAAGGGCTGTCTCTGTGAGTGGTGATATGTCTCTCATACAAATAATGATAGCTCTCTGCTAGGTAAAAGTTTACAATTAAGGAGAAGTATAGAGGGGGAAATCGGTGTGTTTTAAAACTTCAATATTACGATTAATACAAATCAAATTACGCTGTTTTCAGTGCACTGTACCTTAAATTATCACATCCAGTGTACTTCAATTACGATTTTTGGTGAACAAGTTTGTTACGATTTTTGATGCACATTAACAATACAATTTTCCCTGCATATTTTCGCGTGAATAGTTAAATTATTCATTTTGTGAGATTTTTAAATCAAATTTCATTGTGCACTTTAGTAATATATGTATCTCCTCCCAAGATGAAAATGCAGTATATGCCCCTTAGCGAGACATCCTGTGTTAAGGGTAAAAGGTGGCTTTATATAATTCCACCAGGGAAAAAGAAGGACCGGCTAGCATTCTTATAGAATCTCACCAACCCAGAGAACTTTTTAGAATTGGGTGCTTAGTAAGGAAAATATGTGAGATCATTTTGATCAGAGATGACAGCATTGATCACTTCGGAATTAATTATTCTTTTGATTGGTTGATGTTATATAAGGTAGTAAATATATTAATACTTATTATTTAGTTAGTTATTATGATCGGCACATTATGATATTTATTTAATGGGCAATGTGAGGATCCTCTTTGTTTTTGCCTTTTTTGAATAGATATTTGAAGTTAATTTTATATATATGAAGATCTTCAAATGCTATCTAGCTCCCAGTGTAACTGGGAGGTTTTCTGTATTTGAATAATTTTGAGATTGATGACATATGTAATCCTGTGATATACTTTATAGCAACAACCTGTGATTGGATATTCATTTTGTATTTAAGTTTTACAAGCAGATTGTTAAATGTGCCTGATTAAACAGCTGGTTGAACGCTTCTGTTTTTAAATAATTAAATTTTTATTAATACTAAGTCCAGGTTGCTGCCACTTGCCTGCACATCGTGGAGCAGCTGGGCTTGTAGGCTTACATTCTAAGGGGGTTCAAGGGCGGGGATAACAAAAGGAGGAGAGGAACTAAGATAAAAAAAATGTTATTGTATATTGTATGCATCCCTGACTACAATAAAAGAGTCTTTAAGTTTGAAAATGAGAGGAGAGTCTTGTGGAGCGAGGCGTGAGTTCCATAAGATCGGGATCCATCTGGAAAAGTCTTGTAGATGGGAATGTAAGGAGGTAACTAGAGAGGAGGAGAGAAAGAGGTCATGAGCAGAGCGAATAGAAGAGGGATGGTATCAAGGAGACAAGGTCGGAGATATGGTGGAGCAGTGTTATTTAAATCCTTAAAGGGACATTATACACTAGATTTTTCTTTGCATAAATATTTTGTAGATGATCCATTTATAAAGACTATACAGCTTTTTTTTAACAAAAATGGATAGCTTTGCTTATTTTTAAATAAGATTGCGCTGATTTTCAGACTCCTAACCAAGTCTAAGAGAATACTGATGTATACCTACTCCCGCTTGCTCCTGTTTGTATAAAGAGTCTTTTCATATGCAGAGGAAGGGGGAAAGAGGGGTGTCTGCTTTTTTTGCTATAGAACCATTTGCAGTTGGTGTTCCAGTTAACCTTTTCAACAGAGCTAAACTGGGAGCTTTTAAGTACGTTTTTAAATGGTTTTATACTAGGTTTTTTGATCAGTATCTGTGCATATTATTCTTTATAGTAGTGTCTATTACATGCAGTTAAATGAAAATTGGTGTATACTGTCTCTTTAAATGCCATAGTCAGGATTTTGTGTTTTATTCTAGAAGTTAGAGGAAGCCAGTGAAATGATTGGCAGAAAGGTGCAGCAGATGAGGAGTGTTGTGTAAAGAAGATCAGCATGGCAGAGGTATTTATTATGAAATGAAAGGGAGATGGATGGCAGCTAGGGAGACCGCAGAGGATGGAGTTGCGATAGTCAAGACGGGAAATGATGAGAGACTGGATTAATGTCTTAGCTAACATTCCACCCAGTATTGAGGATGCTGAGATTTCACAGGAGGTGATACACTAAAACTGCTGCTTGTCCATTCAGTCATATGACTAACACCACATATGGACATAGTAAAAGACAATATATATATATATATATATATATATATATATATATATATATATATATATATTTTAAGGAAATTTCCTTTTCAAAAAATAACTTCCTATTTCTTCTAGGGTGGTACACCTCAGTGTTGGAACTCAACAACACTGTTCTTTTGCACATACGCCATTGATTATATTGTTTTGTTTGCACACTATATAGGTAATATAGACACCAAATTTTATAATTTTATAGACAGAACAAGTATATTTAAGTTGAATAATATCTTTCAGCTAGATTACGAGTTTTGCATTATGAGCTGCTCGGTGCTAACTTGCAAGTTATTGTCACCAATCACCTCCCTATAGCGCTGCTAATAAAGGTTTACAAAAACCTGGTGTTAGCAGGCAATAAGTGAGCGTTGAGCAAAATTGAGCTCCATTCCACACTCCAATACCAGCGCCGCGGTGAGCTGGTTCTACGTGCTCGTGCATGATTTCCCCATAGACATCAATGGGGAGAGCCGGCTGAAAAAAAGTCTAACACCTGCAATAAAGGAGCGTAAAGCTCCGTAACACAGCCCCATTGATTCCTATGGGGAAATAAAAAGTTATATTTACACCTAATACCCTAACATAAACTCTGAGTCTAAACACCTCTAATCTGCCACCCCTGACATCGCTGACATCTACATTATACTTATTAACCCCTAATCTGCCACACCCAATGTTGCCACCACCTACCTACACTTATTAACCCCTAATCTGCCCCCCCCTGACATCGCAGCCACCTAAAGTACACTTATTAACCCCTAATCTGCCGCCCCCGACATCGCTGCCACCTACATTACACTTATTAACCCCTAATCTGTCGCCCCCAATGTTGCCGCCACCTACCTACACTTATTAACCCCTAATCTGCCGCCCCTAACATCGCTGCCACCTACCTACATTTATTAACCCCTAATCTGCCACCCCCAACGTCGCAGCCACTATACTAAAGTTATAAACCTAACCCTAAATCTAACCCTAACCCTAATACCCCCTACTTTAATATAATTAAAATAAATCTAATAAAAAATTCCAATCATTAACTAAATAATTCCTATTTAAAACTAAATTCTTACCTATAAAATAAACCCTACGCTTGCTACAATATAACTAATAGTTACATTATAGCTATCTTAGGTTTTATTTTTATTTCACAGGTAAGTTTGTATTTATTTTAACTAGGTAGACTAGTTAGTAAATAGTTATTAACTATTTACTAGCTACCTAGCTAAAATAAATACAAATTTACCTGTAAAATAAAACCTAACCTGAGTTACACTAACACCTAACCTTACACTACAATTAAATAAATTACATTAATTAAATACAATTAACTACATTACAAAAACCCCACCACTAAATTGCACAAAATAAAAAAAGAAATGATCAAATATTTAAACTAATTACACCTAATCTAATAGCCCTATCAAAATAAAAAAGCCCCCCAAAATAAAAAAACCCTAGCCTACAATAAACTACCAATCACCCTTAAAAGGGCCTTTTGCAGGGCATTGCCCCAAAGAAATCAGCTCTTTTACCTGTAAAAAAAAAAATGCAAACAACCCCCCAACAGTAAAACCCACCACCCACGCAACCAACCCCCCAAATAAAATCCTAACTAAAGAAACCTAAGCTCCCCATTGCCCTGAAAAGGGAATTTGGATGGTCATTGCCCTTTAAAGGGCATTTAGCTTTTTTCGGTGCCCAAAAGCCCTAATCTACAAATAAAACCCACCCAATAAATCCTTAAAAAAACCTAAGACTAACCCCCAAGATCCACTTACAGTTTTTGAAGAACCGACATCCATCCTCAACGAAGCGGCAGAAGTCCTCATTGAAACCGGCAGAAGTCTTCATCCAAGCGGGATATTCGGGGGTTAGTGTTAGTTTTTTTTAAAGGTTTATTGGGTGGGTTTTATTTTTAGATTAGGGCTTTTGGGCACCAAAAAAGAGCTAAATGCCTTTTTAAGAGCAATGTCCATCCAAATGCCCTTTTCAGGGCAATGGGGAGCTTAGGTCTTTTTAGTTATGATTTTATTTGTGGGTTTGGTTGTGTGGGTGGTGGGTTTTACTGTTGGGGTTTGTTTGTATTTTTTTTTTACAGGTAAAAGAGCTGATTTCTTTGGGGCAATGCCCTGCAAAATGCCCTTTTAAGGGCTATTGGTAGTTTAGTTTAGGCTAGGGTTTTTTTAATTTGGGGGGGGCTATTAGATTAGGTGTAATTAGTTTAAATATCTGATAATTTTTTTTTATTTTGTGTAATTTAGTGTTTTTTTTTTTATTTAGTTAATTGGATTTAATTAATGTAATTTATTTAATTGTAGTGTAAGGTTAGGTGTTAGTGTAACTCAGGTTAGGTTTTATTTTACAGGTAAATTTGTATTTATTTTAGCTAGGTAGTTAGTAAATAGTTAATAACTATTTACTAACTAGTCTACCTAGTTAAAATAAATACAAACTTGCCTGTGAAATACAAATAAAACCTAATGCCTACGAGTTTTGCGGTAACAGGGGTGCATTGCTAATTTAGCTCCACATCTCACCTCAATACTAGCGTTGCTTACGGTAGAGGTAAGCTGGCTAAACGTGCTCATGCACGATTTCCCCATAGAAAACAATGGGGCTGAGCGAGCTGAAAAAAAACCTAACAACTGCAAAAAAGCAGCGTTCAGCTCCTAACGCAGCCCCATTGATTCCTATGGGGAAAGGAATTTTATGTCTACACCTAACACCCTAACATGAACCCCGAGTCTAAGCACCCCTAATCTTACACTTATTAACCCCTAATCTGCCGCCCCCGACATCGTCGCCACCTGCATAATATTTTTAACCCCTAATCTGCCGCTCCGGACACCGCCGCCACCTACATTATACTAATGAACCCCTAATCTGCTGCCCCCAACATCGCCGAAACCTACATTATATTTATTAACCCCTAATCTGCCCCCCCCCAACGTCGCCGCAACTATATTAAATGTATTAACCCCTAATCTGCCGCAGCCAACGTCGCCGCCATTATAATAAAGTTATTAACCCCTAAACCTAAGTCTAACCCTAACAACCCCTAATTTAAATATAATTTAAATAAATCTAAATAAAATAACTACAATTAAATAAATTAACCCTATTTAAAACTAAATACTTACCTATAAAATAAACCATAACTATTTAATAACTACCTAGTTAAAATAAGTACAAATTTACCTGTAAAATAAATCTTAACCTCAATTCCAATTACACCTAACACTACACTATAATTAAATTAATTACATAAACTACCTACAATTAACTACAATTAAATTAAATCAACTAAAGTACGAAAAACAACAAACACTAAATTAAAGAAAATAAAAAAAAAAATTTTAAACTAATTACACCTAATCTAATCCCCCTAATAAAATAAAAAGTCCCCCAAAATAATAAAATTCCCTACCCTATACTAAATTACAAATAGCTCTTAAAAGGGCCTTTTGCGGGGCATTGCCCCAAAGTAATCAGCTCTTTTACCCATTAAAAAAATACAATAACCCCCAACATTAAAACCCACCACCCACACACCCAACCCTACTCTAAAACCCACCCAATTCCCCCTTAAAAAAAACTAACACTACCCCCTTGAAGATCACCCTACCTTGAGATGTCTTCACCCAGCTGGGCACAAGTGGACCTCCAGAGGGGCAGAAGTCTTCATACGATCCGGGCAGAAGAGTTCCTCCAAGCGGCAGAAGTCTTCATCCAGACGGCATCTTCTATCTTCATCCATCCGGAGCGGAGCGGGTCCATCTTCAATCCAGCCGACGCAGAGCATCCTCTTCAAACGAAGTCCAGGCGAAGAATGAAGGTTCCTTTAAATGACGTCATCCAAGATGGCGTCCCTTGAATTCCGATTGGCTCATAGGATTCTATCAGCCAATCGGAATTAAGGTAGGAAAAATCCTATTGGCTGATCCAATCAGCCAATAGGATTGAAGTTCAATCCTATTGGCTGATCCAATCATCCAATTGGATTGAGCTCGCATTCTTTTGGCTGTTCCAATCAGCCATTAGAATGCGACCTCAATCATATTGGCTGATTGGATCAGCCAATATGATTTTTCCTACCTTAATTCCGATTGGCTGATAGAATCCTATCAGCCAATCGAAATTCAAGGGACGCCATCTTGGATGATGTCATTTAAAGGAACCTTCATTCTTCGTCTGGACTTCGTTTGAAGAGGATGCTCTGCGTCGGCTGGATTGAAGATGGACCCGCTCCGCTCCAGATGGATGAAGAATAGATAGAAGATGCCATCTGAAGGAAGACTTCTGCCGCTTGGAGGACCTCTTCTGCCTGGATCGGATGAAGACTTCTGCCCCTCTGGAGGTCCACTTGTGCCCGGCTGGGTGAAGACGCCTCAAGGTAGGGTGATCTTTAAGGGGGTAGTGTTAGGTTTTATTAAGGGGGGATTGGGTGGGCTTTAGAGTAGGGTTGGGTGTGTGGGTGGTGGGTTTTAATGTTGGGGGGTATTGTATTTTTTTTTACAGGTAAAAGAGATGATTACTTTGGGGCAATGTCCTGCAAAAGGACCTTTTAAGGGCTATTTGTAATTTAGTATAGGGTAGGGAATTTTATTATTTTGGTTTTTTTTTTATTTTATTAGGGGGATTAGATTAGGTGTAATTAGTTTTAAAAAAATGTAATATTTTTTTTATTTTCTGTAATTTAGTGTTTGTTTTTTTGTACTTTAGTTTATTTAATTTAATTGTATTTAATTGTAGGTAATTTAGTTAATTAATTTAATGATAATGTAGTGTTAGGTGTAATTGTAACTTAGGTTAGGATTTATTTTACAGGTAAATTTGTACTTATTTTAACTAGGTAGATATTAAATAGTTAATAAATATTTAATAACTATTGTACCTAGTTAAAATAAATACAAAGTTGCCTGTAAAATAAATATAAACCCTAAGCTAGCTACAATGTAACTATTAGTTATATTGTAGCTATTTTAGGGTTTATTTTATAGGTAAGTATTTAGTTTTAAATAGGATTAATTTATTTAATTGTAGTAATATTATTTTGTTTTATTTAAATTATATTTAAGTTAGGGGGGGTTAGACTTAGGGTTAGACTTAGGTTTAGGGGTTAATAAATTTAATATAGTAGCAGCGACGTTGGGGGCGGCATATTAGGGGTTAATAAATGTAGATAGGTGTCAGCGATGTTAGAGACGGCAGATTAGGGGTTTATAAAATGTAACTAGTGTTTGCGAGGCAGGAGTGCGGCGGTTTAGGGTTTAATATATTTATTACAGTGGCGGAGATGTCCAGTCGGCAGATTAGGGCTTAAATTTTTTTTAAAGTGTTTGCGATGTTGGGGGGGGGCTCGGTTTAGGGGTTAATAGGTAGTTTATGGGTGTTAGTGTACTTTGTAGCACTTTAGTTAAGAGTGTTATGTTACTGACTTTTAAATGCGGTAGGAGTCTTGACAGGAGAGGGTCTACCGCTCACTTCTTCCAAGACTCGTAATACCGGCGTTAGGCAAATCCCATGGAAAAGATAGGATACGCAATTGACGTAAGGGGATTTGCAGTAAGCTCAAGTCGAGGAAGAAAACCTGTACCTGCCAGACTCGTAATACCAGCGGGCATTAAAAAGCAGCGTTGGGACCTCTCAACGCTGCTTTTTAAGGCTAACGCAAGACTCGTAATCGAGCCGTTAGATAGCTACAATGTAACTATTAGTTATTTTGTAGCTAGCTTAGGGTTTATTTTACAGGTAAGTATTTAGTTTTAAAAAGGAATTAGTTAGTTAATTATAGGATTTTTTTATTAGATTTATTTTAATTATATTAAAGTTAGTGGGTGTTAGGGTTAGACTTAGGGTTAGGTTTAGTGGTTTATAACTTTAGTATAGTGGCGGCGATGTTGGGGGCAGCAGATTAGGGGTTAATAACAGTAATTTTCTTATGTATGTACCATAGATGGAGTTTTTGTTGTTTTAATTAGCTTGTTTTGCAACATTTTGAAGCCGTTTTTGTAATGCTGGTATCCTTAACAGTGGAAATGGAGAGATGGTTTTAAGATCCCCTCAATTTTAGAGTTTAGCTGTTGCTGTAAGCTTTTTACCAGCAAAATATTAGTCTTACATACTGACTTATTTAATCTAGGTCTTTGTGTTCCACTTGTGGGAATTTTGATCCAAAAAATATGATATTCTTCTCATTGCCCACTAGAGCATTTAGAAAACCATTCACGTGGTTAGAGGAGTTTATGGTAACTAAATCATTGCAGAATACTATCTCATGTTAAGTTCAGTATGACCTGCGCAAGATTTCTTCCTCTCATATATGTAGGGTTGCCACCTGTCCAGGAATGACCTGGAAAGTTTGGGTTTATATTTGTGTGTCCAAGCTTTAAGCTAGGTCAGACCTGGACATGCAAATTTCTGGATTTGGTGGGAAACAGCCACAGCCAAAAAAGGGTGATATAGTGTATTAGCAACATAATGCACATGCCTACAGTTATTTCTCTCTTGCGTGTGTGTGTCTTTGAGTGAGAGTGTGCCTTATTGGGAGAGTATGTCTTAAGTGTGGGAGTATGTCTTGAGTGTGGGAATGTGTAAGTATCTTTGTGTGTGAGAGTGTGTCTTTGTGTTTGTCAGTGTCTTTCTGTGTATGTGAGTCTGTGTGTGAAATAGTGAGTGTATTTTTGTGCATGTAAGAGAGAGAGTGTGTGTGAGACAGAATATGTGTGACAATGTGTGTTTTAGTATGCAAGAGAGAGTGTGTGGGAGTGTATTTGTATGTGTGTGTGTCTTTGTGTGGGTATAAGAGAGAAAGGGGCCGATTTATCAAAGCCTCAATCTCGGTGCATTTGCTGGAGTAAATACGCTCGCCAGACATCGCCAGACATCGCTGCAGCGAATCCACATACAGACAAAAGTCTGTCAGGAATTTTCTAATAAAAATCTTCACAACAGATATTCCGAACCATTAGAAAACACATTTCAAATAAGTTGTTTAATGATTTTCAGATTAATCAAATTTAACACACGCACTCTCTTGAAGAAAAAAAAAAAACATTTTGGACTATGTCAAGCAGCATAGCTTTTTAAATGTTTCATTTAATTTTTCAGCTGGTTATATTTTCACACTCAGTTCTCAATAATGGTTTAAATTAAAGTTAAACATATATACCTTAAATCATAATTTTAAACTATGTAAACTAACATATGACTATCAGAATGTTCATTTATGGTTTAATTAAAGGGACATTAACCACTTTGAAGTTGCAATATAAAATGATAAATCACATATTTAAAAAGAAGTCTGCAATATACTTTCATTAATTTATTTTGTCCAGTTTTCCGGTAATCCAATTTTGAAATTGTGAGCTTTTCAGTTCCTATTAGAAATGTAAGTGCAGAACACTGTTAAATCCCACACAGCCATTGGCTGCACACTCTAGTGACCTATTTATAACTGTCCCTAATTGGCCTCAGCAGAGAAGGTAACCTAAGTTACAACATGGCAGCTCCCATTGTTTCATAGACACTAACATTTTACACTTATTTTGTCAATATTTAACCCTTTGAGTACTAAGCAGTTTCCCACCTGGGTGCTAAGCTGGATTTGAGGGGTTTTAATTTTTTTTTTAACTTTTTCTCAGATCCCCAAGACCGTTGGAGAGTTTAGGCGATTACCTTTTCAACGGTGGGTCTTAGGGATCTGTAGCTGCTTAGATGCCTGAGATACAGGCTTCTATGCAGCATGCCCCATTTCCCTATACTGTCCATTGTAAATTTTCAATAAAGTTGTGTGGTGACATCATCACGTCATTGCGTGTGATGTCACCGCGCAAAACGTGAAGTTCTGGAGATGTCTGTCACTATACAGGCCCGATCGCTGGGGTGGGAGTTGATGGGAGCCCAAAGATTGCCCTCAAGGTGGGTGAGTGCTAGCGACGGATCTGAGCCATCGCCAGTACCTGACTGGGAAAATTTGCGACGGCTCAGAGCCGTCGATAGTACTCAAAAAGTTAAACAGCTAATTGCACGTTACAAAAATACATCTACATGTTATTCTCAGACTAATCTTTTCTTTGAATACATCATATTATCTAGCATTTATTTAGTGTTTAATGTCCCTTTAAAGGGACAGTCTACTCTAGAATTGTTATTGTTTTAAAAGATAGATAATCCCTTTATTACCCATTCCCCTGTTTTGCATAACCAACACTGTGATATTAATATACTTTTTACCTCTGTGATTAGCTTGTATCTAAGCATCTTCTGACAACCCCTGATCACATGACTGTGACTATTTATTATCTATTGACTTGTATTTAGTATTGTGCTAAATCTTAAATAACTTATTGCATTTAGCCAATCAGTGTCCTCTCACTTGTAACTCCACGGGCGTGGTCACAATATTATCTGTATGGCACACATGAACTTGCGCCCTCTAGCTGTGAAAAACTGCCAAATGCATTGAAATAAGGGGCGGCCTTCAAGGGTTTAGAAATTAGCATATGAGCCTACCTAGGTTTAGCTTTCAACAAAGATTACCAAAGCAAATTTGATGATAACAGTGAATTGGAAAGTTGTTTAAAATTGCATTCCCTATTTGAATCATGAAAGTTTAATTTTGACTAGACTGTCCCTTTAAGTGTTTGGATGTCTTAAAAATGTTAATAAAAAAAAATATGCAACATTATCTGAAAATGTTAACTGCATGTGAAAAAAATGCAACACATGGAAGTCGAGATCAATGAACATTTTCAAACACTGAAAGAAATGTATGAAATATTGAAAGTTATATAGAAACATTCCAAAATGTGTTAAAAAATATCAAGTTTGTAAAATAGAACAGTGTTGTCTGATGGATTAGAAGTCAGTCAGCAAGGCTGAAATCGATACATTAATGGAGAAACTAATTTGAAATTAAAAATAACTCAGTCAATTAACAAAACAAGTTTTGGGTAGAAACAACAGCAAGATGTAACATGACATATGTAAAATAAATAAACCTAAGAAACTGTTTAAAGGAACAGTAAAGTTAAGATTAAATGTTCATGATTCATATAAAGGCCCCGGTATTCAAAACAGCCTCACAGTCCGTCGGTCTGTCGTATATTGTAAAAAAGGGGAGGGACCCATGTAGTGCTGGCGAGTATCAGTGTATCTCCAAAGAGAAATAATAGGGATTGTGCTTCTGCAAAACTCCGCCAACATTGCCAATTGTCATCACTTTCACATTTGAAGTGCTCCCAATTCACTGAAACCAAAAACAGTTTCTTTGTAGGAACACTTCAAATAATACCTGTGTGACGTTAATGTAACTAAACCTACACTACTTGCCTCACACTGTAAAGTTTTGCCACTGAAAAGGTGACGAGACAAACATGGCTGACACCCTATACCTAACCTGCAGAGCTGTCCTTGGCTGATTTTTTAATTCTTAGTCCAAACAACCAATAGAATGAAAGCTTTTTCTATAGGTTGAGTGGACTAAGAATTCAAAAATCAGTCAATAGAAATGCAAGGGCACCCCTATGAGGGGGAACCTTGCATTCAAAGCTTTTTTTTTTTTTCGAATAGGATTTTTTCTGTCCAAAAAAGATTAAATTACTTTAGGGCAATGCCCTACAACATGCCTTTCTTAGGGCAATCTTTTTTGTAGAATAGTTTTTTTTTGTTAGGGTTTTTTTTAGATTAGGATTTTTCTTAGAATAGGGTTTTTTTATTGGGCAAAAGAGCTCTTAGACTTTAGAGCAAGGCCCTACCAAATGCCCCCCAAAATGCTCTTCTTGGGGCATCTTTTTTAGTATAGTTTTTTTTTATGGGCAAAAGAGCTATGATCATTTTAGGTCACTGCCTTACCAAATGCCATGCTAAGGGAAATACCCAACCAAATGCCCATAGCAGGCAATTTATTTTTTAGTTTTTTTAACAAAAGTTTTTTTTTTTATTAAGCAAAAGAGCTGTAATTGCAGGGCAATTTTTAGTTTAGTTTTTTAAGATAGGCTTTTTATTTGAGGGTGGGGGGTTACTTTGGTTTTAGATTAGGGATTTCTGTGCCAAGTAAAATAGCTTAAAGGGACAGTATACACTCATTTTCATATAACGGCATGTAATAGACACTACTATAAAGAATAGGATGCACAGATACTGATATAAAAATCCAGTATAAAACTGTTTAAAAACTTACTTAGAAGCTGTCAGTTTAGCTGTGTTGAAAAGGTAGCTGGAAAGCCCACTGCAAGTGGCAAATAAGACACTCCCCCCTCCCTTCTTTTGCATAAGAAAAGACCCTTTACACAAACAGGAGCAAGCTGGAGAAGGTAGCTGACGGTATTCACATAAAACTTTGGGGCTTGGTTAGGAGTCTGAAAATCAGAGCAATGTTATTTAAAAATAAGCAAAAGTATACATTTATTTAAAAAAAAACCTTTATGGGCTATATAAACAGATCATCTACAAAACATTTATGCAAAGAAAAAATGAGTGTATAATGTCCATTTAATCACTTTAGGCAATGCCCTATAAAATGTCCTTTCCAGGGCAATTTTTAGAGTAGGTTTTAGTGTTAGCATAGGTTTTTTTTATTTTGAGGTGGACTTTTTTTGAAGGGGACTTTAGTTTTAGGATAGGCATAACTGGGGGTTTTATTTTCGGTAGTGCTTTTTTTTTTTCTTGTAATGCTTTTATTTAAATTTTTTAATGTTAGTGTTTTTTATTTTATGTAACTTAAGGGGTGTTAGGTTAGGGGTCTTGGGGGGGTTAGCTGTTAGGTAGTTAAAGGGACAGTCAAGTCCAAAAAAAAACTTAAATTTTTCAAATAGGGCATGTAATTTTAAACAAATTTCCAATTTACTTTTAGCAACAATTTTGCTTTGTTCTCTTGGTATTCTAGTTGAAAGCAAACCTAGGAAGGCACATATGATAATTTCTAAGCCCTTGAAGGCCGCCTCTATTTTATTTACTTTTCACAGCAGGGGAGAGTAAGCTCATGTAGGCGATATAGATAGCATTGTGATCACGCTCGTGGCTAGTGGCAGACACTGCACTAATTGGCTAAAATGCAAGTCAATAGATAATAACTAAAAGTCATGTGATAAGGGGTGGTCAGAAGATGCTTAGATACAAGTTAGTCACAGAAATAAAAAGTGTATTAATATAAGAGTGTTGGTTTTGCAAAACTGGGGAATGGGTAATAAAGGGATTATCTATCTTTTTAAACAACAAAAATTCTGGTGTTGACTGTCCCTTTAAGTAGTGTAGGGTTAGTTTGTGCTGGGGGATTGCTGTGGTATAGGGGTTAATAGGTTAGGAAGTTTATTGTGGTGGGCTACTGTAGGTTTAGGGGTTAAATAGTGTAGGGGTATAATGCGGTGGTATATTGGCAGTTTAGGGGTTAATAGGTTAGGAAGTTTGTTGTGGTTAGCTATTGACAGTTTTTTTAGGGGTTAATAGGTTAGGAGGTTTATTGCAGTGGGCTGTTGGAGGTTTAGGGGTTAAGTAGTGTAGGGGTATAATGCAGTGGGATATTGGCAGTTTAGGGGTTAATAGGTTAGGAAGTTTGTTGTGGTTAGCTATTGACAGTTTTTTAGGGGTTAATAGGTTAGGAAGTTTATTATGGTGGGCTATTGACAGTTTAGGGGTTAATAGGTTAGAAAGTTTATTGCAGTGAGAAATTGGAAATTAAGGGGTTAAGCAGGGTAGGGTTATGGCGGTTTAGGGGTACATATACTGTATATATTTATTAGGCTTGGTGCTATATATTTAAAAGGGATCCTTTACTTTACATTGTCAATGTTGGTGCGATGCTGCTTGGAATATTTCGGCAGCATTGCCACCCATTGAGATGTATAGTAAAACATCTCTCTGCGATGCTGCTTTTAAACAGTAATGTCTGCACTTTCAAAAATGTTGTTGGCTTTCTCGACATTGCAGTGGATCCCTCTTGAATATATGACCACCTTGCAGCACTTTCGACCATTAGTACCAGAGCATGCAATTTTAATCAACTTTCCAATTTACTTCTATCATCTTTTTTGTTGTTGTTCTTTTGTTATCCTTTTTTGAAAAATCATACCTAGGTAGGCTCAGGAGAAACAATGAACTACTAGGATCTAGCTACTGATTGGTGGTTACACGTAAATGCCTCTTCAAACAAAAACAGAAGCACTCACTCGTCATTGGCTAACACAATGTGTCCTGCCTGCTCCCAGTACTGCATTGTTGCTCTTTCAACAAAGGATATCAAGAGAATAAAGCAAATTAGATTTAAAACATAAATTAAAAAGTTGTTTAAATTGTATACAATATCGAAATCATGTCCCTTTAACTTTTGTAACTTTAAAATAAATTCAATATAATTTTTAATAGAACTTCAGACTCCCTTTTAGAATATTGAACTGCACAATACTGATTTAAAATTCCCACAACGAAAATGCTTTTAGTATTTTAAATAAACACATTTGCGTAACACCATTAGTTCTCAAAACGAACAGACCATAATCAATTATACCTGTCTACAGCTCAGACACCTGACATTCCGACACATAAATATATATAAAAGGTCTGCAAAACATGAGGGTCTATGAAATAATTAACTATTTTCTCATGCTTGCATCAAAGTAAAACTTCTTTTAACATTGCTGAGCTGAAAAAAAAGGTAAACAAACTGAATCAAAAGTATCAAGAAAAATCTAATACAAAACGATTTTACTCAATAACTGTAGTTGTAACATTTTATAAATATAACCCTCATAATACCCTGAGATTATGTGGTACATGCATAAAAGGACTAGTTTTTTTCCTCACGTGAGAAAATTAAACCTCCCTGCTTGTTTTTTTTTTATGAAACTGATTTATCAAGCAGTGAGATATTTTTCATACTTTGATGAATCATTTTTGAAAAATGTCCTTCTTTGATGGATTTTCTGCTGTAGATCACAGATTATTTGTGACAGACAAAGTATAATGACATGTATGTCACATATATATTTAGGAGTTTCTAGATACTCCATGTAACAATAATGAATAAATGAAAACAATGTACTATATAACCACTATATCTGTGGCTGGGACATATTTTGCTTTTCCCATAACTTTTAAAGGGATATAAAGCCAAAATTTTTCTTTTGTGATTCAGACAGAGCATACCATTTAAAAAAAAACGTTCCAATTTACTTCAATTGTAAAATTTGCTTCATTACCATGATATTTTGTGTTTGCAAATGAATGACATTACGTTCCTGTTTTTCAACAAAAGATACCATGAAAAAGAAGAAAAATGAATAATAAAAGTAAATTAGAAAGTTATTTAAAATCGCATGCTCTATCCGAATCATGAAAGAAGAATTATAATTCTATTATCAAATTTGCTTTGTTCTTTTTGTATATTTTGTTGAAAAACACTATATGGCAGCTATTTTTTAAAGATTGTTATCCATTTGCAAGAGCACTATATGGCAGCACTATTTCCTGCCAAGTAGTGTTCCAGACATCTACCTAGGTATCTCTTCAACAAAGAATACCATGGGAATGAAGCAAATTTGAAAATAGAAGTAAATTGGAAACGTTTTTCGTAAAACTGTATGCTCTGTCTGAATCACATTTTGTTTTCCTTTCCTATCTCTTTAATTTCAAGATCAGTTGTTTCCAAATAGTATCTTGGACAATATACTGGTTGAAAGCTCTCTCTTGGGAATGGCAATTCATGTCTAAATTTCATAAACTGAGCTAGTCATTCACTTTGTCTATAACCCTAGAGATTTGACAGTGAATAAAGCCATTCTTTTCACAAGTAATGAAAATGGCTTTCCTCTGATTGAGATATCATTCATAATAAAAAAAAACAGCTAAATCCAATTTCAAGTTGTAAAAGAATAATGACTCTTATTACTGTAATGCATTTGGAATAACACTAATGCAAATAAATAATGAATGTAAATGCACAAAAATAATAATGTAGTTTTACCAAGGAATATAGTTTTGTTTTTTGGCAAGCAATGTAAATTCAATAAGGGGTTCATTTAATAATAATACATTTTATCTTAGCTTTGCAGCATTCTCTTTTAATAGCCGGTAGTCTCTGGAATGAGCAAACACCTTCTTTCTCTATTTTATTTAAAGGGACATTAAACACTAAATAAATGTGAGATAAGATAAGTCAGAGAATAACATGTAGATGTATTTTTTAGTTTCATTAGCTGTCTAAATAGTGACAAATTAAGTGTAAAGTTTTAGGCCTAGATTTAGAGTTGGGCGGAAGCCGTCAAAACCAGCGTTAGAGGCTCCTAACGCTGGTTTTTACCGCCCTCTGGTATTTGGAGTCAGTCATTAAAGGGTCTAACGCTCACTTTTCAGCCGCGACTTTTCCATACCGCAGATCCCCTTACGTCAATTGCGTATCCTATCTTTTCAATGGGATCTTTCTAACGCCGGTATTTAGAGTCGTGGCTGAAATGAGCGTTAGAAATCTAACGACAAGACTCCAGCCGCAGAAAAAAGTCAGTAGTTAAGAGCTTTCTGGGCTAACGCCGGTTTACAAAGCTCTTAACTACTGTGCTCTAAAGTGCACTAACACCCATAAACTACCTATGTACCCCTAAACCGAGGCCCCCCCACATTGCCGCCACTCGATAAAAAAAATTTAACCCCTAATCTGCCGACTGCCACCTACGTTATACTTATGTACCCCTAATCTGCTGCCCCTAACACCGCTGACCCCTATATTATATTTATTAACCCCTAACCTGCCCCCCACAACGTCGCCGCCAGCTACCTACAATAATTAACCCCTAATCTGCCGACCGCAAAGCGCCGCTACCTACGTTATCCTTATGTACCCCTAATCTGCTGCCCCTAACACCGCCGACCCCTATATTATATTTATTAACCCCTAATATGCCCCCCTCAACGTCGCCTCCACCTGCCTACACTTATTAACCCCTAATCTGCCGAGCGGACCGCACCGCTACTATAATAAAGTTATTAACCCCTAATCCGCCTCACTCCCGCCTCAATAACCCTATAATAAATAGTATTAACCCCTAATCTGCCCTCCCTAACATCGCCGACACCTAACTTCAATTATTAACCCCTAATCTGCCGACCGAATCTCGCCGCTACTGTAATAAATGGATTAACCCCTAAAGCTAAGTCTAACCCTAACACTAACACCCCCCTAAGTTAAATATAATTTAAATCTAACGAAATAAATTAACTCTTATTAAATAAATTATTCCTATTTAAAGCTAAATACTTACCTGTAAAATAAACCCTAATATAGCTACAATATAAATTATAATTATATTATAGCAATTTTAGGATTTATATTTATTTTACAGGTAACTTTGTATTTATTTTAACCAGGTACAATAGCTATTAAATAGTTAAGAACTATTTAATAGCTAAAATAGTTAAAATAATTACAAAATTATCTGTAAAATAAATCCTAACCTAAGTTACAATTAAACCTAACACTACACGATCAATAAATTAATTAAATAAAATACCTACAATTATCTACAATTAAACCTAACACTACACTATCAATAAATTAATTAAATAAAATACCTACAATTATCTACAATTAAACCTAACACTACACTATCAATAAATTAATTAAATACAATATCTACAAATAAATACAATGAAATAAACTAACTAAAGTACAAAAAATAAAAAAGAACTAAGTTATAAAAAATAAAAAAATATTTACAAACATTAGAAAAATATTACAACAATTTTAAACTAATTACACCTACTCTAAGCCCCCTAATAAAATAACAAAGCCCCCCAAAATAAAAAAATGCCCTACCCTATTCTAAATTAAAAAAGTTCAAAGCTCTTTTACCTTACCAGCCCTGAACAGGACCCTTTGCGGGGCATGCCCCAAAGAATTCAGCTCTTTTGCCTGTAAAAAAAACACATACAATACCCCCCCCAACATTACAACCCATCACCCACATACCCCTAATCTAACCCAAACCCCCCTTAAATAAACCTAACACTAAGCCCCTGAAGATCTTCCTACCTTGTCTTCACCACACCGGGTCCCGATCTGTCCAGAAGAGCCTCCGATGTCTTGATCCAAGCCCAAGCGGGGGGCTGAAGAGTGACGTCCATCCTCCGGCTGAAGTCTGGATCCAAGCAGCGGCTGAAGAACTCCATCATCGGGCTGAAGTCGGAAGTCCATCATCGGGATGAAGTCTTCTATCAAGCCGCATCTTCAATCTTCTTTCTGTTGGAGCGGAGCAGAGCCACATTCTTTCCAACCGACGCGGATCCAACCTCTTCAACCGACGCCTACTCGCCGAATGACGGTTCCTTTAAATGACGTCATCCAAGATGGCGTCCCTCGAATTCCGATTGGCTGATAGGATTCTATCAGCCAATCGGAATTAAGGTAGGAATATTCTGATTGGCTGATGGAATCAGCCAATCAGAATCAAGTTCAATCCGATTGGCTGATCTGATCAGCCAATCAGATTGAGCTCGCATTCTATTGGCTGATCGGAACAGCCAATAGAATGCGAGCTCAGTCTGATTGGCTGATTCCATCAGCCAATTAGAATTTTCCTACCTTAATTCCGATTGGCTGATAGAATCCTATCAGCCAATTGGAATTTGAGGGACGCCATCTTGGATGACGTCCCTTAAAGGAACCGTCATCCTTCAGTTGGACGTCGGAGGAAGAAGATTGATACGCGCTGGAGGTCTTCACGATGGAGCCGTTCCTCATCGGATGAAGATAGAAGATGCCGCTTGGATCAAGATGGTTGCCGGTCTGGATCGCCTCTTCTTCCCGGATAGGATGAAGACTTTGGAGCCTCTTCTGGACCTCTTCAGCCGCAGGATTATGGATCGCCAGCCCCCGCTTGGGTTGAATGAAGATTTTGGAGTCAGGACCGATTGGTGATACCCGGCGAGGTGAAGATAAGGTAGGAAGATCTTCAGGGGCTTAGTGTTAGGTTTATTTAAGGGGGGTTTGGGTTAGATTAGGGGTATGTGGGTGGTGGGTTGTAAATGTTGGGGGGGGGTATTGTATGGTTTTTTTTACAGGCAAAAGAGCTGAATTCTTTGGGGCATGCCCCACAAAAGGTCCTTTTAAGGGCTGGTAAGGTAAAAGAGCTTTGAACTTTTGTAATTTAGAATAGGGTAGGGCATTTTTTTATTTTGGGGGTCTTGGTTATTTTATTAGGGGGCTTAGAGTAGGTGTAATTAGTTTAAAATTGTTGTAATTTTTTTTCTAATGTTTGTAAATATTTTTTTATTTTTTGTAACTTAGTTCTTTTTTATTTTTTGTACTTTAGTTAGTTTATTTAATTGTATTTATTTGTAGGAATTGTATTTAATTTATTTATTGATAGTGTAGTGTTAGGTTTAATTGTAACTTAGGTTAGGATTTATTTTACAGGTAATTTTGTAATTATTTTAACTATTTTAGCTATTAAATAGTTCTTAACTATTTAATAGCTATTGTACCTGGTTAAAATAAATACAAAGTTACCTGTAAAATAAATATAAATCCTAAAATAGCTATAATATAATTATAATTTATATTGTAGCTATATTAGGGTTTATTTTACAGGTAAGTATTTAGCTTTAAATAGGAATAATTTATTTAATAAGAGTTAATTTATTTCGTTAGATTTAAATTATATTTAATTTAGGGGGGTGTTAGTGTTAAAGTTAGACTTAGCTTTAGGGGTTAATAAATTTATTCGAGTAGCGGTGAGCTCCTGTCGGTAGATTAGGGGTTAATACTTGAAGTTAGGTGTCGGCAATGTTAGGGAGGGCAGATTATTGGTTAATACTATTTATTATAGGGCTATTGAGGTGGGAGTGAGGCGGATTAGGGGTTAATACATTTATTATAGTAGCGCTCAGGTCCGGTCGGCAGATTAAGGGTTAATAAGTGTAGTTAGGTGGAGGCGACGTTGGGGGCAGCAGATTAGGGGTTAATAAATATAATATAGGGGTCGGCGATGTTAGGGCAGCAGATTAGGGGTACATAGGGATAATGTAGGTGGCGGGGGTGTACGGAGCGGCAGATTAGGGGTTAAAAATAATATGCAGGGGTCAGCGATAGCGGGGTGGCAGATTAGGGGTTAATAAGTGTAAGGTTAGGGGTGTTTAGACTCGGGGTACATGTTAGAGTGTTAGGTGCAGACGTAGGAAGTGTTTCCACATAGAAAACAATTGGGCTGCGTTAGGAGCTGAACGCTGCTTTTTTGCAGGTGTTAGGTTTTTTTTCAGCTCAAACAGCCCCATTGTTTTCTATGGGGGAATCGTGCACAAGCACGTTTTTGAAGCTGGCCGCGTCCGTAAGCACCACTGGTATCGAGAGTTGAAGTTGCGGTAAATATGCTATACGCTCCTTTTCTGGAGCCTAACGCAGCCATTCTGTGAACTCTAAATACCAGCAGTATTTAAAAAGTGCGGCCAGAAAAAAGCCAGCGTAGCTAACGCACCCCTTTGGCTGCAGAACTCTAAATCTAGGCGTGTGTGTCTATAAAACAATGGGAGCTGCCATTTTTTAACGTAGGTTACCTTCTCTACTGTGGCCAATTAGGGACAGTTATAAATAGGTTACTAGAGTGTGCAGCCAATGGCTGTGTGGGATATAACAGTGTTGTGCACTTCCACTTCTAAAACAAACTGAAAAGCTCACAATTTCAGAATGGAATTACAGAAAAAGGGACAAAAGAGATCATTAAAGTATACTGTAGAGTGTTTTTATATATATATATATATATATATATATATATATATATATATATATATATATATGATTAATCCTTTTATATTACCATCTCAAAGTGTTTAATGTCCCTTTAAAGTTACATGCCTTCAGTTAGGCCATGGATTGATCACAATCCTTTCAAAACACGTATCAAATGATTTATCTACAAAAATCCCCATAGACTTTAATAGTGATTTTCTGTTGATAAGAATTAGATAAAAAAATTTAATGGATTATGATTAACCCCTCAGTAAAAATGTCTTGCCTAATATCAATAAGAATGTTGTTCTGCTTTCATTAACATATTCCTAAACAGCTAAGTGGTCCTATGTCTATCCAGCTGCTAGACAATTGTCATAGTAACGACCTAGATTAATAATCACTTATGAGAATGCTGAGGGGCTGTTTTTAGTGGTTTGGTAGTGGGTGTTCTTACCAAGTAAAGAGACATGAAACACAGATTTCAACTAGAGCATGCAATTTTAAAGGAGCACTAAATACAGCAGATTTGCATAATAAACAAATGCATGATAATAAGACAATGCAATAGCACTTAGGGGCCGGATTATCATGCTGCGAATTCAGCAGTTTCTGTGCTAGCCTTTAGGCTCACCGTAAACAAAAGTTAAGAAGTAGCGGTCGTAAGGGTGCGGCATTGCACAAGCATTTCACTAGAAATGCTTGTGCAATGATAAATGCCGACAGCATATGCTGTCGGCATTTATTGATGTTGAGAAGCTTGTCCACTCACCTTAAAATACATGGAGCCCATAGTGTAGAATTCATGAAGATCTTATTACCCCAATGAAATACTTTGTATCACAGTTGTATCTCACAATTTAAAACTGAAATGGTTGTCTCATTTTTATTTTACTTTTAGTGCTGATAATTTTATAGAGGTTTTTTTTTTATTTAACCAAGTGAATAGTTACAAAATGGATGCAGCTCATTTGATATAACGGATAGGGACTCATAACTCAAAGCTGTGACCAGGGAGAGGTACAGCAATTTTCAAGTTGCAATGTTTTTTTTTACGCAAGATGTTCATTTCTCAAATAGGGTTTTATTAAATCCAGGCAAGTGGTCCTATTTTTGGGGTCTTGTGACTCTAAAAAAGCCCCTAATCCATTTGTTTTCAACTCCAGCCATTGGGGCACACCAATGTGCCAGATTTTCATGATATCTTAATTATTGCGCATAAAAGTTTAGTAACCATGGTTACTGATCAGCTGATAATTTACTTATGCTCTAGTTCATAAAAAGGTGGCCAATATGTGTGTCCTGAGGACTGAAGATGAAGAATACTGTCCTAACCATCACCCCTTCACCACAGAAATACAGTACATCATATAATGCATAATAAATGAGATAATGGCTCTCATGCTGTTATTTACCAAGGTGGATTTTCCCTATATTTAGCTACAAATTAAAGTTGTTTCATTTAAGTGCTTGATCTTGTGCAGTATTGAATGCAGGCAGCAAATATTGTTCTGTCCGAAAAGGTTTCCTTGCTGGAATCTTGTCATGTCCATAGCTGGATATTAAACAGAGCCCATATGTGTAGGAATGTCACAAAAAAAACACTCTATAGCTCTAAAGGCAACAAATGCAAAAGATTGTAAATGGGTTTAACAAAAGGGTCGTGGCTTAGCAAGTAAGGGTTAATGTAACCTCCTGTGTTAAAATTTGAATCAAGTACCTAAGAATATATATGATTATTATTTGTAAAGAATAAAGAGAGTTTAGAGCGCTATATGTGGTACAATAAATAGAAATGAGACAGGAAAGCAGGGCCAGTGCTTGGATTTTTGGCTACACAGGTGAAGAGACATTTTGCCACCCCTCCCCCCGAATAAATGATATACCCTGCCAATACTACTTCTTAACAAAAAGTTCTAATCGTGTGCTAAGCAACTATAGATAACTATCTTACCTATAATGATAAAGAAAATAGATTTGCGTTATCACAGCGACTTGATTATTAATCTGATTTATTATAACTATAATAGCTATAATGGTTCATTTCTGCATGTCATAATGTGCCAAAGTAGTGGCTCTGCACACTATAGCAAATCAGTGGTGGCTCTGCACACTATAGCAAATCAGTGGTGGCTCTGCACACTATAGCAAATCAGTGGTGGTTCTGCACACTATAGCAAATCAGTGGTGGTTCTGCACACTATAGCAAATTAGTGGTAGTTCTGCACACTATAGCAAATCTGTGGTAGTTCTGCACACTATAGCAAATCAGTGGTGGTTCTGCACACTCTAGCAAATCAGTGGTGGCTCTGCACACTATAGCAAATCAGTGGTGGCTCTGCACACTATAGCAAATCAGTGGTGGCTCTGCACACTATAGCAAATCAGTGGTGGTTCTGCACACTATAGCAAATCAGTGGTGGTTCTGCACACTATAGCAAATCAGTGGTGGCTCTGCACACTATAGCAAATCAGTGGTGGCTATGCACACTATAGCAAATCAGTGGTGGTTCTGCACACTATAGCAAATCAGTGGTGGTTCTGCACACTATAGCAAATTAGTGGTAGTTCTGCACACTATAGCAAATCTGTGGTAGTTCTGCACACTATAGCAAATCAGTGGTGGTTCTGCACACTCTAGCAAATCAGTGGTGGCTCTGCACACTATAGCAAATCAGTGGTGGCTCTGCACACTATAGCAAATCAGTGGTGGCTCTGCACACTATAGCAAATCAGTGGTGGTTCTGCACACTATAGCAAATCAGTGGTGGTTCTGCACACTATAGCAAATCAGTGGTGGCTCTGCACACTATAGCAAATCAGTGGTGGCTCTGCACACTATAGCAAATCAGTGGTGGCTCTGCACACTATAGCAAATCAGTGGTGGTTCTGCACACTATAGCAAATCAGTGGTGGTTCTGCACACTATAGCAAATTAGTGGTAGTTCTGCACACTATAGCAAATCTGTGGTAGTTCTGCACACTATAGCAAATCAGTGGTGGTTCTGCACACTCTAGCAAATCAGTGGTGGCTCTGCACACTATAGCAAATCAGTGGTGGCTCTGCACACTATAGCAAATCAGTGGTGGCTCTGCACACTATAGCAAATCAGTGGTGGTTCTGCACACTATAGCAAATCAGTGGTGGTTCTGCACACTATAGCAAATCAGTGGTGACTCTGCACACTATAGCAAATCAGTGGTGGTTCTGCACACTCTAGCAAATCAGTGGTGGCTATGCACACTATAGCAAATCAGTGGTGGCTCTGCACACTATAGCAAATCAGTGGTGGCTCTGCACACTATAGCAAATCAGTGGTGGCTCTGCACACTATAGCAAATCAGTGGTGGCTCTGCACACTATAGCCAATCAGTGGTGGCTCTGCACACTATAGCAAATCAGTGGTGGCTCTGCACACTATAGCAAATCAGTGGTAGTTCTGCACACTATAGCAAATCAGTGGTGACTCTGCACACTATAGCAAATCAGTGGTAGTTCTGCACACTATAGCAAATCAGTGGTGGCTCTGCACACTATAGCAAATCAGTGGTGGTTCTGCACACTATAGCAAATCTGTGGTAGTTCTGCACACTATAGCAAATCAGTGGTGGTTCTGCACACTCTAGCAAATCAGTGGTGGCTCTGCACACTATAGCAAATCAGTGGTGGCTCTGCACACTATAGCAAATCAGTGGTGGCTCTGCACACTATAGCAAATCAGTGGTGGTTCTGCACACTATAGCAAATCAGTGGTGGTTCTGCACACTATAGCAAATCAGTGGTGGCTCTGCACACTATAGCAAATCAGTGGTGGCTATGCACACTATAGCAAATCAGTGGTGGTTCTGCACACTATAGCAAATCAGTGGTGGTTCTGCACACTATAGCAAATTAGTGGTAGTTCTGCACACTATAGCAAATCTGTGGTAGTTCTGCACACTATAGCAAATCAGTGGTGGTTCTGCACACTCTAGCAAATCAGTGGTAGTTCTGCACACTATAGCAAATCAGTGGTGGCTCTGCACACTATAGCAAATCAGTGGTGGCTCTGCACACTATAGCAAATCAGTGGTGGTTCTGCACACTATAGCAAATCAGTGGTGGTTCTGCACACTATAGCAAATCAGTGGTGGCTCTGCACACTATAGCAAATCAGTGGTGGCTCTGCACACTATAGCAAATCAGTGGTGGCTCTGCACACTATAGCAAATCAGTGGTGGTTCTGCACACTATAGCAAATCAGTGGTGGTTCTGCACACTATAGCAAATTAGTGGTAGTTCTGCACACTATAGCAAATCTGTGGTAGTTCTGCACACTATAGCAAATCAGTGGTGGTTCTGCACACTCTAGCAAATCAGTGGTGGCTCTGCACACTATAGCAAATCAGTGGTGGCTCTGCACACTATAGCAAATCAGTGGTGGCTCTGCACACTATAGCAAATCAGTGGTGGTTCTGCACACTATAGCAAATCAGTGGTGGTTCTGCACACTATAGCAAATCAGTGGTGACTCTGCACACTATAGCAAATCAGTGGTGGTTCTGCACACTCTAGCAAATCAGTGGTGGCTATGCACACTATAGCAAATCAGTGGTGGCTCTGCACACTATAGCAAATCAGTGGTGGCTCTGCACACTATAGCAAATCAGTGGTGGCTCTGCACACTATAGCAAATCAGTGGTGGCTCTGCACACTATAGCCAATCAGTGGTGGCTCTGCACACTATAGCAAATCAGTGGTGGCTCTGCACACTATAGCAAATCAGTGGTAGTTCTGCACACTATAGCAAATCAGTGGTGACTCTGCACACTATAGCAAATCAGTGGTAGTTCTGCACACTATAGCAAATCAGTGGTGGCTCTGCACACTATAGCAAATCAGTGGTGACTCTGCACACTATAGCAAATCAGTGGTGGTTCTGCACACTATAGCAAATCAGTGGTGGTTCTGCACACTATAGCAAATCAGTGGTGGCTCTGCACACTATAGCAAATCAGTGGTGGCTCTGCACACTATAGCAAATCAGTGGTGGCTCTGCACACTATAGCAAATCAGTGGTGGCTCTGCATAAAGAATCAGTGGTAACGATATATAAAAAACACAAACCTGGAGGCAGGATGACCTATTTTCTTTTTCATTAATATAACTGGACTGATACTAGCATGTCTATTAGACAAATGATCAAGCTGCAGAGAACCTGTCCACCTGCAATTGCCACTTGGTAATATTTAAGACTGCAGAAGAGCTCTATATGTGTACATCCCTGCAACCCGCTCTTGGGCAACGAAGAGAGTTTATGGCATCTATACACTAATAAACATGCTGCACTGTATAATTAATGCAGAGTACCTATATATATATAACATATATGCTGTACTGTATAATGATGTGGAGAGGACAGGTAGCCCTGTATAATGATGATGGATTCCTATACATCTTGCAGTATATGAAAAATTGTAGGATTGTCAGTGCTACTATGAGCACCTATCAGCCCCAGTAAAACCCATTAAGGCTTAATGATTAATGATTAAGCTATGGCTGGAGTTGAGTCTCGCTGCTTTCACCAGCTCCACCAACTTCTATGAAAGCTGCTAAAGTTTTGCAGATAGTGCAGGGGCTGTGCAGTGATATATTTCAGCCAGATGCTTCCATCTGTTCTGGCTGACCTGCACTCTCTGCCTCCCTATGTTTCAGGGGAGCACCTTCATTCTAGCCATTATGCAACCATATATAACCCCTAATAACAAGCATAAGTTAGGCAGCAAAAAAATAAATATACATATTAAAAAAACACAATATATGTCATGCACACCAAATTTGTACCCCCACCGCAATGACATCCTTAAGGCGGTCACCTAGTCTGCCTCTATTGTAGCACCGGCCCTGCAGGCAAGGCAGGTTGTGACAGAAGGATACAAGGGCCCTACTCCCTAGAGAGTTTACAATCTAAATATTTCACCAGTTACCATAAATTACCAGAATACTGATTATTGAAAATCAAACACCATTAAAATATACACTTTAAATATGTTTGTAAATAAAATCTGAACAATGAATTTTCCTTTTTTAGAGTTTACTCATAATACCATTTAGTAAAAGGCTTGTATAATTTATATATTACACAGTTTTTGTTTATTTTTACAGAACATGATCATTTTTAAATTATTTTAAAAATTGTTACTGAGTGTAATTTTTGCACTTTTGCCAGAACTCTGTCCCTAATATATAAGAACGTCATGCCATTTTCACTGACAGACATTATAATCACATAACTCATTTATGCAAATTACTGTCAATTAAATTCAGAAAAGTTTACAAAAATTGTGATTCACAAATTTGTTATCTAAAAAAAGATTTGTATTTTGATTCTACTACAAAACCATCCATAGCTTGTTAATACTGAATGCAGCTCCCTGTAATTCTGCTGTCCATTTTGCCTTCTCTAACTTTATTGCACCCCCTATACAGTATATAGCCCTGCACAATCTGTTGGCACATTACACATACAAATAATAATAATGCACATTTGCTACTGAAATTATAATATATATTTATATGAGCTTACATATTACATTTACGCTGCTTAGCACATTGAGCCCTATATCATATCTCTCTTATCTATTTATCTATCTATCTATCTATCTATCTATCTATAACTATCTATCCTATCTATCTTTATCTATCTATCTATCTATCTATCTATCTATCATCTATCTATCTATCTATCTATCTATCTATCTATCTATCTATCTATCTATCTATCTATCATCTGTCTATCTAGGGGTGGAAAAATAACAAGGAAGTTTACTATGCTGTGTGTTTATAGAAATATTAGATTATTTGTTTCATAATGTGTTTAATTTAGTTAGAACTTTTTGTGTGTGTGTATGTTTTGTGTATATATATATATATATATATATATATATATACACACACACACACATATATATATACAGTATATATATATACATATTGTATTCAATATTAAAAACCACTTAAAACACATCACAGGCTTCAGGATATGTTTCTAGTGATATTATCTACTAGGTACCGTAATAGGAGGTCCTAATAGCTTGAGAGAGGAAAAAAGAGAGGAAATTGCCTGAAGCACCAATGGAAGTGCCCAATTACAGCAAATACATTCAAATCAAAAGCTTAACATTTGGTAAAAATAGGACAGTGTTGACCCCAAATAATCTTTAAGATAAAAAAGATTAAGTGCTCTCAATTTTGAGGTAAAAATTATAGTCTTTCTTAGGCCACATTTATAATTGTGTTCCTTTAAGGATATTTATTTTGAAGATCTTCCGTTGATAAGTAATGTCATATCCCAGGGGATGCCTCCTGCTAAGTATAGTTTTTCCATTGGATTGTAGTAGTTGTAATATTTAAAATTAAACAAAGAATGCAAAGCCCACCTGTGTCTGGTACAAAAAAAAAGAAAAAAAAAAAAAAAGAGGAAATGTTTCAATATTGAAATAAAAAACCCATCAATATTATTAATATCTGTTTGCTCCCAATTCACAAATATAAAACAATGTTTACAAAAGTAAAACAGAGACAAAGTAAATTTGCTCCAGAAGCTACTTTTGTCTAATTTGCTGACAATATAGATGTGTTTTAAAGTGAATGTAAATTTTCCAACAATTAAAGGTCCCTAATACCTCCATAACACATGCTGACTTAAACCACAATATTTTTTTAATAAAATTTAAATTATTAATAATATATTTTTAACTCCAAACTTAGCTCCGTTTTGATGATCAACTCCTCCCATCTGGCACTTCCTTGATTTTCAGACTGTGACGTATAGAGCGGTCCCACCCGCTCTATTTCGTACCTCTGAAGCTCGTCCCTGCGAAGTCCTTAATTTGCGCATGTGTGCAAAACCTTGTGTTTTAATCTGCGCATGCGTTTCCAAATCCAAACAAAGCACTATGCTTCGGAATCACTGTATTACTTGCAAATGCATGCGCAGAAGCAGAGCATGACGTTGCACAAAAGGGGTTGAACGCCACGGGGTGGGGGAGCGGATTTGAAAACACAATTGTCAATCAATTAGAAAATGAGGGACAAAATGGCGGGCGGAGGAATTGCGTCTCCGAAAATTAGGTAAAATATATATATATATATATATATATTTGGATTTTGAATTAAAATACAAAAAAATTATGAATTAAAGTCCACCTTATTTATTGCCCTTGATAATATGAGGATAAGTGATACTGTTGACTTTATATTCACTTTAACAGCGCCAATTATAGACAAGATTTCTTTTTAGACAATGTAGGCAAGGTTGTCTTCTCTTTGAAGGGCACCGGACCTGGCTGGTAAACATTACAAAATATTCTACATTATTGTTAATGTACTAGGACACAGCTCGCCAAATTTGTTCAAAATGTAGGAGCCAGCCTATAAATTTAGGAATTTATATATAGTATTTACTGTATATATAAACACATACAGGGGTGGAAAAATGTAGGAGCCAGTCTATAAATGTAGGAATATATATATAATAGTTAAAAAAGGAGAGCGCCACACAATGAGAAATGTATATTTTAGTTACTTAGTTGCAATCAACTAAACGTTTTATGCCACTAGTATATACTAGGTATCTAATCACTTGATTAAGGGCTGAACTGCAGCTGTTTTTAGAAACAAGAAAGGTTGTATGAGAGTATATAAACAGCGCTGTACACAGCAAATATAAACTAGAAATACACAATGTGTAGAAAAAACTTTATTTTACTGACAGACCATGTCTTAGAACATTTAAAAAGATATAACTTATAGCTATTCACAAAGCAATAGTGTTAAATGTTGCTATTGTATATAGTCCTAACACATAGGTTAAAAAACTATTTGTACAATGGAGGGCAAATTAAAGTTTTTAAAACAAAATGGAGCACTATTGTCCCCACTTTCATACAATATACAAATTTACAACTTACAAATATGCAGTATTAAATCACAAGTACTGCAAACTGCAAACACTTGCCTAACCAGACTCTGTGTATACGTTACCACTACTAGTTTCAGGGACACGCCCCTTCCTCAGGAAACTAGTAGTGGTAATGTATACACATATATATGTATTTATGAATAAATAGATCATATTCTGATATGTGAAGAATATTGGAATGTGAAATATTGATATTTTCATGTTGGGTTAGCGCATGTGGGAATCTACGATCAGGTTTGGGCGCAAATAGGGTGTTAGGGTTTTCTCCACTTTTTTTTCTCCATTGACTTCTATGGGGAATACGTTAACATGTGCACAATATTCTATGTTGGCTTTTTGCATGCATCGGATTAGCGCTCGAGCAAAAACAGTTTACTTTCAACTTGTAATATAAGCACTACCCGACGTGCGCAAAAAGCTTGCTTTTTGCAGAGTTAGAGCGGTAGCGTGAGCGTTAAATACTGCTCCACTTGTAATCTGGCCCATAATTGGCATAGGAAGAATATTTTTACAGCAAGTACCAAAAAAAAGCATTATTAAGCCTTTCACATCTGTATAACAGGACATCACAAAGCACCTACGATTATATAGATCTTGTACAGTCTGAAATTAAACAGTGATATTTCCTCAACATGTGTAATGGAGAACAATAGATGTGCTTAGAATGTTTTTTGTTTTAGGTTGTTCTGTAAATTCTAGTCCCTGACCTGATGTCTTTAGCCCCTGCTAAGTGGAGCCTCAGTGCAAAAATGGGGAAATTAAACATGTTGTAAAATTGTGCAACACTTTTGAGATGTCAGTCTTCATCACATATTGCATTCTACCTGCCCTGATATTATATATCACATCAAATGGCTTCCCCTTACCTGACACCTGTCAAAACACTGCTATCCTTCAATATAACAGAAGACAACAGATTGCAACCCTTCTGTGGTGTATTATTCATCTAAATATAGACTAATGTGAACAAGGGACAGACTTTATACAGGCACAGGAAGCCAAAATATGGGACTGTCCCTGGAAAAATGGGAGAATTGGCAACTACCGTATGTATGTCTATTAAACCTATTTTGTTACTCTAATATGAAATTCCAAGTACAGATGCCCTGAACAGATATTACATAATTTACTTTTTTCACAAGGCTAGGCGAGAGATAGATAATGATCCACACACCTGCCACTGAATCCAAATTCAAGTGACCATTCCAGTCTAAAAAAATATTTTGAACTAAAAATGTTTGGAACTCCCACTACCGAAGCCTCACCAATAAAATTAACTGGCCGCAGAAAGCTAGGTGGGAGAGAAACAATGAGCAACACACCTGCTACAGAATCCACAACCAAGTGGCCATTATGGTGAAACAAACGTCTTGCACAAAAAAAGCCTAGAAAGCACACTTTGGGCTAACTTATAAGAGGAGTACAAAATATTTATTTTGCAAAAGCGATATTTGTGCTCCACTGAGTAATACAAGCACACCCAAATATGCGCTGGTACTACAAGTTGAGTGAAATGCGAATGTGAGCTTGCGTTCATATTGCTGGGAAGCATTGCACTCATGAGAACGTGCTTCAATAGGCTCCAATGGAAGCCTCAATCTCATGCCATGAGACATGGCATGAGAACTAGCACAGCTGCGTAGTGATGGCAGCAAACTGTAAATATATGTATATGAACATAGGCTGCAATGTAAAGTTTTCAGCCCCATTTTTTGCTAACACCCTACAATCACCAACTTTAGCCCCCAAAAACTGCTAAGTGCAGTTGCTTTATTAAAAAAATACAGATGCTACTGTCTTTATTTTTTAATAATAAAGTATAGTACACTGTATTTTGGGGGACAGACGATGAGCCACTTATCCGCCACATAATTCAAATCCAAATGGCTGAAACTTCACAAGTAGTTTTAAACAAAACACTTTTTTTTACTAGAAAGAAAACTTAGATGGGGAATCTGTGCTGGTTGTGTGGCTCATTGTCTTTCTCCTATCTATCTTTGAACTGGTGAATTTTAGTGGTAAAGCTATCTAGGAATTGGGCATTCTAGGGCTTTTTTTAAAGCAAAATGTTTTTGACCAGAATGACCACTTTAGTGTGGCTTCTGTGGTGGGTGAATAGCTCATTGTCTCTCTCTACCCAGCTTGGTTGATTGGATGATTACTTGGATAGTGGGTGTTCCAGGCCTTTTTTTTTTTGGCCAAAATGGACACTTGAATGTGGATTATGTGGTGGGTGGGTGTTTGCTCATTATTGGTGTGTGTGCTCATTATTGGTGTGTGTGCTCATTATTGGTGTGTGCTCATTATTAGTGTGTGCTCATTATTTCTTTGCCAACTACCCTTGTAGAACGTGTGAATTTGGTAAGCGAGATCCACTCTGTTACAGCTTTGTGGACTGGGTAATTTTGGTTAATATGGTTCCTGGGAAATCAGTGATGGGCTCTCTCCCACCAAGCTTTGTGAACTGGGTGATTTTCGTTGGTGTGGTTTTGGGAATAAGGTGATGATTGGATACAACTTCCCCTTTTTTAATATTTTGGCTAATAATATGACCATTCTGTCCCATTCCAGCTTTTATCCTTTCTTTTTTTCATGGAATTGGGTAACATTCTTTTGAAACAATGAATTAAAGAATGTTGCTCAAACATTAAAAACATGTTCAATGTGGGCAACATTAATTGTTTAAAATTATCATGCTTATAGCTTTACCTATGCCTAATAATAATGTAAATCAGTCACAATAATGCATCACCATCAAGTATAGAGACATTTGCATTTGGTACAGCAAATTCAAATACAACTTTGTGTTCAAACTAGTTAAAAGAACACTGTAATCAAAATGCTTCAATTAAATGAAACAGCGGGGTGCAATATCAGCCAATCAGCATTGGCAGGTAGCATCTATGAGCTTTACACAACTGATACTGCTGTATTAATTTTGATTTAAAAATAAACAGCTTTTGTTTCACATGTTTTCTAGGCCAAAAAAAAGTTTAACATGTTTAAATAATGATTTTATAAAATGACTACAATGTTCCTTTAATTTAGGTAGAATTGCAAGCTGTTGCTCTCATGCTAATAACAATGGCTTGGATGACAGCTCAGATTCTTCAGTAGTAATTGGGTGAACGAGAATACAAACTCTATCTCTGTAATGCCCCCAAGCTTTATCACCCTAGTGACCTTGTGGTAATAGGATCAAGTATGGGTGAAATTTGTATTTGTTGTTTGTAAAACAGATAGCTTACAACTAAGATTTGGGGATTGTGATTTTTTTTGACACTTGAAGTATAGAAAGGTTTTCAGCATATCCAAAATATGTCTGGAGGTCATGGTAATATTCTGGTACTATCACTTTTTTTAAAAAACAGATGTTATTTAAATAACAAAGAGTAGTTTTAATGCTAATTTATAAACACCTTTATGTATAATCATAAACTTTTTTTGTCATTTACGAATTGTAATTGTTACGATTTAATTTACTTGCTGAAATAATAATAATAGTAATTTATTTCAAAAGATTCAACAAACTATGCAGTATCTATACATATTGTCTAAAAATTATTTGACTTGTGCACAAACAAAAAAAAATGTTTTGGAGGAATTGTTCATCACAAAAAAATAATAATATTTCATTTTAATAGATATTTGTTAAGGAGGTCTTTTGAAAAACAGTTTGTTGAATCAATGTTTCCTTTCTGTCCTATGGGGAATGCCTTGGCAGTAGAGGAGCAGTTGGACAGCAGCTTAAACCCAAATGAAGTTAAAATAGTAGCTAGTGTCACTGCTACAAGACAATAATAAAGTAAAGCATACAAACTTATTGGTAAACACAGGAATCAATCAATCAACTGACAAGGTGCATTGCTAGATTATTATTGAATAATGTAAACAGGCATCAAATTGGGTGCACTACAGAGTTTTATGAATTCTTAAAGAATCACAAACAGAATGGAAAGTCGTCATTACACCCTGTGGACAGGTCACTTACGTGAAACCTTAAAGGCAAGGCAAGTGTGGGTCTCTCTCAGAACGGAACATTGAGGATGAGGGGAGTGGGGCTAGGAGACCCATGAATTACTGGTTGAAAGCCGGGTGCTCGTGTATACTCACAAGCTTTGAGAGATTTATGTGAGTTTAGGGGTCACTGACTTGCTGAGGACTACAGGTGCCATCACAACGTCTCACCATTAAGAATGGAAAGTACCCAGTGGATCAAGAAAATACAATTCTTGTTGCCTAAGTGATGAAGTAGGTAGAAATATACATTGTAAAGGTACTTATAATAGGAAGAGCTATCGATCAATCTATCTATATACCTATCATCTTTCCATCTATCTATTTTTCTATCTATTTTTCTATCTATCAGGAAGATTGTGATTCTGTATTGCAAGTGATGCAGGTGGACAGGTTCTCTACTTGTCCACCTGAAATCTTGATGCATTGTCCTCTTTGTATCATTACTATTACACATAAAAATTATATTCCAATTTAACAGCTTTGCCTCTTTGTTTCTAGAGATTTCTGCTTTAATGGCTATGATTATATTAAAAAATTTGGGATAAAACTATTTAACCTGAAGAGAATCTACTTCTTTACCTACATTTAATTTCAAATCTTCCTCCCCTTTTCCTATTTTTTATTGTCCACTGGTCTGTAAAACAAACATTAAGCTTCTTAAAAAAGCTAATTGCAGTTTGAACTTCCTCCCCTTTTTATTCGTTTTAATCTATTTTATTTTTCTTTCTTTCTTTTTTACAATGAATCAGTGCCATTATGCACCCATACATACATAGATAGTAGTCCAGAATGTGGTGGCATTTTTAAATACATGATAAAACTACAAACACATTGAATTTGTGTTTTTATCCCACACTTTATTGAGCACTGACTAGTTTTTGACACAAACCAATATCTTACAAAAAGGTATTTAATAAGGGGAGTATCATACAGTCTAAACATTATAATTCAGCTACCAGGTAACTGATTATACTTATGCAATCTAAATTGAAAATATCATAATCATAATTGAATTAGAGATAATTATATATATTTTTTTCAGTTATAAAGGAAAACAAACCCAAAATACAAATTATTAAATTGTACAGGTTAGTAATGTCTCAGGGGTCTAAAGATGGACAGTTAAACTTCCAAAGTTCCTCGTGCTCTATTCTTAAGAGATGAATTGCAGGTGAATTGTAGGTGATTTGAAATATTTAATTAACTATGCATTATCTCCGGCAAGAAGAGCAGAGTTAGCCCTGCACAATGTATAGTTAATGATACATACAATTCACGAGCAATTCTTCTTCTCCTTGCAGGAGATACTCACTGGGTTTAACCCTTCATAATGTATAGTTAATGAAAGATTTCAAATCACCTCAAATTCACCTGCAATTCATCTCTTTGTGAATAGAGTCCTTTTGACTAATACTCAGATAGTTTCTTTGCCCTTTTAGAAGAGGTACATTTTAGGAGGACCTGAGAAATTCTTTTTAAAGGGATATGAAACCCACATTTTTTCATGATTCGGGAGCCTGCCCATGTCCAAAGCACAATATGGAAGTGGTTTTGCAAGAATGTTATCCATTTTCTAGAGCACTAGATGGCAGTACTATTTCCTGCCATGTAGTGCTCTAGATACCTACCTATGCATCTCTTCAACAAAGAATAACAATTGGAGGAATACAATTAATTCAATATTTGAATAACCTGATTGCCTGCCATATTTTACATAGAAACATACAATAAACACAGTCCGTTGTGTCTCACAAACTTACAACCTAAGGTTTTCAATATTTTGGGGTATTTCCCCAACTTTGTTTTGTTTTGTTAGGACAGCCGTTAAGGTAGTGCATAGTAGGAATTTCATAGTTTTGTATGACCTAACATGAGTGTACACTGAATAACTCTGACATTTTAAAATGGAATGCGCAATGTCAGAGGTGGAGAATACATTCTATAAAAAAAGGCATTATTGACCCTCATTCTCAGCTAGAAATTATTATTTTTTTTTTTATGGAAATTATTTTTTGAAACATATTTAGTAGCAAATCTTGATGCAATATATAAGCCAAATGTTCCATTTTGTTCGGCAAATTTGAACATTTTTGTAACATACTAGTCATTAAAAAAATAAATACAATTTTTTAGGAACTACCAAACTAATCAGAGCTTTTATGCAATCTTTTTCTAATTTAAAGTAGTAAATGTCTAATATCTCCTTCCTATTAGTAAACAAAATAAGAACAATTTAGATTTAGGGACAACGGACTTAAAGATATTAAACTTTATGTGACCTCAAACAACTATGTGCTCATTGGTTCATTTTACCATCCACTCTGCTCACACCAGACTGAAACAAAAGTCAATAGAGTGGCAAGTTGTACAAGAAGCTTGCTAGGTTAGCTTTCAAAGAAAAAGAAAATGTTACGGTATAAAAAAGGGATGGGCAAACCGGTTTGGATATAATCTGTCTGGTCTATGAAAGGAATCATTTTCATGTGACAAAGATGTAACACAATCCGAAAACGCAAGCACTAAAAAACTAAATATTTATAACCCTTCTTAAAGAATGAATATCACTCAACAGTATAAAGTACTATTGTGCTAACATTTATATATGTGTATATACACGTATATATATATATATATATATATATACATACATATATATGTATATATATATATATGTATATATGTATATATATATATATATATATATATATATATATATATATATATATATATATATATATATATATATGTATATATATATATATATATATATATATATATATAGTATGTGTGTGTGTGTGTGTGTGTGTGTGTGCATATACATTTACAAAACTGTATGAAAGGTTGTTTTAAAGAAAAATTCTATGAGGAGGCTTCTTAGAATACTATGGGGCTGATTTATTAACAGTCGGACGGACATGATACGCTGTTGGCATTTAACATTGCACAAGCAGTTCTGGTGAACTGCTTGTCCAATGCTGCCCTCTGCAGATTTGTGGCCAATCAGCCTCTAGCAGGGGGTGTCAATCAACCCGATCGTATGAGATCGGGTGGATTGATGTCCGCAGCCTCAGAGGCGGCATACGAGTTAAGGAGCAGCGGTCTTAAGACTGCTGCTTTTTAACTCCTGTTTCCGGCGAGTCTGAAGGAATACACGGAAACAGAAGCATTCAGGGCCATTCGGCCCTTAATAAATTGGCCCCTATACCTTTAATCTGAGTCCATTATAAACTTGACTGTTCAATTGTTTTTAGCTCTTGAGTTCAATATAAGATTTGGCCTGTCCAATAACTTTTTGTTTTTTTCTGTCCATCTCTACAAACCCTGAAATTTTCAAGTAAATCAAATCAGTGGTTTTGTATTTATATTATTAGATAATTAAATTATTTTTTTGAGCATTTGCAAGTGAGAGTTTATGGGGAAAACTACAGGTATGACTAAAGATTAAAATTGCTGAACATTTATATTTAAAATCTTGCAGAATGATAGACCAAAATTACCCTTTGAGGCTTTTAAAACTAGAGAGTAGATCTAAATGGTTGACACACACAGTAGTTTCTTCTAAAATAAGAAAACAATATTTTAAATAAAGATAAGCAGTCATTTTATTAAAAGTATCATTGATAGACAAAAAATATCTCTATATGAACACATAATATAATCTGTTATATAGTCTGTTATGTCATGTCACTTTAAAAATACAATAAAAATACAATTCATATATTATTAATACATTATTGATTCTGAGATAGATAGCTAAGTATGCATAAAGGCTCCATGCATTAAAAAAGTATTTTATACCATTGGGTTGCAGTTATTAAAGGGACAGTCAATACCAGAATTTTTGTTGTTTAAAAAGATAGATAATCCCTCATAATAATACACTTTTTACCGCTGTGATTACCTTGTATCTAAGCATCTTCTGACAGCTCCCTGATCAAATGACATTTTATTTATTATCTATTGACTTTCATTTTAGCTAATTAGTGAAGTGTCTGCCAGACTGCCACAAGCCACAGGCTCTCCCATGTTGTGAAAAGCAAATAAAAAAGCATGTGATAAGAGGCAGCCTTCAAGGGCTTAGAAATTATCATATGAGCCTTCCAAGGTTTAGCTTTCAACTAAGAATACCAAGAGAACAAAGCAAAATTGGTGATAAAAGTAAATTGGAAAGTTGTTTAAAATGACATGCCCTATTTGAAACATGAAGGGTTTTTTGGAACTTGACTGTCCCTTCAAGCAACATACTCTAAAAGGAACATTATCAAGCTACAGTAGACAACCTGTCTTCACAGAATTGCCACTTGTGATTCAGAATCTTGTGGTGAAATTTAAGATTGTACAAGCGCTCCGTTGAGCAATCCCTGCCCCTGCTCTCATGCAACCAGTGGCACAAGGAAGTCCAGGGTGATTTGTGATTTTCTTAAATTCGTGCTTGCAGTCTTCAAACTATAAAGAGAAAATACAATAATGTATTTATATAACAATAGACAAATCATGCAACGTAGAGCCACTCTAGCTCTTTGATGAGTGGCGCACATATTATTTTACTCTATCAAGTACACAGCATTCCTTCAAAGAACCATCCATAGTAGAGGAAGTAGAAATGTATTTTACTTAAAAACAGTAAAAAGACCACAATATAGCATGCATACAAAGGTTACTAAGAAAATAACCAACACTATTACACTTAAAGTGGTGGTAAATTTCAGACTATAAGAATGTTGCAATAAAAAATATATTAGTTTGCAAGTAAAACCACATAATTATTCTTGTTTAAAGTGTATATATATATTTTATAATAAAAGATTTAGAATCCTAATTGGTATTGTCTGTATTGTCTGCAATAGGCAAAATGTTTAATAGTTTGTGGCTCAAAATTAAAACTAGCAATGTACCGCTGGACAAAGGAGTTGATAGCAATCTTTCCATTTTTTGTGTGACAAAGTGATCACAATCTTTTCATGTCAAATACAGCCGAGATTGTTAACTCACATGAGATTTAATTTCCATTCTCCAACAACGGCATTCGGAACTACTCATAATAGATGACAATCACTGAAACCTACAGTAATAGATGGTGTTAATGGAGTTTTTGTATGTGTTTTACAACTGGATAGAGGTTTCTTTAACAATCACAATGGCATTTTTATATGCATGCGTGGTCAATGATGTTTTTCAAAGTTTTATTTATATTTAATTCATTAAGAAAATCTCTTCATCTAAAATTAAGAAGAACACTGTGGGATTCTAATTTCTATAAGAAAGTCACTGTAACTTATCTCACCTTCTATAACAGGATTTTAACGATCCTCACGCTATGAATCGTGAAACATCTAAAGTAATGAGGTTTAAAATATTGCAAAAAGATCCCAACCCCACTGCACAGAACAAGGTTTATCTTTGCCGGATATCTATTGGCCAGGCGAGGCTCTAGATATTGATTTGCAACGCTTGTTTTTCAAAGCACAATTTGTGTGACATCTGTTTAATGTAAAAACCTTTGCAAATGGTTAAATCCTGAACACACATTCTCACTTGCTGATATAAATCCCACTTAAGAAGATGAAATTACTGTAAGTTAGAATCCCTAAAATGCGAGTATGAAATTAAAATTAACGTTTTAAGAATGCAATTGCTAAATGCCATTTATCTGGCGAACGTGATTTCTGTTTTCTCCTGTTACTTGTAGATCTAGTTTGCTAATGAGAAATCACGTGTCTAATTAATACATTTACATGTATAAATGTCTGTCCTTCCTGTCTATCAAGGGACTATAGAATAGTTCTAAATATAGGTTTAATAAATCTAGCCCATGTATTAATATATACATCTAAAATGGCATCTTATGACTATTTTAGAGTGTATTGCACATGCACAAAATAATACGATGATTACAAGTCTTCTTGGAATACTGTCAAACGTCAAAAAATCCACTTTTGCACTTTATCAACACCCTTTGTGTGCTAAATTTGCTACCAAAATAAAGTACGAAACTATTGGTCTTGAAGATTGTGATCACTAAAACCATTTCTATCCATGCATCCATGGGTGATTATCCCAATATCTTATTCGATCCTATTTGAAGTTTTCCCAATATGGAAATGGTGTTATCTCTTGTATTGTGATTACTCAGAACTTGAAAAATGTGGAATGATAAACAGGATGGGAAACATTGGAATCAACAACGTAGTGTGATATTATATTGTATTTATTTTGGTTATTTTTCTATTTTGTCTCTTGAATAATGTTTCTAACAAGGTTAACTCCTCACAATTTCTCTAAAGGTACACTGTAATGCAAAATGTGCATCCAATTAATATGTTCTAAATGACATATTATACCTGCTGCAGAAGATTAAATGTATAGGAAATTGTTCATATATGTTTATTTTTGTATTTGAAATAGCCGGGTTTGCTTATTAAAACCATTAGTTATTGCTCTCGACATGCACATTTAAATAGACTGAATCTGCATGAAGTGCAGACCTACTCATGTTATCTTTCTATGTATACAAGAGCCTGATATTTAGGTATTGTAATGCCGGTGGGTTCAATGAGCAAAACAAACAATTTCAGATACAAATTTCCAGCGGAATATTGAGCGGTATTCATATTTATATTTACATTATTGGTGGTGGTCTCAACAGGCAAAATGAGTTATTTTGAGTAACAAATTAAAGATAAAAGTAGTTATTTGAAAACTTTAATACAAATTTAATACAATCCAGTAGGTAAAATGGAACATTGGGGACGGAGGAGGAGGATATTTTGCTTTTAACATATGTACACATTAGCTTAAAGGGACATGAAACCCAAACTTTTTCTTTCATGATTTAGGCAGAACATACAATTTTTTCCAGTTTACTTCTATTGTCTAATTTGCTTAATTCTCTTGATATAATTTGTCAGGGTGCCAGGAATCAGACTGAGACGTGAAGTGCAAAAATAATCACACCTTTATTAGTTGCAAAAAATAATAAAAAGTCCACAAGTCAAATAACAAGCCAGGAATCAAAACCAGAGCTGGTAGTCAGACGAGCCGAGTCAGGAACCAAAGCGAGTAGCCAGACGAGCCGGAATCAGGAACAAGGAAAACAGCAGAGTCAGGAACAAGCCGCAGGGATCAGGAACCAGGAGGGACATCAGACAGCCAGGTAATACACAGGAGTAGTGATGTCGCGAACTGTTTGCCGGAGAACAGTTCCCGGCGAACATAGCTAGTTCGCGTTCGCCGCTGCGGGTGAACATATGCGATGTTCGATCCGCCCCCTATTCGTCATCATTGATGAAACTTTGACCCTGTATCTCACAGCCTTCAGACACATTTGAGCCAATCAGCAGCAGCCACTCCCTCACAGACCCTCCCAGCTCCTTGGCAGCAGCCATTTTAGATTCATTACGATCTTGCATTGTTACTGAGAGGAGGTTTAGTGCTGCTGCCGCTGCTGATATTATAGGAAAATAGATAGCTAGGCTAGTGTATTTAGTGTCCACTACAGTCCTGAAGGACTCATCTAATCTCTGCTATAAGGACAGCACCCCAAAAAGCCCTTTTTAGGGCTAGAACTTCAGCCCAAAAAGCCCTTTTTAGGGCTAGAACTTCAGTCTTTTTTTTTTTTTTTATTTTATTTGCATTTGCCTGGCTGTCAGCCTGTGTGTGAGGCTCACAGCATATACTGTGATTAGTGCCACCACTAATATCTGCTTAACATTAGTGTAAATTTGAACAAAAAAACTTTAAATCATTTTGCTAGTGTAATCTAATTTAATTTTCTATCAGGCCTGTGTCAGGCTCACACAGCATATACTGTGGTTAATTGCTGTGCCAGCCACCACTCATATCTGCTTAACATTATTGTAAATTTAAAAAAAAAAACTTTTAAATCATTTTGTTAGTGTAATCTAATTTCATTTTCTATCAGGCCTGTGTGTCAGGCTCACACAGCATATACTGTGGTTAATTGCTCTCTGCCACCACTGATATCTGCTTAACATAACAATAATTAGTGTAAATTTAAAAAAAAAACTTTTAAATCATTTTGCTAGTGTAATCTAATTTCATTTTCTATCAGGCCTGTGTGTCAGGCTCACACAGCATATACTGTGGTTAATTGCTGTGCCAGCCACCACTCATATATGCTTAACATTATTGTAAATTTAAACAAAAAAACTTTTAAATCATTTTGCTAGTGTAATCTAATTTCATTTTCTATCAGGCCTGTGTGTCAGGCTCACACAGCATATACTGTGGTTAATTGCTGTGCCAGCCACCACTCATATCTGCTTAACATTATTGTAAATTTAAAAAAAAAACCTTTTATATCATTTTGCTAGTGTAATCTAATTTCATTTTCTATCAGGCCTGTGTGTCAGGCTCACACAGCATATACTGTGGTTAATTGCTCTGTGCCACCACTGATATCTGCTTAACAATCATTAGTGTAAATTTAAACAAAAAAACTTTTAAATCATTTTGCTAGTGTAATCTAATTTCATTTTCTATCAGGCCTGTGTGTCAAGCTCACACAGCATATACTGTGGTTAATTGCTCTGTGCCACCACTGATATCTGGTGTAACATTAGTGTAAAATTAAAAAAAAAAACTTTTACATCATTTGGCTAGTGTAATCTAATTTCTATCAGGCCTGTGTGTCAGGCTCACACAGCATATACTGTGGTTAATTGCTGTGCCAGCCACCACTCATATCTGCTTAACATCATTGTAAATTTAAACAAAATTTTTTTTAAATCATTTTGCTATTGTAATCTAATTTCATTTTCTATCAGGCATGTGTGTCAGGCTCACACAGCATATACTGTGGTTAATTGCTGTGCCAGCCACCAATCATATCTGCTTAACATTATTGTAAATTTAAAAAAAAACTTTTAAATTTTTTTGCTAGTGTAATCTAATTTCATTTTCTATCAGGCCTGTGTGTCAGGCTCACACAGCATATACTGTGGTTAATTGCTGTGCCAGCCACCACTCATATCTGCTTAACATTATTGTAAATTTAAACAAAAAAAACTTTTAAATCATTTTGCTAGTGTAATCTAATTTAATTTTCTATCAGGCCTTTGTGTCAGGCTCACACAGCATATACTGTGGTTAATTGCTCTCTTCCACCACTGATATCTGGTGTAACATTAGTGTAAAAAAAAAAAAAAAACTTTTACATCATTTTGCTAGTGTAATCTAATTTCATTTTCCATCAGGACTGTGTGTCAGGCCCACAGCATATACTGTGATTAATAGCTCTGTTTTCCACCACTTATATCTGGTGTAACATTAGTGTAAATTTTTTTTAATTTTTTTTTTTACATCAGTCCTCTTCTAGTGTTATTTTATTTTAGTTGCCGTGCCAGCCTGTGTGTCAAGCTGCCAGCATATACTGTGCCTACTTCCATCCTCAGTGCCACCACTCCTATCTGGTGTAACATTAGTTTAAATTAAAAAAAAAAACTTTTACATCAGTCTTCTAGTGTTATTTAATTTTAGTTGCCAGGCCAGCCTGCCACTAGTGCCAGCCTGTGTGTCAGGCTGCCAGCACCTACTGTGCCTACTTCTATCCTGAGTGCCACCACTCCTATCTGTTGTAACATTAGTGTAACTTTTTTTTAAAAAAAAACTTTTACATCAGTCTGCAAGTGTTATTTAATTTCAGTTGCCTGTCTGCCAGCGTGTGTGCCAGGTCCACTTTCCAACTAGTGCCACAAATCATATTTGTTATAACAGTAGTGTAAATATTTAAAATAAAAACTTTTTTGACTGTGAATCATCAGTCTGCTAGTGCAATTGAATTGCAGTTGCCTGCCTGCCAGCGTGTGTGCCAAGCCCACTTGCCAACTAGTGCCACCAATCATATTTGTTATAACAGTATTGTAAATATTTAAAATAAAAACTTTTTTGACTGTGAAACATCAGTCATCTAGTGTAATCTAATTGCAGTTGCCTTCCTCCCAGCGTGTGTGCCAGGCCCACTTGCCAACTAGTGCCACCAATCATATTTGTTATAACAGTAGTGTAAATATTTAAAAATAATATTTTTTGACTGTGAAACATCACTCTGCTAGTGTAATCTAATTGAAGTTGCCTGCCTGCCAGCGTGTGTCCCAAGCCCACTTGCCAACTAGTGCCACCAATCATATTTGTTATAACAGTATTGTAAATATTTCAAATAAAAAAATTTTAGACTGTGAATTATCAGTCTGCTAGTGCAATTGAATTGCAGTTTCCTGCCTGCCTGCCAGCGTGTGTGCCAGGCCCACTAGCCAACTAGTGCCACCAATCAAATTTGTTATAACAGTATTGTAAATATTTAAACTAAAAACTTTTTTCACTGTGAATCATCAGTCTGCTAGTGCAATTGAATTGCAGTTGCCTGCCTGCCAGCGTGTGTGCCAGGCCCACTTGCCAACTAGTGCCACCAATCATATTTGTTATAACAGTATTGTAAATATTTCAAATAAAAAAATTTTTGACAGTGAAACATCAGTCAGCTAGTGTTATCTAATTGCAGTTGCCTTCCTCCCAGCGTGTGTGCCAGGCCCACTTGCCAACTAGTGCCACCAATCATATTTATTATAACAGTAGTGTAAATATTTTAAAAAAAATATTTTTTGACTGTGAAACATCAGTCTGCTAGTGTAATCTAATTGAAGTTGCCTGCCTGCCAGCGTGTGTGCCAGGCCCTCTTGCCAACTATTGCCACCAATCATATTTGTTATACTAGTTTTGAAAATATTTAAAATAAAAACTTTTTTGACTGTGAATCATCAGTCTGCTAGTGCAATTGAATTGCAATTGCCTGCCTGCCAGCGTGTGTGCCAGGCCCACTTGCCAACTAGTGCCACCAATCATATTTGTTATAACAGTATTGTAAATATTTAAAATAAAAACTTTTTTGACTGTGAATGATCAGTCTGCTAGTGCAATTGAATTGCAGTTTCCTGCCTGCCAGCGTGTGTGCCAGGCTCACTAGCCAACTAGTGCCACCAATCATATTTGTTATAACAGTATTGTAAATATTTAAAATAAAAACTTTTTTGACTGTGAATCATCAGTCTGCTAGTGCAATTGAATTGCAGTTGCCTGCCTGCCAGCGTGTGTCCCAGGCCCACTTGCCAACTAGTGCCACCAATCATATTTGTTATAACAGTATTGTAAATATTTAAAATAAAAAATTTTTTGACAGTGAAACATCAGTCAGCTAGTGTTATCTAATTGCAGTTGCCTTCCTCCCAGCGTGTGTGCCAGGCCCACTTGCCAACTAGTGCCACCAATCATATTTATTATAACAGTAGTGTAAATATTTAAAAAAAAATATTTTTTGACTGTGAAACATCAGTCTGCTAGTGTAATCTAATTGAAGTTGCCTGCCTGCCAGCATGTGTGCCAGGCCCACTTGCCAACTATTGCCACCAATCATATTTGTTATACTAGTTTTGAAAATATTTAAAAAAAAACGTTTTTGACTGTGAATCATCAGTCTGCTAGTGCAATTGAATTGCAGTTGCCTGCCTGCCAGCGTGTGTGCCAGGCCCACTTGCCAACTAGTGCCACCAATAAATTTGTTATAACAGTATTGTAAAAATATTTAAAATAAAAACTTTTTTGACTGTGAATCATCAGTCTGCTAGTGCAATTGAATTGCAGTTGCCTGCCTGCCAGCGTGTGTGCCAGGCCCACTTGCCAACTAGTGCCACCAATCATATTTGTTATTACAGTAGTGTAAATATTTAAAATTAAAACTTTTTTGACTGTGAATCATCAGTCTGCTAGTGCAATTGAATTGCAGTTTCCTGCCTGCCAGCGTGTGTGCCAGGCCCACTAGCCAACTAGTGCCACCAATCATATTTGTTATAACAGTATTGTAAATATTTTAAATAAAAACTTTTTTGACTGTGAATCATCAGTCTGCTAGTGCCATTGAATTGCAGTTGCCTGCCTGCCAGCGTGTGTGCCAGGCCCACTTGCCAACTAGTGCCACCAATCATATTTGTTATAACAGTATTGTAAATATTTAAAATAAAAACATTTTTTGACAGTGAAACATCAGTCAGCTAGTGTTATCTAATTGCAGTTGCCTTCCTCCCAGCGTGTGTGCCAGGCCCACTTGCCAACTAGTGCCACCAATCATATTTGTTATAACAGTAGTTTAAATATTTTAAAAAAAATATTTTTTGACTGTGAAACATCAGTCTGCTAGTGTAATCTAATTGAAGTTGCCTGCCTGCCAGCGTGTGTGCCAGGCCCATTTGCCAACTATTGCCACCAATCATATTTGTTATACTAGTTTTGAAAATATTTAAAATAAAAACTTTTTTGACTGTGAATCATCAGTCTGCTAATGCAATTGAATTGCAGTTGCCTGCCTGTCAGCGTGTGTGCCAGGCACACTTGCCAACTAGTGCCACCAATCAAATTTGTTATAACAGTATTGTAAAAATATTTAAAATAAAAACTTTTTTGACTGTGAATCATCCGACTGCTAGTGCAATTGAATTGCAGTTGCCTGCCTGCCAGCGTGTGTGCCAGGCCCACTTGCCAACTAGTGCCACCAATCATATTTGTTATTACAGTAGTGTAAATATTTTAAAAAAAAATTTGACTGTGAAACATGTCTACTATAGTAATCTAATTGAAGTTGCCTACCTGCCAGCGTGTGTGCCAGTGCCACTTGCCAAGTTAGTTGCACCACTCCTATTTGTTGTCACAGTACTTTTAATATTTAAAAATTAAACATTTTTGACTTTGAAACATCAGTCTGCTTTTTTGTGTCTGGCTCACAGTGTATACTGTGCCCACTTGCCCAGTGCCACCACTCATAATTTGTTTAATAGTATTGTAAGTGTACATTTTAAAAAAAATGACAGGCAGAGGCAGGCCACCCCGCAGGTGCCGTCGTGGTCATGGTGCTGTGATTCCTTTAGACCCTACAACTATGCACAGTGTTCAGAGGCCAGGTGCCAGGGACGCGAAAAGTTCTGAGGAGGACCTAGTTGAATGGCTAACACAGGACACCCAATCTTCTACAGCTTCCACTCCTAGTCCTAACCTTGACGCACCATCCACCTCCAGCTGTGCTTTGGGCACCTCTCAAGTGACCAGTGCCACTTGCCCCCTGTCGCCATCACCAACACTAGCACCACAGCCGCTTCACTTCATCTGTAAGAGGAGTTATTGACACATCAGTTGGAAGAAATGAGTGATGCGCAACCATCATTGACAGAGGATGTAGATAACAGTGATATGTCTCAGTCAGGCAGCATTACAGACATGGACGTACGGTGTGATGATGATGATGATGTTGTACCCGCTGCTGCTTCCTTTGTTGATGTGTCAGATACAAGTGAAGCGGTTGATGATGATGTGTCCGTGGATGTCACATGGGTGCCCGCTAGAAGAGAAGAAGAAGAGGGGGAAAGTTCAGATGGGGAGACAGAGAGGAAGAGGAGGAGACGAGTTGGAAGCAGGGGGAGGTCATCGCAAGGAGCTAGTGGCACAGTCAGACAGCATGCATCGGCACCCGGGGTCAGCCAGACAGCACGCCAATCAACGCATGCTGTTGACACCACCATAATGCCGTCATCGCAGAGCTCAGCAGTGTGGCATTTTTTTTGTGTGTCTGCCTCTGACAACAGCGATACCATTTGCAACCTGTGCCAAAAGAAACTGAGTCGTGGGAAGTCCAACACCTACCTAGGTACAACTGCTTTGCGAAGGCACATGGTCTCACATCACAAACGCCGATGGGAAGAACACATGAGTAGAAGCAGCACACAAACTAAAAGCCGCCCTCTTCCTCCTGGTCCAGCATCTTCAGCCACGTCAACCACTGCTGTCCTCCTTGCCCCCTCTCAACCATCCTCCACTCAGTCTCTCTTACGTAGCAGTTCCTGGTCATCTGCCCACAGTCAGGTGTCTTTCAAGGACATGTTTGAGCGTAAGAAGCCAATTTCCCAAAGTCACCCCCTTGTCCTTCGTCTGACAGCTGGCTTGTCTGAACTCTTAGCCCGCCAGCTTTTACCACACAAGCTGGTGGAGTCTGAGGCTTTCAAAAAATTTGTATCTATTGGGACATCGCAGTGGAAGGTACCCGGCCAAAATTTCTTTTCACAAAAGGCAATCCCAAACCTGTACTCGATTGTGCGAAAGGAAGTAATGGCATGTCTGGCACACAGCATTGGGGCAAGGGTCCATTTGACCACTGATAGCTGGTCTGCAAAGCATGGTCAGGGCAGGTATATCACCTACACTGTGCATTGGGTAAACCTGCTGACGTCTGACAAGCATGGAATGCGTGGCTCTGCAGAGGAGTTGGTGACACCGCCACGACTTGCAGGCAGGCCTGCTGCTACCTCCTCTACTCCTCCTACTCCATCCTCTTCCATAACCTCTTCTTTGGCTGAGTCTTCTTCTGCTGCTGCGTCTTGCTCCACATCAATGGCACCCCCCCCAGCTCCCCAGGTACTATTCAACATGCCGGATATGGCAGTGTCACTCCGTCTTGGGGTTGACTTGCCTGAAAGCCGAGAGTCACACCGCACCAGCACTCCTGTCCGCCCTGAACACACAGGTGGATCAGTGGCTGACTCCGCACCAACTGGAGATTGGCAAGGTTGTTTCTGACAATGGAAGTAATTTGGTGGCGGCATTGAAATTGGGCAAGTTGACACATGTGCCGTGCATGGCACATGTGTGTAATCTGATTGTACAATGCTTTGTGCATAAGTACCCAGGCTTACAGGATGTCCTGAAGCAGGCCAGGAAGGTGTGTGGCCATTTCAGGCGTTCCTACATGGCCATGGCGCACTTGTCCGATATCCAGCGTCGAAACAACCTGCCAGTGAGGCGCTTGATTTGCGACAGCCCGACACGGTGGAATTCAACACTCCTAATGTTCGACCGCCTGCTCCAACAAGAAAAAGCTGTTAACGAGTATTTGTATGACTGGGGTGCTAGGACAGCCTCTGGGGAGCTGGGGATTTTTTTTCCAAATTACTGGACGCTCATGCGCAATGCCTGTAGGCTCATGCGTCCTTTTGAGGAGGTGACAAACCTTGTCAGTCGCACTGAAGGCACCATCAGCGACATCATACCATTTGTTTTCTTCCTGGAGTGTGCCCTGCGAAGAGTGCTGGATCAGGCCGTAGATGAGCGTGAAGAGGAAGAGGAAGAGTTGTGGTGTCCATCACCACCAGAAACAGCCTTATCAGCATCGCTTGCTGGACCTGCGGCAACGCAGGAAGAGGATTGTGAGGAAGAGGAGTCAGAGGAGGAATGTGGCTTTGAGGAGGAGGAGGAAGAGGAAGACCAAGCACAACAGGCATCCCAGGGTGCCCGGTGCTGTCACCTCTCTGGTACCCGTGGTGTTGTACGTGGCTGGGGGGAAGAAGATACCTTCAGTGACATCAGTGAGGACGAGGAACGGGACATGATTAGCTCGGCATCCAACCTTGTGCAAATGGGGTCTTTCATGCTGTCGTGCCTGTTGAGGGACCCTCATATAAAAAAGCTGAAGGAGAACAACCTGTACTGGGTGTCCACGCTACTAGACCCCCGGTATAAGCATAAAGTGACTGAAATGTTACCGAATTCCCGCAAGTCGGAAAGGATGGAGCAGTTCCAAAATAAATTAAAAACTATGCTTTACACAGCGTATAAGGGTGATGTCACAGCACAACGGGAATCTAACAGGGGAAGAGATGAAAGTAATCCTCCTCCTCCTCCCACGACCACAGCGGCAAGGTCAGGATGCTTTCCTGACATGTTGTTGATGGAGGACATGCGGACCTTTTTAACTCCTATGCATCGCCAGAGCCTTTCGGGATCCAGCCTCAGAGAAAGACTCAACCGACAGGTAGCAGACTACCTAGCATTAACTGCGGATCTCGACACTCTGAGGAACGATGGACCCCTTGACTACTGGGTGTGCAGGCTTGACCTGTGGCCTGAGCTATCCCTATTTGCAATCGAACTTCTGGCCTGCCCCGCTTCAAGTGTCCTGTCAGAAAGGACCTTCAGTGCAGCAGGAGGTTTTGTCACTGAGAAGAGAAGTCGCCTAGGTCAAAAAAGTCTTGATTATCTCACCTTTATTAAAATGAATGAGGGATGGATCCCGAAGGGACTGACATTGGGCTATACATTTGAGTAAAAAAGGCCTGCTGATGAGATGAGCTGCCTTGGGCTACAAATGGTACACACGCTGCCATATTTTTTCTTCGAATGCCGGATGACTTGCGTGACTTATCCGCCAACAACTAGTGTTCAAGCCGCAAGGTTTTAGGGCACTTTCTAACTGTTTTACAAACATCAATTTTTCTGGCCGCTGCTATAGCAGTGGCTGCAACAATACCTAACATGCCTAATTTTTCTGGCCTCTGGTGCTGAACTATGGCTACAAAACCCAAACCAAAAAAAGGCACATAACAGTGATGAAACTGTTAAGAATAGTACTCAGTCATTAACACACCACTCATATCTCGTGGCACAGTAGATTGCACGCGCAGTGCCCCAAATTTGAAGTAGGAGGACCAACCAAGCATCTTTTTCCATCTCACGGTTCAGAAAAATTATCTATGGGTTCCTAAAAACGATGCCATACCTGTGTTGATTGTGCAAAAGGATGTCATATGTGGTGTTTCATGCTGTTGTGCCTGTTGAGGGTCGTGGACCATCTTATAAAAAGGCTGAAGGAGAACGACCTGTACTGGGTGTCCAAGCATGGTTTTTTGTTTAATTTCCCAGTTCCTAAAAATTATCTCCGGGTTCCAAAAATCAATGCCATATCTTTAATCTATTGTGCAAAAGGGTGGCATATGTGGTGTTTCATGCTGTTGTGCCTGTTGGGGGTCGTGGACCATCATATAAAAAGGCTGAAGGAGAACGACCTGTACTGGGTGTCCAAGCATGGTTTTTTGTTCAATTTCCTGGTTCCTAAAAATTATCTCCGGGTTCCTAAAATCAATGCCATATCTGTAATCTATTGTGCAAAAGGATGGTATATGTGGTGTTTCATGCTGTAGTGCCTGTTGGGGGTCATGGACCATCGTATAAAAAGGCTGAAGGAGAACGACCTGTACTGGGTGTCCAAGCATGGTTTTTTGTTCAATTTCCTGGTTCCTAAAAATGATCTCCGGGTTCCTAAAATCAATGCCATATCTGTAATCTATTGTGCAAAAGGATGGCATATGTGGTGTTTCATGCTGTTGTGCCTGTTGGGGGTCGTGGACCATCGTATAAAAAGGCTGAAGGAGAACGACCTGTACTGGGTGTCCAAGCATGGTTTTTTGTTCAATTTCCTGGTTCCTAAAAATGATCTCCGGGTTCCTAAAATCAATGCCATATCTGTAATCTATTGTGCAAAAGGATGGCATATGTGGTGTTTCATGCTGTTGTGCCTGTTGAGGGTCGTGGACCATTGTATAAAAAGGCTGAAGGAGAACGACCTGTACTGGGTGTCCAAGCATCTTTTTCCATCTCCCGGTTCCTAAAAATTATCTCCGGGTTCCTAAAATCGATGCCATACCTGTACTGGATTATTCAAAAAGATGGCATATGTGGTGTTTCATGCTGTTGTTTCTGTTGAGGGTCCGGGACCCTCTTATAAAAAGGCTGAAGGAGAACAAAGTGTACTGGTTGTCCAAGCATCTTTTTCCATCTCTCGGTTCCTAAAAATTATCTCCGGGTTCCTAAATCGATGCCATACCTGTACTGGATTATTCAAAAGGATGGCATATGTGGTGTTTCATGCTGTTGTTTCTGTTGAGGGTCCAGGACCCTCGTATAAAAAGGCTGAAGGAGAACGAAGTGTACTGGGTGTCCAATCATGTTTTTTGTTCAATTTCCCGGTTCCCAAAAATTATCTCCGGGTTTCTAAAATGGATGCCATACCTGTACTGGATTATTCAAAAGGATGGCATATGTGGTGTTTCATGTTGCTGTTTCTGTTGAGGGTCCGGGACCCTCGTATAAAAAGGCTGAAGGAGAACGACCTGTACTGGGTGTCCAAGCATCTTTTTCCATCTTCTGGTTCCTAAAAATTATGTCCGGGTTCCTAAAATCGATGCCATCCCTGTACTCTATTGTGCTAAAGGATGGCATATGTGGGGTTTCATGCTGTTGTTTCTGTTGAGGGTCAGGGGCCCTCGTCTAAAAAGGCTGAAGGAGAACGACCTGTACTGGGTGTCAAAGCATCTTTTTCCATCTCCCGGTTCCTAAAAATTATCTCCGGCTTCCTAAAATCAAAGCCATACCTGTACTCTATTGTGCAAAAGGATGGCATATGTGGTATTTCATGCTGTTGTGCCTGTTGAGGGTCGGGGACCCTCGTTTAAAAAGGCTGAAGGAGAACGACCTATACTGGGTGTCCAAACATCTTTTTGGATCTCCTGGATGTAGCGTTACTCCACTAGGGGGTCTCCCTTCCTCTGTCCAAACCCAGGGGTGGCCACCGTATAGTGAGACCAGAGATATAGTTGCTGAGACCGGGGTCAAGCCAGCGGGTGTATCTCCCGCAGCTGGGCTGGTCTCAGTGGACTCCCAGTCAGGTAGCATCCTCTCTGCACTGCAGCTCTTTCTTGGCAGGTATCGTCCCCTCTGCCTGTCTGCTTCTAGGCAGGAATAAATCCCCCTGCCAGGCTGCTTCTTGGCAGGAATTGATCCCTCTCCCTTCAAATAGTGGGACCAGGGCTATCGTGGCTGAGACCGGGGTCAAGCCAGCGGCTGTATCTCCCCCAGCTGGGCTGGTCTCAGTGGGCTCCCAGGCAGGTAGCGTCCCCTCTGCCTGTCTGCTTCTAGGCAGGAATATATCCCTCTGCCTCACTGCACACTTCCAGCAGGTATCGTGCCCTCTGGTTTCTTATAGGCATGAATTGATCCCTCTGCCTTGCTGCTCCTTTCAGGCAGGTCAGCTCTTTGCATACAGGCCCACAGACTCTGTAACAGATCTCTCTTGCAGGGAGAGGTGCAGCCAGAATGCAGGGTCAGAACCTCGGCAACTGGTATACCTGAAAGAATCAAACAGCACAAAAAGGCAATCCCGGACCCCAACCTGTACTCGATTATGCAAAAGGAAGTAACCTTACCATGGGTCACAGCCCGCATGTCTTATTGTCTAATTATATATCTATCAAATCTATCTATCTATTTATCTATCTAATCTGTCTATCTATCTAATCTATCTAACTATCAATCGTATCTATCAAATATATATTGCATCTATTGATCTCTGTATTTCTTATCTATCAAATGTATATTGCATCTTTTTATCTGCCTTGCTGCTCCTTTCAGGCAGACCAGCTCTTTGCATACAGGCCCACAGAGGTGCAGCCATAATGCAGGGTCAGAACCTCTGCAACTGGTATACTTGATTGTGCAAAAGGAAGTAACCTTACCATGGTTCCCTGACCGCACGTCTTGTAATACTCTGTCATTGAAATTATATATCTATCAAATCTATCTATCTATTTATCTATCTAATCTATCAATCTATCTAATCTATCTAACTATCAATTGTATCTATCAAATATATATTGCATCTATCGATCTCTGTATTTCTTATCTATCAAATGTATATTGCATCTTTTGATCTGCCTTGCTGCTCCTTTCAGGCAGGCCAGCTCTTTGCATACAGGCCCACAGACTCTGTAACAGATCTCTCTTGCAGGGAGAGGTGCAGCCAGAATGCAGGGTCAGAAACTCTGCAACTGGTATACTCGATTGTGCAAAAGGAAGTAACCTAACCATGGGTGCCAGACCGCACGTCTTTGTAATTCGCAGTCTGTCAAATTATATATCTTTCAAATTAGCTATTTATCTATTAAATCTATCTAATCGTATATATCAAATGTATATTGCATCTATTGATCTATGCAATTCGTATCTATCAAATGTATATTGCATCTATTGATCGATGTAATTCGTATCTAAAAAATGTATATTGCATCTTTTGATCTATTTAATTCATATCTATCAAATGTAAATTGCATCTTTTGATCTATGTAATTCGTATCTATCAAATGGATATTGCATCTTTTGATCTATGTAATTGGTATCTATCAAATGTATATTGCATCTATTGATCTATGTAATCTATGGATCTATCTATCAAATCTATCTATCTATTTATCTATCTAATATATCAATCTATCTAATCTATCTAACTATCAATCGTATCTATCAAATATATATTGCATCTATCAATCTCTGTATTTCTAATCTATCAAATGTATATTGCATCTTTTGATCTGCCTTGCTGCTCCTTTCAGGCAGGCCAGCTCTTTGCATACAGGCCCACAGACTCTGTAACAGATCTCTCTTGCAGGGAGCGGTGCAGCCAGAATGCAGGGTCAGAACCTCTGCAACTGATATACTCGATTGTGCAAAAGGAAGTAACCTTACCATGGGTGCCAGACCGCACGTCTTTGTAATTTGCAGTCTGTGAAATTATATATCTTTCAAATTAGCTATTTATCTATCAAATTAATCTAATCGTATCTATCAAATGTATATTGTATGCAATTCGTATCTATCAAATGTAAATTGCATCTTTTGATCGATGTAATTCGTATCTATCAAATGTATATTGCATCTTTTGATCTATGTAATTGGTATCTATCAAATGTATATTGCATCTTTTGATCTATGCAATTCGTATCTATCAAATGTATATTGCATCTATTGATCTATGTAATTGGTATATATCAAATGTATATTGCATCTATTGATCTATGTAATTCATATCTATCAAATGTATATTGCATCTTTTGATCTATGTAATTCGTATCTATCAAATGTATATTGCATCTATTGATGTAAATCGTATCTATCAAATGTATATTGCATCTTTTGATCCATGTAATTCGTATCTATCAAATGTATATTACATCTTTTGATCCATGTAATTCGTATCTATCAAATGTATATTGCATCTTTTGATCTATGTAATTCGTATCTATCAAATGTAAATTTCATCTTTTGATCTATGTAATTCGTATCTATCAAATGTATATTGCATCTTTTGATCTATGTAATTGGTATCTATCAAATGTATATTGCATCTATTGATCTATGCAATTCGTATCTATCAAATGTATATTGCATCTATTGATCTATGGAATTCGTATCTATCAAATGTATATTGCATCGATTGATCTATGCAATTAATATCTATCAAATGTATATTGCATCTTTTGATCTATGTAATTCGTATCTAGCAAATGTATATTGCATCTATTGATGTAATTCGTATCTATCAAATGTATATTGCATCGATTGATCCATGTCATTCATATCTATCAAATGTATATTGCATCTTTTGATCTATGTAATTCGTATCTAACTATCAAATGTAAGTTGCATCTTTTGATCTATGTAATTCGTATCTATAAAATGTATATTGCATCTTTTGATCTATGCAATTCGTATCTATCAAATGTATATTGCATCTATTGATCTATGTAATTGGTATATATCAAATGTATATTGCATCTATTGATCTATGTAATTCATATCTATCAAATGTATATTGCATCTTTTGATCTATGTAATTCGTATCTATCAAATGTATATTGCATCTATTGATGTAAATCGTATCTATCAAATGTATATTGAATCTATTGATCTATGTAATCTATGGATCTATCTATCAAATCTATCGATCTCGTGGTTGTGCAAATGGACTGTTTGCGGTTGTTTGCGGTGCGTTAAACGGGGAGTTTGGTCTGTCACTGTGAAGCGGGCATAACCCTTACACTACCTGATCGATACAACATCATACCTGATGTTTTAAAGCACGTTATTCCAAACAATTTAGGAATGTTAGGTAATTTATACCCTTTATGGCTTAAAACCAGACTCTGCATCAACTATGTAATTTTACGTGGGAGTTTTGCCATGGATCCCCCTCCGGCATGCCACAGTCCAGGTGTTAGTACCCTTGAAACAAGTTTTCCATCACTATTGTGGCCAGAAAGAGTCCCTGTGGGTTTTAAAATTCGCCTGCCCATTTAAGTCAATGGCGGTTCGCCCGGTTCGATGGTTCGCGAACATTTGACAAAGTTTGTGTTCGCCATTTGCGAACGCAAAATTTTAAGTTGGCGACATCACTACACAGGAGCTCTCACAAACAGGTCTGAGACAATGCAAGGGCAAAGCATACTAAACAGAGGCCCTTTAAATAATAAGTGATGACATCACAATTCTGAGACACGGATGATGTACACCAGTCTGGCAATAAAAGGAAGTGCAGGAAATGAGCAGCATCACACAGTATGCACCAGAGTCACCAAGAGAGATGTGTAAAATGGCTGCCAGCAGCACATGGCAAACAAAACAGGGAAAAAACCCTGACAGTACCCTCCCCTCAACGACCCCTCCCCCGCGGGAGGACAAAAGGCTTATTGGGGAAGTGGGCATGGAAGGTACGGAGGAGGGCAGGAGCATGAACATCAGAGGAGGGAACCCATGAATTCTCCTACGGACCATAGCCCCTCCAGTGAACCAAATACTGTACGCGGCCCCTGGACATACGAGAGTCAATAATGCTGCTGACCTCATACTCCTCATGGTTGTTAACAAAGATAGGATGGGGACGAGGCAACACAGTGGTATACCAATTACAAACCAATGGTTTCAAGAGGGAAACATGAAAAACATTGGAGATGCGCATTGCAGGAGGAAGGTCAAGAGCGTAGGCCACAGGATTGACCCGTCGGAGTATTCGAAAAGCACCAACATAATGGGGAGCCAGTTTATTGGAAGGCCCACAAAGATTCAAGTTGCGGGAGGACAGCCAAACTCTCTCACCAACCTGTGAAATAAATGTGATAATACAATACTAAGATCGTATAGCAATAAATCAAAAGTTCATATAAGGATATGTGTGTTCTTTCTGGGAGTCTCCAGCCTTCTGTTGTTTCTTATTATGCTCTCAGAGAAAAGGAAACAAAAATTGCAACATAGTGTAACTCTGTAACACTGTTTAGTCGATAAGACACTTGTTTGCAAATGGTTACTCACATGTGTTGGAGCTATAGCCAAGCTCAGGGAAATGTGCACACCCACTTTATACTGGTGGGTAAACAGTTACTCTCATGAAATGAAGTATAAAACAATTTATTAAAACATATGTAAAAAAGATATGTAAAAAAGCGTCACAAATGCTTATATACACACTATATACAGAGGTTAATAAAGCAACAAATAACTATTATTTCTCCAAAAAGCAGACTCCAAAGCTGGATGCAAGTGGATAGGAAAGCAGAAGCTTAACCGCTAAACTGTCCACCTTAATCACCAGTGTGAGTTGCTCCTCCTCCAGGTGTGTGGGCAAGTGTAGAGACGCAATGGAGAGATAATCGTTCCGACGTACGTTTCGCTATGTAAGCTTTGTCAAGGAAATGATGTGCGCATGTCCGTATTTCCTTTTAAACCTTAGTCTTCTAACAAACCAGATTTCCGGCATTCTGTCCTCCATTTTGAAAAAGGGCATTGAGTCCCAAACATGTTCTAAAGATGCTTTGCTTTGAATTATATTATTTCATTTTACTAAGATGATTGGGCAGGTTATTTCTCAATTCAGCATGCATATATGAATATTTTAGTTAAGGAGAACCTGGGTAAAACTTACGTATACATATAATTAATACTTTAAAATTGTTGTCACTCGCTCCATTATTAATGTGCAAAAAAGTTTTTCAACATTACCATACGCTGTATAGTTTTATATAAACCATTCTCAATTATAAAATGACACCATATTATATTTCATATCGCTTGCGGTTCTTGTTATTGCACATATTCAAAATTGTGATGACATCCATCTTCAATATTTATATATACCATAAGTTAATCATAGTGACTTATAATTATTATCATGTACATTTCATAAATGCTACCTAAGAAATATTTTAAAAATTATTTTAAACCAATTCTAAAACTAGGACTATATCAAAACTGGATAATTGTTGCAACATATCTCGTAGGACATCATTAATAAATTCCTGGAAAACAGCAGGAGCATTACATAGGCCAAAGGGCATTACAAGATACTCATAATGCCCACTCCTGGTGTTAAATGTTGTTTTCCATTCGTGGCCCTCCTTGATCCTAACGAGATTGTACGCTCCTCTCAAATCAAGCTTAGTAAAGACCGTAGTTCCCTTGAGGAGGTCAAAGAGTTCCGTAATGAGCGGAATAGGGTAAGCATTCTTAATGGTAAGGTGATTAAGAGCCCTATAATCGATGCAAGGTCTTAACTCGCCACCCTTTTTCTTCACAAAGAAGAAGCCAGCCCCTGCAGGAAAGCAGGATTTGCGGATGATCCACAGCAACAGAGCATCGGCAACATACTCCTCTATAGCACAATTCTCCGCAACAGACAGAGGGTAAACCCGGCCCCGAGGAGGAATGTCTCCGGGTTGCAGGTCTATGGCACAATCGTAAGACCGGTGAGGAGGCAACGTACCGGCACGCACCTTGTCAAAAACGTCTAGGAACTCTCGGTACCCCTCTGACAATTGAGATACCAAAGAAGTGCACAAGACTTTAAATGGTTTCCAAAGACAAGTGGAAATACATTGCAGAGACCACGACAAAATTTCGGACCTGTGCCAGTCGAGACTGGGATTGTGCTTTTGGAGCCAGGGATAACCCAGAACAACTGGAAAATGTGGAGAGTTTATCACCTGGAACTGGAGGGTTTCAAAATGGAGAGCCCCAACAGCCATGGATAATGGAGCAGTTTCGTGAGTAACGAGTGCAGGCTGAAGGGGCTTGCCATCAATGGACTCAATAGCAAGCGGAACGGACCGAGGCAAAACAGGAATGGAGTGCTTTGATACAAAAGCACTGTCAATCAAATAGCCCACAGCACCGGAGTCAACAAGAGCCTGGGTGACTATGGAGGAATCCACTCAGGAAAGGACAACCGTGACCAAAGGTTTCTCCTTTAGCGGTTCCGGGGACAAGGATAAACCACCCAATTTCTGCCCCCAACAGGACCTTAGGTGTGAGCATTTCCCGGCCGTGTAGGACAAGATTTCAAAAGGTGACCCTGTAACCCACAATAGAGGCAGAGCCCCTCCCTCCTCCTAAAGGCCCTCTCCACTGCGGAGAGACACAGGAATCCCAACTGCATCGGCTCAGCAGTACCTGGTGACTCAGGACCAGGAGGCATGGGAGGAGAGAGAGGCATGGGTGGGAACGAACATGTAGGAGATAACGGAACAGGAGGCTTCCACAAGTGCTCCTTGAAAGAGGGCCTCTCACTTAGTCTAATGTCAATTAAGATCAAAAAAGATGCCAATGCCTCGAGATCTTCTGGTAAATCTCTGGCAGCAACTTCGTCTTTAATCGCATCAGAGAGCCCATGAAAAAAGGCGGCAACAAGGGCTTCATTGTTCCAACCTACCTCTGCGGCAAGCGTACGGAACTCAATGGCATACTGAGCAACAGATCTTGTACCTTGCTGAATGGACATGAGTCGTTTAGCAGCAGAGGAGGAGTGAGCCGTAACATCAAATACCCTTCGAAAGGAGGCCACAAATTCAGGGTAATTTGAAATCACAGGTTTATTAGTCTCCCAGAAGGGATTAGCCCAGGCAAGAGCTGTGTCAGAGAGTAACGAAATCCCACCTTAGCTCTGTCAGAGGGAAACGCCTGAGGTAACATCTCAAAGTAAATGCCCACCTGGTTAAAAAACCCTCTGCACTGATTAGGATCGCCTCCATAACGCTGAGGTAGAGGTGCAGAACTGGACATGCTCCTGGTAGGACTAGGTGCAGCAGCAGAAACAGGAGCAGCCATAACTTGGTCCAAATGTGCAGTGCGAGTCAGCAGGGTTTGCAGGGCTAGTGCAAGTTGATCCAAGCAGTGATCCTGTTCATCCATCCTGGAAATTATGGCAGGTAAAGGTGGATTATTAGCGCCATCAGGATTCTTGGCCCTTGCATAATGTCAGGGTGCCAGGAATCAGACTGAGACGAGAAGTGCAAAAATAATCACACCTTTATTAATAGCAAAAAATAATAAAAAGTCCATAAGTCAAATAACAAGCCAGGAATCAAAACCAGAGCTGGTAGTCAGATGAGCCGAGTCAGGAGCCAAAGCGAGTAGTCAGACGAGCCGGAATCAGGAACAAGGAGAACAGCAGAGTCAGGAACAAGCCAAGGATCAGGAACCAGGACAGCCAGGTAATACACAGGAGCTCTCACAAACAGGTCTGAGACAACGCAAGGGCAAAGCATACTGAACTGAGGCCCTTTAAATAATAGGTGATGGCATCACAATTCTGAGACACGGATGATGTACACCAGCCTGGCCATAAAAATAAGTGCAGTAAATGAGCAGCATCACACAGTATGCACCAGAGTCAGCAAGAGAGGTGAGTAAAATGGCTGCCAGCAGCACATGGCAAACAAAACAGGGAAAAAACCCTGACAAAGGAGCAGCAATGCACTACTGGTTTCTAACTGAACACATGGGTGAGCCAATGACAATCGGTATATATATTCAGCCACCAATCAGCAGCTAGAACCTAGGTTCTTTGCTGCTCATAAGCTTTCCTAGATAAACCTTTCAGCAAAGGATAACAAGAGAAGGAAGCAAATTAAATAATAGAAGTAAATTGTAATTGTATGCTCTGTCTCAATCGTGCATGTCTAATTATGAGTTTACTGTCCCTTTAAAACTTGTTCCCAAGCATGCAGACATCTGGAAACATGGATAATAGTGTGTCATTTTGACACTTGGTAATTAGCACCTGTAAAATCACAACAAAAACACAAAGTAAAAACATGTACTTAATCAAACAATGCAGGTCTGGTAAATTCCTTGTTCTAATCATATCTGGTATGTTAGACATAGACATGCATATCCCTATAATGTACATGATACAATGTTGTGCAGCCTGTTCATTAAAGGGACATAAAACCTATTTTTTTATTTTATGATTCTGATAGAACATACAATTTTATACAACTTTTCAATTTACTTCTATTATCACAGTTGCTTCATTCTCTTGGTATACTTTGTTGAAGGTGTAGCAGTGCACTAAAGGGAGCTAGCTGTATACATCTACAAGAGGCAAATATATGTAGTCACCAATCAGCAGCTAGATCCCAAAAGTGAACTGCTGCTACTGAGTCTTTCTAGATATGATTTTCAACAAAAGATACAGAGAAAATAAAACAAATTAAGTAAATTGGAAAGTTGTTTAAAAGTGCATGCTCTATCTGAATTATGGGTGTTTGTCTATTAAAACTATTTATAAGCACATACTTTTTGTAAAGGAATCGTTATATCAACATTTTCTTGCATGCAAAAAAAAAAAAGCCTACAGCGTTGTATCTTTTTCCAAGTGGATATTTTTACATGGATAGTCATTGTATCAAGCTAAAATAACACAATGTAATTTGTCTCTCAGATATTATCTAGCTTCAGATATAAAAAGTTAAAAGAGGTCATGGTATAACTCAAGATACACTTGCTTTGCTAATGGTAGTTAAGTCCGCTGTTTATTGTAAGTTGGCTGCTACTGGTATATTTACATTTATATATCAATAAGATAAACAAAAAGGATTACAGATGCTTTCATTGCTTATTGTACCAAGCGGAGCAGTGACCCACCCCAAACAAATATGCTTCTTTATTTAACTTATTTAATACTTGCCCATGCACACTTCATAAATAAGTTAACCATTTCTTGCTGTTCAACTTTTTTATTTGGTTCTTGGTTAAGGTGACAGTTTACACCAAAATTGTTATTGTTTAAAAAAATAGATAATGCATTTACTACCCATTCTTCAGCTTTGCACAACCAACATTGTTTTATTAATATACTTTATAACATTTAAACCTCTAAATGTCTGCCTGTTTCTAAACCACTATAGACAGCCTCTTATCAAATGCTTTTCCCAACAGGGGACTGTTAGTTCATGTGGGCCATATAGATAAGATTGTGCTCACGCCCTGAGGAGTTATTTAAGAGTCAGCACAACACAGCACTAATTGGCTAAAATGCAAGTAAATAGATAATAAAGTCATGTGATCAGGGGTTTGTCAGAAGATGCTTAGATACAAGGTAATCACAGAGGTAAAAAGTATATTAATATAACTGTGTTAGTTATGCAAAACTGGGGAATGAGTAATAAAGGGACTATCTATATTTTTAAACAATACAAATTCTGGTGTAGACTGTCCCTTTAAAGGGACAGTCTACCATAGAATTGTTATTGTTTTAAAAGATAGATAATCCCTTTATTACCCATTCCCCAGTTTTGCATAACAAACACAGTTATATTAATGTACTTTTTACCTCTGTGATTACCTTGCATCTAGGAACCTTCTTCCAGCCCCCTGATCACATGACTCTGACTGTTTATTATCTATTGTCTTAAATTTAGCATTGTTTTGTGTTATATCTTAAATAACTTTCTGTGCCTGAACACAGTGTTATCTATATGGCCCACGTGTACTTTCTGTCTCTTTGTGTTGAAAAGAGATTTAAAAAGCATGTGATAAGAGGCAGTCCTCAAAGGCTTAGAAATTATCATATGAGCCTACCTATGTTTAGTTTAAACTAAGAATACCAAGAGAAAAAAGCAAATTTGATGATAAAAGTAAATTGGAAAGTTGATTAAAATTAAAAGTCCTATCTGAATAATGAAAGTTTAATTTATACTAGACTGTCCCTTTAAAGGAGGGTTTGGGCACCAAAATGAGGAATGGCATAATTATTTACTAGAGAAACATATGACAAATCTCTATCTATTTTCTGGAGAGTTATATGTTTGATGTTCTGAGGAGTTATATTTTTTTCTATCTCTGATTCATTTTTTACAATAACTTTACAAAACAATTTGTTTTCTTAACACCTTAAATTAAAGAGTTCACTAAAGCGCTAATCTCACTGTTGCATGCACATAAAAATGTGTTTCACTTGTTTTAACCTTTGCAGGGGTTAAATGCAAGGTTAAAGTCAGCTCCATAACAGTAAGACACCACTGGGAGCTATGCTGTGCACATCTGGTGAGCCAATGACAAGGAACAAATGAGTGTAGCCTCTAATCACCAGCTAGATCAGTGCATTGCTGCTGAGGATATGAACATAGGCTTTTCAACAATGAATAACAAATTAACAAAGTACATTTGATAATAAAAGTGAATTTAAAAAACGTCTTAAAATTACAAATTCTATGTAAACGGGGAAAATTCATTTTCGACTTTCTGTCCCTTTAAGGATATGAAAGAAACAACTGGCTGATTCCTTAGAGTATTCAATGTTATTGTATAATCTCTTGACCCCCCCCCCTTTTAATATCAGCTCCTTTACAGACCACACAGTCCCCTGGATTTGTACAAATCAGCCTCAGGAAATCAACTTCTTAAACAAACTGCATCAAGAGAGGGATGTTGTCTCCAGTATAGCAAACAAGAACTGCCTTTTTGATAAAATAATTAGCTAAGAATTCATAAAGTTTTAATTAGAAAACATATAAAATGTGTCTAGCAAAGAAAAAAATAATTACTTTTTTGGATGGCAACTTTTTTTTTAATGCAAACTTATGTTAAACTTTTGAGAGAAACAAGCAATGAAAAGGGAAACTTTAAATATTATGGCATGCAGTATTAAGCATATGTTTTCTATTATATATGACCATTTTATGTCTCCCTTTGGTCTACGACTTCACATATGTTCTCAAGGCAATGACAGAATGAATCACTTTAGTTCTGCCCCTCAAGGATTCCCTTTCTTAGAAGCTCTAAAACTACCACGTAACATCATTATTTTAACTAAGTAATTCTAAAACTCCGAGAGGCATTACATGCTGGTCTAAAGTACACATGCTTTATATATATAAATAGAGAGATAGATAGAATATATGCATATGAAGAGAGAAGCGCTCTACCAGGAACGAACAACAGCTCATCAGCTAGTTCTATGGCGATTTACCACCCAGGAGCAGCCTCTTTTAGACCAGTGTGCTTTTCACAAAGGAAAACTTTTCTGAAGTATATCAGTCTGATCCAGCCAAGTAAGGTCAGTTCAAGGAGTCCACGTCTGGTTTCCCCCATCACCCATAGGGAGACTTCCCCAGGGTCATATTAATATATTTAACATATATTATAAAAAATATCAATGACTACTATAAGACCTGCCATGAATCTGATAAAGTTGGAGTGCATATGATTTATGCTTGCAAATATAAAAAACAAGTAGTCACTCACTGTGAGATCAACTATCCAAAAAAAGTTTATTATATACGGTTTCTGTTCTTAATCCTTTTGATGCTAAACTTTTTTTTTCACCCAGTGCTGATCAATTTTGAACTTTCTTTTTGCTATCTACATTTAAACCATGCTGTTGTCAAATGTCAGTGAATGACCTATATATATATGATGATATATATATATATATATAGGGTTTTTAAAGCAGGCCCAACAGATTCACAATATGCCATTATTATATTTATAATTCATGGCTTGTGAGAAAGTTGTGGCCAAAAATCTCCCTGCATTACAAAAAGGCCTCATGCCCTTATAGGCTGCGATGCAAAGGGTTAATACATTTTTTGAGATTGTTGATCTCACAAACAGTGCCTGCTCTATGTATATACAATATTCAGAGCACCCTGGTTGTTGAATAAAGTCCATAATGAGAGTGTGTGGTGTTTGGATTGATATAAATTTAATTTTGTTCTCTTTTTTAACAATAGATAAGGGTAGATAATGTGTACAATGTGTATTAACATAAGTTAGCTGTAAATTAATTTCCCTTTTACATAAATATTTATAATTTGGTTTGGTTATCTGCATATGTTTTGTTGAATACATTTAGCTATTGAATAACATGCACAGCTGGGGAACAAAACTGGAGTAAGTACTGTAAACTATAAATGTATATTTTTATACATTCTTAAGGAACATACATATTTGTACATTTTTATTTGTAAAACCTTTATTAAATACTAGTCCTAAAGCCCGTGTACACGGGTCATTTTTTGCAGTACAGCGGTCCCATCCCTTGCTCTCTCTCTATCCCCCCTCTCTTTTGTGCTCTCTCCCCCCTCTCTTTTGTGCTCTCTCCTCCCCTCTCTTTTGCGCTCTCTCCCCCCACTCTTTTGCACTCTCTCCCCACTCTCTTTTGCGCTCTCTCCCCCTCTCTTCTGTGCTCTCTCCCCCCTCTCTTTTGCGCTCTCTCCCCCTTTCTTTTGTGCACTCTCCCCCTCTCTTTTGCGCACTCTTCCCCATCTCTTTTGTGCACTCTCCCCCTCTCTTTTGTGCACTCTTCCCCCTCTCTTTTGTGCACTCTCCCCCTCTCTTTTGTGCTCTCTCCCCCCTCTCTTTTGCGCTCTCTCCCCCTCTCTTTTGCGCTCTCTCCCCCCTCTCTTTTGTGCACTCTCCCCTTCTCTTTTGCGCACTCTCCCCCTCTCTTTTGTGCACTCTCCTCCCTCTCTTTTGTACACTCTCCCCCTCTCTTTTGTGCTCTCTCCCCCCTCTCTTTTGTGCTCTCTCACCCTCTCTTTTGCTGTCTCTCTCCCCCCTCTCTTTTGCTGTCCCTCTCCCCCTCTCTTATGCTGTCTCTCCCCCCTCTCTTTTGTGTTCTCTCCCCCTCTATTTTGCTGTCTCTCCCCCTCTCTTTTGCTGTCTCTCTCCCCCCTCTTTTGCTGTCTCTCTCCCCCTATCTTTTGCTGTCTCTCTCCCCCCTCTCTTTTACTGTCTCTCTCCCCTCTCTCTTTTGCTGTCTCTCTCCCCTTCTCTTTTGCTGTCTCTCTCCCCCCTCTCTTTTGCTGTCTCTCTCTCCCCTCTCTTTTGCTGTCTCTCTCCCCCCTCTCTTTTGCTCTCTCTCCCCCTCTCTTTTGCGCACTCTCCCCCCTCTCTTTTGCGCACTCTCCCATCTCTCTTTAGCGCACTCTCCCCCCTCTCTTTTGCACACTCTCCCCCCTCTCTTTTGTGCACTCTCCCCCCTCTCTTTTGCTCTCTCTCCCCTCTCTTTTGCTGTCTCTCTCCCCCTCTCTTTTGCTGTCTCTCTTCCCCCTCTCTTTTGCTGTCTCTCTCCCCCCTCTCTTTTGCTGTCTCTCCCCCCTCTATTTTGCTGTCTTTCTCCCTCCTCTCTTTTGCTGTATTTCTCCCCCCTCTCTTTTGCTGTCTCTCCCCCCCATATTTTGCTGTCTCTCTCCCCCTCTCTTTTGCTGTCTCTCTCCCCCTCTCTCTTTTGCTGTCTCTCTCTCTCCCTCTCTCTACCCCCCCTCTTCTGCTCTCTCTATCCACTTTGCCTTTTCTGCTCCCTCTCTCTATCCCCCCTCTTCAGAGCTCTCTGTCTCCTGGCATCTTTCCCCGCCCGGCCCCGCCCATGTTACACTCGGACACGCCCATGGCACACCCAGACACGCCCCCATCGCACCCATCCGTGCGTGCCCACTCTGCACCCGTCCGGCCACGCTCACTCTGCACCCGCCCGGCCACGCCCACTCCACCACACGACGCCAGGAGGTCAGTTGGAAGGCCAGGTGTGTTTATCCTTGTGCGCAGTCTCTACTGCGCATGACAGCTTCGGACAAACACACTTGGCTTTTTATTATATAGGATGAATATTGCATAAATATGTTTTTTCATCTTTTCAGCTACTTGCTCCAATGCACTTATATATACTGTACATGTCTATATACGTATATTCATGTATTTATATGTGTATATATGTCTGTAGGACACACAGTGCTAAATAATTTAGACCATACAATGCTTAATAATTTATTCTTAAAGGACCAGTAAATACAGTAGATTTGTATAATAAACAAATGCATGATACAAAGACAATGCAATAGCACTTAGTCTGAACTTCAAAAGAGTATTTTTTCTGACAAATTTCATGTCTATTTTCACTTCCCCTGTATCATGTGACAGCCATAAGGCAATCACTAATGCATTTACATATATTCTGTGAATTCTTGCACATGCTCAGTAGGAACTGGTGACTCAAAAAGTGTAAATATTAAATGACTGTGCAATATTTGTTAATGGAAGTAAATTGGAAAGTTTTTTTTTTAAATTACCTGTGCTATATAAATCATGAAAGTAAAATTTTGATTTGAGTGTCCCTTTAACTTGCATACTGTTCTGCTATACACCTTTGTTGGATTTGTTCCCTTTCAGCAAGGGGCAGTTCTAGAACTTAAAGGTCTAGATTATGAGTAGTGCGCTAACAGTAGGCAGTGAACAATATGCGTTATTTATACAATAAACAATACAATAAAAGACAACATTTTACAGACAAATACAGGTGGGATTGAGGGCCCTATTCCCGTGGGAACTTACAATCTAGATGGGTAGAAGGATGGGAAACAGGAGGTGGGGACTGCAAAGGTGAAAATGATATTAGTGAGGAGATAGATGAGGGCTACTGTTAGGTTAGTGAAGTTCATTTGTTAATGAGTTGGGTGATAGGCTTCCCTGAACAAAAACGTCTTTAGGGAATGTTTAAAGGAGGAGAGTTTAGGGGAGAGTCTGACTACTTAAGGAAGTGCATTCCAGAGGGTTGGTGCTACATGAGAGAAGTCCTGTAGTCTAGCATGAGAGGAGGTGGACTCAAGGAGCAGGTCATTGTTGGTTCTTAGGGGCAGGCTGGAGTATATTTGTTGATGAGTTAGGACAGGTAGGGTGGGGCAGCATTGGTGAGGGCTTTGTAGGTCAGGATGAGAATTTTGAATTTAATTCTGCTGTGAATGGGGAGCCAGTGAAGGGACTCACAGAGAGGTGCAGCAGAAACGAAACATCAAGAGAGGTTGATAAGCCTGGCAGATGCATTTAGGATGGATTGAAGGGGAGAGAGGTGGGAGAGAGGGAGGCCAGTTAGCAAGTTATTACAGTAGTCAAGTCAGAAATTACCAGGGAGTGGACTAGCAGTTTAGTAGTTTCATCACTCAGAAATGGACGAATCTTGGACATATTACGTAGGTGGTTATGGCAGGATGAAGAGAGCAATTGGATGTGGGGAATGAAGGACAGATTTGAATCAAGTGTTACTCTGAGGCAGCAGACTTGGGGTGATGGGGAGATAATGGTGCCGCCAACAGTGATGGAAACATTAGAAAATGTAGTAGAGTTAGAGGGGGGGGGGTGGATTAGAAGTAGTTCGGTCTTGGATATGTTTATTTTTAGGTGGAGATATGCCATCCAGGAGGAAATACCAGATAACAGTCACTGATGTGAGAATTGACAGAAGGAGAGAGTGCAGGGGTGGAAAGATAGATCTGGGTATCATCAGCATAGAGGTGGTAGTTGAAGCCATAGCTGTTGATAAGTTTACCTAATGAAGAAGTTTAAATAGAGAAGAGTAGAGGACCCAGGACAGACACTTGAGGTACTCCAACAGACAGAGGCAATGGAGAGGAGGAGTCACCAGCAAAAGAGACGGAGAAGGCGGGGGCGTGTATGGGCTATGGCTGAAGATGGCCACAAAACAGAGAGCTCTAAAGAAAGAATGTACAATCCACCTTGTAATCTAGCCTTTACAAACCATCCGACAACAGGAAGGTGTCTTAAGACATAGAGGACGCTTTGCTGCATTGGATAATAAATATACAGTGGATTAGAGCTTCCAAGACTGGGCCACTGAGAGCTTTAGGTGGCTCCTGTGGAGTAAAGTCTCAGCACCCCCCTGGGGAACCGCGTATTCAGAGATTGTTACGGGATCTTAATATCATCTGTACAGTGAACTACCCTAGCAGAACTCTACTCACTGCTAATGTCTGTACATTGCAATAATTGGAACAGACAACAGAATGTGATGCAATTAGCCAATAGGATTTTTCCTACCTTAATTCCGATTGGCTGATAGAATTCTATCAGCCAATCAGAATTCAAGGGACGCCATCTTGGATGATGTCATTTAAAGGAATATTCATTCATCGGGTAGTCGTCAGCCTGGAAGGATGCTCCGCGTCGGATGTCTTCAAGATGGACCTGCTCCGCTCCGGATGGATGAAGATAGAAGATGCCATCTGGATGAAGACTTCTGCCCGTCTGGAGGACCTCTTCTGCCCGGCTTCGTTGAGGACTTCGGCCCGGTTGGGTGAAGACTTCTCCCGGTAAGATGATCTTCAGGGGGTTAGTGTTAGTTTTTTTTAAGGGGGGATTGGGTGGGTTTTAGAGTAAGGTTGGGTGTTGGTGGTGGGTTTTAATGTTGGGGGGTATTGTATTTTTTTTTACAGGTAAAAGAGCTGATTACTTTGGGGCAATGCCCCGCAAAAAAGCCCTTTTAAGGGCGATTTGTAATTTAGTATAGGGTAGAGCTTTTTATTATTTTGGGGGGCTTTTTATTTTATTAGGGGGATTAGATTAGGTGTAATTAGTTTAAAATTCTAGTAATTATTTTATTATTTTCTGTAATTTAGTGTTTTTTTTTTTTTGTACTTTAGTTAATTTTATTTAATTGTAATTAATTTATTTTAATTTAGGTAATTAATTTAATTATAGTGTAGTGTTAGGTGTAATTGTAACTTAGATAAGGTTTTATTTTACAGGTACTTTTGTGTTAGGTCTCTAACATCCACCAGCTCCATGATGTCATCATGGAGGAGTGGAAGAGAACTCCAGTGGCAACCTGTGAAGCTCTGGTGAACTCCATGCCCAAGAGGGTTAAGGCAGTGCTGGAAAATAAAAGTGGCAACACAAAATATTGACACTTTGGGCCCAATTTGGACATTTCCACTTAGGGGTGTACTCACTTTTGTTGTGCACTCACTACTTTACATTGTAGCAAAGTGTCATTTCTTCAGTGTTGTCACATGAAAAGATATTATAAAATATTTACAAAAGGAGGGGGTAAAAACGCAATAAAGCCACCTTTAATTTAAATCCAGAGAGTGCATTTGCCTTCATATTAGAATATATATATACTGTATGTATATATATATATATATATATATATATATATATATATATATATATATATATATATATATATATATATATATATACATTATTTTTAAATATACAGTATATCTATATGATTATATACAGGTATAGACATATATAATAGGACACTTTGTAGGTTAAAAGCGCACACACAGACTATCAAGAATATTGTCTCAAGGGTACCTGAAAAATGCTCACTGTCCGGTAACACGCTGGGGAGCAAATGAGTCAGAGTGTGTAGAGATCTGCAGCTGTGGAGACTGAGCCGGTCTGTAGTCAGCGTCTTAGAAAATAGAAATATGTTCCACTGGATTGTCCCCACAAATAGCGCAAAAAATCTCCAAAATAAAGTAAAACTTCCTTTATTGTGATTACAAAAGTAAAAACATGACAGCCTACACACAGCTGTAATAAAGCACTAAGTATAAAAACACAGTATCAGTGATCTGGACCACATGCAGACATGTTTCGTGCGTTTGCGCACTTGATCACTGCTTGAAAGCAATCCTGATCACTCTTGCTTTATAGCACTTTTCTTAAAGAGACATTTGTAAGTGATAGACACTTTTTATTTTCACTGATTACTGCCTATCCTTTGTTGAAGAACATTTTGCAAAAAATTATTTCATACATTATAAGCAATGATTTTATTACTTGAGTAGTAATAGTGTTTGTTAACTTAATATTAACTATTAAACATTATTTAAACTATTAGAAGTTATCTCTATTATCTCATTTTGTAAATTTTAAATTTTAATGAATTTAATGTATCAATCTATCAATTTTTGTGTTAATGTTCATTTTTATTTTGCTTAATATCTAGAATATATCTTGTATAGTTAAATAAACTTGTAATCCTTCAACTATAGTGTTTGGATTTAATTCATATATAACAAAATAATTCTGTATGACATACAGTAATTGTTATATTTGTTTCTAGAAAAAAAAAATTAGGATATGTGTAAAAATAATTGATTAAGACTTATATGATGGCCATACATTATTTTTCCCTTCAATTTTTTTGGTATTCTTCTTATCAAACTGTTGAATAGATATTAGTTCACAAATAGATCAAGATCTCTATGCATATTAAGCCCTAGTGGATTACATGTTTTTAATGTGAAAATCCAAAAGACTTCACGTTTATTGAGTTTATCTTCTCTGTCTCCTCCTCGTTTCCATAGAGGAACATGATCAATACCTTGTATTTTTAATAGAGACACATCTGAATTATGTTGACTTTTGAAATGCCTAGACACTGGTGTGTCGGTATCATCATCCTCTATTGATCTTAGGTGCTGCAGGAACCTATCTTTAATGCTTCGCTTAGTTTTACCTACATAATTAATTTTACAGAGATCACACGTTAGTAAGTATACTACATGTGTAGTTGAACAATTTATGTAGTATTTAATTTTATAGTCTTGCTGTGTGGCAGATGAAGAAAAACTATCACCCTCAATGACATGGTTACAGGTTTTACATATATTTCTTCTGCATCTAAAGAATCTATTTGTGAACTAATATCTATTCAACAGTTTGATAAGAAGAATACCAAAAAAATTGAAGGGAAAAATAATGTATGGCCATCATATAAGTCTTAATCAATTATTTTTACACATATCCTAATTTTTTTTTCTTCTAGAAACAAATATAACAATTACTGTATGTCATACAGAATTATTTTGTTATATATGAATTAAATCCAAACACTATAGTTGAAGGATTACAATATTATTTAACTATACAAGATATATTCTAGATATTAAGCAAAATAAAAATGAACATTAACACAAAAATTGATAGATCGATACATTAAATTCATTAAAATTTAAAATTTACAAAATGAGATAATAGAGATAACTTCTAATAGTTTAAATAATGTTTAATAGTTAATATTAAGTTAACAAACACTATTACTACTCAAGTAATAAAATCATTGCTTATAATGTATGAAATAATTTTTTGCAAAATGTTCTTCAACAAAGGATAGGCAGTAATCAGTGAAAAATAACACAGTGTCTATCACTTACAAATGTCTCTTTAAGAAAAGTGCTATAAAGCAAGAGTGATCAGGATTGCTTTCAAGCAGTGATCAAGTGCGCAAACGCACGAAACATGTCTGCATGTGGTCCAGATCACTGATACTGTGTTTTTATACTTAGTGCTTTATTACAGCTGTGTGTAGGCTGTCATGTTTTTACTTTTGTAATCACAATAAAGGAAGTTTTACTTTATTTTGGAGATTTTTTGCGCTATTTGTGGGGACAATCCAGTGGAACATATAGACATATATATATATATATATATATATATATATATATATATATATATAAATAAAATATATATTTTAAAATAAAAAGGATATTTTTTTTATGTGAAGATCACAGGAATTTCAAATATTTCCATTAAAAAAATTAATAAAAATGATATTGCATATTTCAAGGTATTTGATTGGGAAGACCTCAAAAGTGGAGCCCTTCTCAGTCAAACACTTTGTGTATAATGTGTTTCATACTTTATTTTAATGTGTTTTTGATATTTCAGGTCTGAAGTTGCACTAAATATTTTAGCTTAGTTTTGGCTTGCACTCAACCTATAATACTACTGTATAGTGTAGTCGTGATATCTATTAAAATAATAGGTTGTGCTTGAACGAAGTCAGCAATGCTAACCCTTCTGTGGTTAACACACTTTACCATGGACTTGTAATATCAAATTCGCATGCTAACGGTGGTGTGGTCAAGCAATATTGGTTATCGTGCATGTGCTATCATAAGCACGCCTCTTGTACTCTGGCTCTATGTGTTTAACCACTTTATGGGAGAAAAACACATAGATTTGCAGGGTCGGTAGTAGAGATGTACATTCGTTTTCGGACTAATGCACATAAGGCACAAAAATTGGATTTTCGAAGATTTTCGTCTGCTGAAAATGTCTCCCCCATTGAAAGACCAGCGACATCATTAAGGGGTAAAAGTCTCTTTACAGTTGGGTGGGAATACTTAGCAAATTTGAGGTAAAATATCTTCCTTTCTTACTGTTCAGGTGATATTTTCTAGTCAACTTTTCACAGCTATGCTGCATCACTTTCAAGTGCTTCAACATTTGGGTATCATGTACCTTTAATAATGTGGCTCTTTCTATCTATTTATGTAAAGTATAAGGCTATTCAAATCTGACTTTCTGAATAAATGTAAGTCTTGTGTTGCTACAAATTAACTATATGGTATGACTATGTCAATCTTTCCAATATCTAATTAACCATTCAACATATATCTATCTATTATCTATCTATCTATCTATCTATATCTATCTATCTATCTATCTTTCTATCATCTGTTGTCTAAATTTTTCTCAATCTGTATACCTTATATCCATCTTTCTATACATTTATTTATTCATTCAATACATCTTTTTATCCATCTATAATCTATCATATATCTATCTAATTATCTGTTTGTCTATCTCTATATCTCTCTTCTCTCTATTTCTATCTACTATCTATCTATCTATCTATCTGTCTGTATGTCTGTCTGTCAGTGTGTCTGTCTGTGTGTCTATCTTTTTATCAATGCACCTTTAATAAGAATGTTGATTTAAAATCTCCACATTATTTAATCCTGCTATACATTTACAGGCTACGTCCTGCTAGCAGGTTTAAATCACTATTAGTGGTTTAACTGCCTATGACACCTGATAAATGTCAGCATTAAACATAGGTGTGCTCCTTTTGTCAAATTAAGCTGCTCACTTCTTTAGTGCATATAATTCAATATCTGTGTAAAAAAGGCTGTAATCCAGGCAATATTTTACAGCAAGGCTATACTCCCCAAACTATAGCGTTATTCGCCTATATATAGATTTACCTAATACTTCAACAGTATAAGTCTAATAATTAGCACCAGTATTGTAGTGTTTTTAATTTTGTAGGGCAGCAAACAGTCAGCCGCATTACGAGTTTGCGTTATGGCTGCTCGTTAATAACTTGCAAGTTATTTTCACTGCTCACCTTTAATAGCGCTGCTATTACAGGTTTACAAAAACCCGGCTTGTGCGGGCGATATGGTAGCATTGAGCTCCATACCGCACCCAAATACAAGCAGTGTTTTGACGTGCTCATCATGCACGATTTCCCCATAGACATCAATAAGGAGAGCTGGCTAAAAAAAGGCTAACACCTGATATTGCGGAGCATAAAGCTCCGTAACGCAGCCCCATTGATGTCTATAGGGGAAAAAAATGTATGTTTAAACCTAACACCCTAGCATAAACTCTGAGTCTAAACACCCCTAATCTGCTGCCCCCGACATCGCCAACACCTACATTACATTTATTAATCCCTAATCTGCCACCCCCAATGTCGCCGCCACCTACATAGATTTATTATTCCCTAATCTGCCGCCCCCAATGTCTCCGTCGCCACTATACTAAAGTTATTAACCCCTAAACCTCTGGCCTCCCACATCACTAACACTAAATAAATATATTAACCCCTAACATAACCCTAAATCTAACCCTGACCCTAACGTAACCATAACACCCCCTAACTTTAATATAATTAAAATAATTCTAAATAAAACTTACTATTAATAACTAAATAATTCCTATTTAAAACTAAATACTTACTTACCTGTAAAATAAACCCTAAGCTAGCTACAATATAACTAATAGTTACATAGCTATCTTAGGATTTATTTTTATTTCACAGCTAAGTTTGTATTTATTTTAACTAGGTAGACTAGTTAGTAAATAGTTATTAACTATTTACTAGCTACCTAGTTAAAATAAATACAAATTTACCTGTAAATTAAAACCTAACCTGAGTTACACTAACTCCTAACATTACAATAAAATTAAATAAATTAAATTAACAAAATACATTTTTCTAAATTACAAAAAAAAATAAACACGAAATTGCACAAAATAAAAAAAGAAATCATCATAAATAAAAACGACTTACTCCTAATCTAATAGCCCTATCAAAATAAAAAAGCCCCCCCCCAAAATAAAAAAACCCTAGCCTACACTAAACTGCCAATGGCCCTTAAAAGGGCCTTTTGAGGGGCATTGCCCCAAAGAAATCAGCTCTTTTACCTGTAAAAAAAAATACAAACAGTAAAACCCACCTAACCATTGCCCTGAAAAGGGCATTAGGATGGGCAGTGCCATTAAAAGGGCATTTGGCTCTTTTACATTGCCCAAAACCCTAAGCCAAAAATAAAACCCACCCAATAAACCCTTAAAAAAACCTAACACTAACCCCCGACGATCCACTTACAGTTTTAGAAAACTGGACATCCATCCTCATCCAGGCGGCAGAAGTCTTCATCCAAGCTGGCAGAAGTCTTCGTCCAGACGGCATCTTCTATCTTCATCCATCTTCAAGACCTCCGGTGTGGAGCATCCTCTTCTTCCGATGTCTGTTGAAGAATGAAGTTTCCCTTTAAATGATGTCATCTAAGATGGCGTCCCTTACATTCCGATTGGCTGATAGAATTCTATCTGCCAATAGGAATTAAGGGGGAAAAAATCCTATTGGCTGTTGCAATCAGCCAATAGGATTGAACTTTCATCCTATTAGCTGATTGAGTTCGCATTCTATTGGCTATTCCAATCAGCCAATAGAATGTGATTTATTTGGGGCAATGCCCCGCAAAAGGCCCTTTTAAGGGCCATTGGCAGTTCAGTCTAGGCTAGGTTTTTTTTTTTTTGGGGGGGGGGGCTTTTTTATTTTGATAGGGCTATTAGATTAGGAGTAATTTGTTTTTATTTTTGATAATCTCTTTTTTTATTTTGTGTATTTTAACTAGGTAGCTAACTATTTACTAACTAGTCTGCCTAGTTAAAATAAATACAAACTTAGCTGTGAAATAAAAATAAAACCTAAGATAGCTAAAATGTAACTATTAGTTATATTGTAGCTAGATTAGGGTTTATTTTACAGGTAAGTATTTAGTTTTAAATAGGAATTAGTTAGTTATTAATAGTAAGTTTTATTTAGATTTATTTTAATTATATTAAAGTTAGGGGGTGTTAGGGTTACGGTTACTTTTAGTGGTTAATAGGTTTATTATAGCGGGGGAGTGGGCGGACAGCAGATTGGGGTTAATTATATTTAAATAGTGTTTTTTATGCAGGAGGGCGGCGGTTTAGGGGTAAATAATTTTATTATAGTGGCGACGATGTCGGGGAGCGGCGGAATAGGGGTTAATACATTTTTTAAGTGGTGATGTCCGGAGCAGCAGATTAGGGGTTAATCATTTTATTTAGTGTTTGCGATACGGGAGGGCCTTGGTTTAGGGGTTAATAGGTAGTTTATGGTTGTTAGTGTACTTTGTAACAGTTTAGTTATGAGTTTTATGGTACAGCTTTGTAACGTAAAACTCATAAATACTGACTTTAGATGGCGGTGCGAATCTTGTCGGTATAGGGTGTACCACTCACTTTTTGGCCTCCCAGGCAAAACTCATAATACCAGCGCTATGGAAGTCCCATTGAAAAAGGACTTTTCTTAAAGTGCGGTACTGACGTTGCGTGACGGTCAAAAAAGTGTGCTGTACATCTATACCTGCAAGACTTGTAATAGCAGCGGTAGGGAAAAAGCAGCGTTATGATGAAGCATAACGCTGCTTTTTCACTCATAACGCCAAACTCGTAATCTAATCTCTCTGTCTACTTAGCATCAATATTTTAGGTTGTAAAGCATACAAACATGACACAACCCCCCATTTAAGAACGTGAAGTAGATGGTACCATAATTTTCTAGAACGACAAAGAAGTAAGCAATGAGAAAAATAGAAGAATTTAAAAAGCCTTGATCTTTATTTTGGTATATTTACCACTTGTTTCAGGTCTTTATCTTCTGTGCTGAATGCACTTTTTTGATATATGTATTTATTTTCCTTTTTTTTTTTTAGCTGGAGGATTTTATTGAATGTTACGTCACTAGGAGGGTGGGACTTTTGCTTGAACTGCTGAAAATTGCTTACTAACATAGACCGCCAATGTACACAGCCTGGCAAATATAAAACAAAGTTAAAAATGATCCAGTAATATCCCAAGTGATGGTGTCATTTTATTAATTAAATATTGCTTTTTGCCAAGTTCCGGTATTCTGTAATCCTCGATCCAGGAGGATCTCAATCCACTTTCATACTTAGGGCCCGATGATCTAAAGGTCTCTTAACTGGCGAGATTATTTAAATGGACACAAAACCCTAATTTTTTCTTTCATGATTCAGCAGAACGTACATTTGTAAACAATGTTCCAATTTACTTCTATTATCAATTGTGCTTCATTCTCTTGGTATCTTTAACTGAAGAAGCCGCAAAATACTACTGGGAACTAGCTGACCACATCAAAAAGCTAATGAAAAGAGACATATACTGTATATATTATACTGTTAAGGTGCATCAAAAATGGGAATTACACAGGAATAAATCATATTAAATATACACATCGTACACTGGATGTGCAAAAAACACGCAAAAATTTGTATTATTTTTTGGTAAAATGGGCTGAACATGGATGTTCTATGGAAGTATATGAAATTGTCTCTCTAATCCAAGCGTAATTCTGTAAAGATTTACTACACTAAAGATCTCACAGTTTTTTCTTGCAAACTAAAAGGTGGCCAGCCTTTCTCAAAACATTTAAAATACTTATAACCCTAATAGAATAAAAACATACATATATAAATATAGAGGATTGTAAGATGCATTACACAGAAATCAGCGTAATGTGATTTATATTGGCTGCAGGGTTTAAAGTGATAGTAAATTTTCTCCTTTGTCTAAACATATCTGGAATGTTAGTAATATTTAAATTAAGTACAATTAATCAGTTGTAATGAAAATGCGCTATAACTTACTTTTTAAAGTAGCACTAAAATTCAAATTCCCCTCTCCAGCTGCCCACTTTAAGAATAATTCTGTTATTAGCTCATTCTATGCAGTCTTGATTTGAGATTTAGGACCTATAAGTCTGAACTGGTTTGAAAAACTCTCTGCTGAGGCTTTGCCACATGAGCCAAGGGTGTTGAAGAACTCTCTGCTGAAGCTTTGCTATATGAGCCAAGGGTGTTGAAGAACTCTCTCTCTCTCTCTCTCTCTCTCTTTACTGAAGTTATAAATTTGTATAACGAAAGTGAACAACAATAATATTTGAATACAGACATCAGTTTTCAAATGAGTGGATTACTCTGGTAGTTAAATTTGTGCATCACATAAAAACATTTACACAAATTTAAACCGGGTAGGTTTTTTTAATCACATTTCTTTTTGTGCTGTTGTATACTAGAGCCTCCCTGGTACCCCACAATTGATTACTTGCGTGAAACTAAAAATATTCTGCTAATTGCTTGTTTATATTAGGGTCAAACTTGCATTGCAAAACTTCAGCCTTACTGAATATGGAGCGTTTCTAGATACTATAATAATGAGAAACATTTCTTGCAATTAAAACAGTCTATTACCTAGAGGCAGCCACTGACCCATTAAAGGCACAGAATTGTTGATGCTAAAGTATTATTTTACCTCTTTTATCCTTATTTTTGTTATTCCTTAGTCATCTAAATAGAGTATAAGCTACACACTTCTCCTTTTTTCTTTAAAAATAATAACCTGTGTAGGCTACTAATTAAATAAACACATCCCAGTCACTGACAAGGTTTTGCTAATATCTTTGTAAACATAGCTGATTACATATCCTAGAAGAAATACCAATCTGACCCAGATGATATGATAATGACAATGACAATTTAACCGCTTAACTGCCAGAATCAATAGACAAAAGTTCACCAGCACTCCTAACAGTAAAACAATATTCTTTATTTCAGCTTATTAAAAATTGGCATAGCTGGTAGAGAGAAACAAATGCGTTTCAGCTATTGCCTTAAAGTGCCATAAAACATATTGAGTCCTGTGCCTATCCTAAAAGGGTTAATTAAAGGGACAGTCTAGGCCAAAATAAACTTTCATGATTCAGATAGAGCATGTAATTTTAAACAATTTTCCAATTTACTTTTATCACCAATTTTGCTTTGTTCTTTTGGTATTCTTAGTTGAAAGCTTAACCTAGAAGGTTCATATGCTAAATTCTTAGACCTTGAAGCCCACCTCTTTCAGATTGCATTTTAACAGTTTTTCACCACTAGAGGGTGTTAGTTCACGTATTTCATATAGATAACACTGTGCTTGTGCACGAGAAATTATCTGGGAGCAGACACTGATTGGCTAGACTGCAAGTCTGTCAAAAGAACTGAAAAAAGGGGCAGTTTGCAGAGGCTTAGATACAAGATTATCACAGAGGTTAAAAGTATATTATTATAACTGTGTTGGTTATGCAAAACTGGGAAATGGGTAATAAAGGGATTATCTATCTTTTAAAACAATAAAAATTCTGGTGTAGACTGTCCCTTTAAAGAGACAGTCTACACCAGCATTTTTATTGTTTAAAAATATAGATAATGCCTTTATTAACCATTCCCCAGTTTTGCATAACCAACACAGTTATATTAATAAACTTTTTACCTCTGATTTCCTTGTATCTAAGCATTTTCTGACAGCCCCCTGATCACATGACATTTTATTTATTATCTATTGACTTGCATTTTAGCCAATTAGTGCAGTGTCTGCCACAAGCCACAGGCATGATCACAATGTTATCTATATGGCTCACACGAACTAGCTCTCCCCTGTTGTGAAAAGCAAATAAAAAAGCATGTGATAAGAGACGGCCTTCAAGGACTTAGAAATTATCATATAAGCCTTCCTAGGTTTAGCTACATAGCTATGCTGTCTGGAGTAGACTGATCCACCCCGCTTATCAGGGTTTAGCATCAGAAACACGGGCATTGTATTTCACAGTAGCTTATTTGCTTCTAGGCTTGTTCCAGCAGATAATGACTGTGTACTTCTGCATTCTACCAAAGCAACAATAGATACAGTGGGTAAAAAAGTATTTAGTCAGCCACCAATTGTGCAAGTTCTCCCACTTAAGAAGTTGAGAGAGGCCTGTAATTTTCATCATAGGTATACCTCAACTATGAGAGACCAAATGTGGAAACAAATCCAGACAATCGCTTTGTCTGATTTGGAAAGAATTTATTTGCAAATTATGGTGGAAAATAAGTATTTGGTCAATATCAAAAGTTCATCTCAATACTTTGTTATATATCCTTTGTTGGCAATGACAGAGGTCAAACGTTTTCTGTAAGTCTTCAAAAGGTTGTCACACACTGTTGCTGGTATGTTGGCCCATTCCTGCATGCAGAACTCCTCTAGAGAAGTGATGTTTTAGGGCTGTCGCTGGGCAACACAGACTTTCAACTCCCTCCAAAGGTTTTCTATGGGGTTGAGATCTGAAGACTGGCTAGGCCACTCCAGGACCTTGAAATTATTCTTACGAAGCCACTCCTTCGTTGCCCGGGTGGTGTGTTTGGGATCATTGTCATGCTGAAAGACCCAGCCATGTTTCATCTTCAATGCCCTTGTTGATGGAAGGAGGTTTGCACTCAAAATCTCACGATACATGGCCCCATTCATTCTTTCATGTACATGGATCAGTCGTCCTTTTCCCTTTGTAGAGAAACAGCCCCAAAGCATGATGTTGCCACCCCCATGCTTCACAGTAGGTATGGTGTTCTGTGGTTGCAACTCAGCATTCTCTCTCCTCCAAACACGACGAGTTGTGTTTCTACCATACAGTTCTACTTTGGTTTCATCTGACCATATGACATTCTCCCAATCCGCTTCTGGATCATCCAAATGCTCTCTAGCATACTTCAGACGGGCCCGGACATGTACTGGCTTAAGCAGGGGGACACGTCTAGCACTGCAAGATCTGAGTCTCTGGCGGCGTAGTGTGTTACTGATGGTAGGCTTTGTTACGTTGGTCCCAGCTCTCTGCAGGTCATTCACTAGGCCCCCCCGTGTGGTTCTGGGATGTTTGCTCACCGATCTTGTGATCATTTTGACCCCACGGGGTGAGATCTTGCGTGGAGCCCAAGATCGAGGGAGCTTATCAGTGGTCTTGTATGTCTTCCATTTTCTAATTATTGCTCCCACAGTTGATTTCTTCACACCAAGCTGCTTGCCTATTGCAGAGTCAGTCTTCCCAGCCTGGTGCAGGTCTACAATTTTGTTTCTGGTGTCCTTCGACAGCTCTTTGGTCTTCCCCATAGTAGAGTTCGGAGTGTGACTGTTTGAGGTTGTGGACAGGTGTCTTTTATACTGATAACAAGTTCAAACAGGTGCCATTAATACAGGTAATGAGTGGAGGACAGAGAAGCCTCTTAAAGAAGAAGATACAGGTCTGTGAGAGACAGAAATCTTGCTTGTTTGTAGGTGACCAAATACTTATTTTCCACCATAATATGCA